>NW_020664393.1:18417371-18566187 GCF_002925995.2 Terrapene triunguis
AACAGAGCCGAAGAGTCAGGGGAGGAGCAGAGCAGCTGGAGCCCGGGAGGGGAAGTGCCCGGCCAGGGGCACAGGGTCCGGAGGCATGGGGGCTGCCCAAAGCCCGAGCGCTACCGGCTTCACGGTTTGCCGGGCAGCCTCCAGACCCTGCGACCCGGGCTGGGCGCTTCCCCTCCCGGGCTCCAGCTGCTCTGGCAAACCGTGAAGCCGGTAGTGCTCAGGCAGCCCTTTTCGCATGGCTGGGAGGGAGGAGGGGGAGTTGGGGAAGGGGCGGAGTTGGGGTGGGGCCAGGGGGTGGGAAAGGGGCGGGGCCAGGGCCCTGTGGAGTGTCCTCTTTTTTTTTATTTTTTAAATATGGTAACCCTACAAAACCTATTATCTGCCCCTACACTGCACTTTAAAACATCCCTATGTTTTGTCCTCTCCCCCAAAGGTGTGTCTTGTTATGGAGTATGCTGAAGGAGGTTCTCTGTACAATGGTGAGTATCATTTAAACATGGTGTCTTCCTGCAGTGTTAGTGTTAGGAGACCCTTTTCTTAAAATATAAAATGGGCTTAATGTTTATTTTAAAGAGCATTTTACAACCAGAATAGTTTAAAAACGCTTTTTAATCATCTAATTTTTTGATAGCAAATAAATGGTTTAAATTTTGTGACTCCTTTCATTTTTCCCTGTAAAAATCTCTGGCTTTATTAAGTGACCACCTTCAACTTCTTGTCAATTTCTTGAGTGATCATTTAATACCGACCACACCAGATACAGCTGAAAATGATTGACTTTATTTTATAACTAGCAATGAAGTGGCAGAATTTGTGTGTATAAATATTTGCTAATGAACTAAGTACCATTTTAAAAACTTTGGAAATCACTATTCAGGTAACTTCCATTAATAGTGATATATAAAGTTCAACAATATAAAAAGAGATTTCAACAGCAACGCTAAAGAATGCGTGTAAATAACTAGTTGAATGTCATAGAGCTTGTTACTGGTATGTTGTTAACCCCATTGTTTCTATGGTAATATGCAATAAAGTTCTTTTTAGTTTGTGCCTTTGTTTTGCAGTGCTGCATGGTGCTGAGCCTCTGCCTTATTATACTGCTGCACATGCAATGAGTTGGTGTTTACAATGTTCCCAAGGAGTGGCATATCTCCACAGCATGAAACCAAAGGCTCTAATTCACAGGGACCTGAAACCGCCAAAGTAGGTTTCTAGTCAGAGTTAAACCATTTTTTCTTAAAATTGCAACTTGGGGTTTCTCTTTATCCTGTTTCCTCCAGTGGATTTGGAGGAAAACGTTAATCGATAACTTTTATTTATTAGATATAAAGTAATTTTGAATCTATATGGGTTTTAAATTTCAGTTATAAAATCAAGACACGCTGATTGTTTTGTGTACCACTAATCGTGTTTTCAGTACTGCATGTTATGCAGACATAGAGCCTGTTCTTGCCCCATATCATGGAAGTGGGTTTTTAGTAGGGACCTGGTTACCTGAATGGGGAAATTAAAAAGGCGTTGAGGTCTACTTCAAGTGGCCTGCATTGTTTTGCAGGAGAACCTGCATTTGATGCTCCAATGCCTTTTTCCTTCCCCAACGCTCATCCATAGGCAATCCTTCCATTTGAAGAAAAAGCAGCATTGGCTGGCCCTAATGGGAGTCCTGATCACTCCCCTTCTGGCAAGATAGCAGCCATGATGGCTGGCCTCCTGTCTGCAGAGCCTATATAAAATGTTTGTGAATCAGCATATAAATGGCTAATTTTGTCTCCATTGGGTGCTTAGTGGATTGAAATAATTATTCCAAAGAAACTGTTTTCTATTTAAACATATTTCAAATAGAGCTATAAAGATTAAAAATTAAAATTCTGCAGTTTATCATAATTAGCAAGTCACAGCCTACTGATATACTATAGTAATTTTTAAGAATATATTTATACTTAGATGAACAAGTTTTGCCATGTTACTATACAGTACTGTGAAGCAAGGCCTCAAGTGAAAGTTGTTGGAATAAAATAGTAATGTTTTATTATTGTACCAAGACTACTGAATTCTATAAAAAATGTTTTGGGATTTTCTTGACAGCTTGCTGTTGGTAGCTGGGGGGACAGTTCTAAAAATCTGTGACTTTGGTACAGCCTGTGATATTCAAACACACATGACCAACAATAAGGGAAGTGCTGCCTGGATGGCACCTGAAGTTTTTGAAGGTAACAAAATAATGTACAGTTTGACATGTATTCCTCTACTTAAGGACATTATTTTGAATGATTTGATATAAGAAATCAGTTGTGAGAGCATCATTTACATGCATCATTTCTGTTAAATTGCATTATAAAATATAGAAATAAATTTTAAAGATTAAAAATAACTTGGGGGGGAAAGTATTTAATTTACATTTAAAAACTAGGGACAAAGACTACTGTACAAGTATCTTTAGGAAAGGAATTCACACAAATGGGGAAAAGTTTGATACTTAGGAGTTCACAAATGGCAAAACCAAATAGACTGTAACAGTAAATTATGCATCTTGTTTGGAGTTACCATCCTGGGATATTGTTGTTTCTGAGATTACAAAATAATCCCAAATTCTTATTGCACTGAAATATGTTGTCATTCCTTTCACCCCATATTCTGATTCGCTATGGTCTTCAGAATTCGCCATGTATATTGTCGAACAAGCATAGCCACCTCCATTTTTGATCCCTCCCTACCTTGTAATTCCACCTATCCCCATTTTTCCCTATATCTTCCTTCTCTTCCTTATCCCTTGAAGTTTAGTTCACCTCTTCTTCTCCTCTCATCCTATAAACAATTCATTTTAAAAAATTAATTTGTATTTAATATTTAAGTGGGAAGAGGAATCAAAAGCGATTTGTTGGCATATGGTGGGGAAGCCCAGTGATGGTATACAATAAAATCACAAGGATTTGTGTAATTACTGTGTGGTTAAATGGGGAATAGCTCGGTCATTATGCACATCAGACCACTTTCAGACCAGTGATTAACTGGTGCTGATTTTGCCCCCCTGTGAGTGAGTAAAAGTTTCATTAAAAGTTTAATTGTGGATGGTTAGAGCAGGTTTTTTGTGTATGTTTTGTTTTTCCCTAGAGGTCTTAATAGTGAATTAAGTTTTCCAGAAAAGTATCAAATTGATAATACTGTAAAAAGAAAGTCTGGGTAGCCACCTGAAAAAAGCACAGACAACCACCTGCCTTTAAAGCTTCTCCACAACAATATCCGTAGGCTCTGGTCAGATGTTCTGGACTTCTGAGCATGAACATTTTAGAGTATGTCTATGCTGAGACTAATGTGGCATACTGACATCACCATAGCTATGCCAGCATAACCCTGAAGTGTAGGCATAACCTACACTGATGGAAAGGGGTGTTTCCATTGGTGCAGAAGCACCACGTGCGGGTACTTAGGTCAATGGAAGCAGTCCTCCATCAACATATCTGTATCTACACTTGGGGTTAGGTCAACAAAGCTACATTGGTCCGCGATCAGTTTAACACCCCTGACCAGCTATGTCAACCTAAATTTTAAGTATAGATTAGGCCTCTAGTTAAATCACCATAGTCATTCAGTCCTTAATCTCTCTCCTAAGACTGGCAATTTTATGTCAGTTTCTGTGCTACAAGTATCAGTTTACCAGAAACTGCCCTGGGCATACCTCCTTGTTCACTTCAGATATTGGCCAAAACTTATTCTTAGCGTTCATTTGCCACTAGAAGTTAGTTTCTTTTCCTTTTTAAAAAAAAAAAAAAGTTGAAGAGCTGATTTTAAAAAAGAAAAATAACCCCAAAGAAAATCCTGATTTTTAAATTGGATTAAGGGCTACATTTAAAAGCCTCGCTGTTACTAGGAATTCCAGTGCAAATGCTAAGTCATCCACTTCTTAGTGACCAGTCCATAAATTCAACTAAGTAGGAACATGTAAAATTTCAGTTCTAAATTTCCTGCTTTTAGTACTGCAGCAAGCCTTTTATACAGCAATTTTTATATATTTTTGTTTCCCAAAATTTGTATTGGCACCATTGAAACACATTACACAAAATGATTGAATACCTTATGTCTGAAAATGGTGGAATGTAAAATTTCAAATTAATATATTGAAATACAATGGTCATTCAACTTTATTAAACCAATGTTAAAATTTTTAATTTTTAACAATTTATATGCATTAATTACTACCTCAGATATCAACAATAAAATCAGAACAAAACCTAAGCCAATCTGCATCTAACTCAACAATTTCTAAATTTTCTCATATCTGTTTGATAGGTCTTTGGAGAAAACTGAAGCTATTCTTATCAGAATGATAAGAATAGAAAGAAGCTTTTATTTGTAAATGGCAGTCTGTCAGAATTCCTTGTGAAATAATTACTTCAATGCTGCTGGGGTTTTGTTGCAATATTAAATATGTGTCCGGGCTCCTAGAGCTTTATATACGTGCCTTTTTATTATTTAAATTTAAATAAATAAATGTCATTCTAAAGTAAGGAGGGAGGAAGTACTATAAACTCAAAACTGTCTCTAGAAGTAAAATAGTTGAGCAAGCTGTAGTGCAGCATGTATATGCCACTATCCTATGTCACATGGTGTCTTCCTATATAAAGAAATTCTGTATAGAAGTGTCTCTTTAAATTATTAGATTGTTTTTCCATATGTTTCCTGAGAAAACAGAACAGACTCTTTATTAGGTAGTTAATGTCATTCTTGTTTCAGATATTGACCAGAAAGGATAAATTCATAGTGCTGTTATTTACATACTTTATATCTTGAATTTGTTTATCATTCATGTCTATTTAAGACATTCATGGCTTTCTCTAATTAACAAAGTATTTATCCTTTTGTAGTCTCTCGTCTCCCTCTCTGAGCTTTATTAGTATTCATTATTTTATATCACCCAACGTCTACTGTATGCTTCATGAGACACCTAGAAAGGCTCAATCCCAGCCCCAAAGTACTTGAAACTAAACTTTAGGCACGAAAAAATGAGTGAGGATAATAAACAGGGAGGAATTGGGGTGATGAAAACAGAGATACAGTGACATGATCACATGGTTACTTAGTATAGGCATGGGCACATCTTGCTGGTTCTTTTAAGGACATCTTGTTTTTAAATATAAAAATGATAGATGATGGTGAATGATGACTGATTTACTGTGGCCATTATGGAAGAAGTGAATTTAGGAGAAAGATTTAAAGGAGGCACAGATAGTCAAAATGACAATGAAATAATGCTAAATTTGAGAGATTGATGATCATAATAAAATCACATTTGATATTTCAGAACAAGACTGTCCTAAGCATTATGTGTTTTATAAGTTTTATGAAGGAACTAGTTTGCAAAGAAGAGAACTCTTAGTTAAACATATTGGCAATAATAGCAAAAGGGTTTTTAAAACCTTGAAACAAATGTTTTCTATAAAAGTTTTTTTCAAATTTACTCTGGGTAAATTAGAAGTTTTTAAAAAATTGGTATCGAGTGGACTTATGACTGCTGTTTTCTCTCTGTGAAAAACAAAAAGTTATTCTACTCTGAAGGAAAACTGAAGCATACATAGCTAGTTCTCTAAACTTGTAGGCACATATCATGTAGGAAAGACAAGTTATATTGATGATTTTTTTTTCCAGGTAGCAATTACAGTGAAAAATGTGATGTATTCAGTTGGGGTATTATTCTTTGGGAAGTGATCACCCGTAGGAAACCTTTTGATGAGATTGGTGGCCCTGCTTTCCGCATAATGTGGGCAGTTCACAATGGTGAGTTGAAATTTTTTTTTCATTTTGGTGCATTTAAAGTTAAATTGTATATTTGACATGTAACGCTATTAATTATTTCATATTTGCAAAATTATTCATTGTTCAGTAGGTGGCAGTTTGATATCTCACTGTAGATTGTGTTGTCATTAATAATTAATACTTAAGCACTCTTGCTTCTGACCAAGTTCATTTTTGGTTCTCTTTCTTGTCTGTTAGACTGTGCTTACTGACAGTGCTACATGTAATTATGATGTATGAATTAATAGGGAGAACAACCATCAATTTATTTTTGTTGTGATAGTGAAGTATTCCATTCATCCTGAATGAGCAATAAGTGAGATACAGATCACCTGTCTCAAAAAATAAAATGGCCAAAATTGAAGTTGAATGTAACGCTAGCTAAGATTTTCAAACCAGGATACCCAAAGTTTGTGTCCTAAGTGCTAAATAACTGGCTTGGTTTTTCAAAAATGCTTATTTGATTACGTTACTAGGAGATCTTGTTGCTCGTCACTTCTGAAAAACCAGCCATTTATCTAGGAGACATTCCCTGTAGAGATCCACTAAGCTAACTCATTTTCCTCCTTAAAACTCTGCTTTTCTGTGAGACCTATACAAAACCTGACAACAGCTAGACTACTGTTGTACTGAAATCACTGGCTATCATGATGACCAGTATTGTCTCATTGTTTCCCTGTATCTTCCCAACTCTCTGTATCGATCTATTGTCTCTTGTTTTAGACGAAGTTCTTTGGGTCAGGGACTATCTGTTCTGTGTTTGGACATCACCTAGCACAATGGGATCCTGGTCCATGACTTGAGACTCCTAGGTGCAACGATAATATAAATATTAGTTTGAAGATGTAAAGCACTGTTGTTAAATTTTCCACTCTGTCTGCAGGGGAAGCTAGGTGAGGAAAACACTATCTAAAGTGCTGCTGTTTCTATTTTTTCTGTTTTCCTCTTGTAGTTTAAATATATTCATAAACTGACCAGACATAGAGTGCATTCGGAGCATTATTGAAAGACAACTCTCTTTTTACTTATGCTTACCTAGATGTAATTTTCTAATGAGTATGTAATATAAACAAATAAGAAAAAATAGAATAAATGATTGGTGACTTTTTTTTTTTTTTTTTATAAAATGGTTGTTTTTTTTTTGGAAATTTTTTTTTTTTTTTTTTTTTTTTTTTATCTGTAAATAATTTAACGGGTTATGTTGTAGTATTGGCTTTTGAAGGTATGCCTTCCATGAGCCTAGTGTTGTATCTGTTGTTCTAAGTTGTATCTCCAGTCCCTAAAGATTTTTCCTCAACGCTTATACCACACGACTTGCTGAAAAGACTCTTAAAAACTGTTAGAGGCTGTAGGATCATGTGAGGTTTTTTACAGATGTTCTGGTTTGACCTTACAAAGTTATAGTTACTCAAGTATTTTACTATTTTAGTTTCTCTGCCATTTTTATGAGCATTGAGATGTTGATAGCTGCTCTGTAGTTTCAGGACCTTCATTGGCTCCTTTAAGGCAGTGGTCTCTAAACTTTTTTGATCGCGTACCCCTATCAGTAAAAAAATTTTGAGCATGCACCCCCCTGCCCCGCCGGCTCTACCATTTTTTCTGAAGCAAAAAAAAAAAAAAAAAAAAAAAAAAGCCGCTTGGACTGCCGAAGCGCCCCCCCCTCCCCCCAAAAGCGCTCTTCCTGCCGCACCCCACTTTGGAGACCACTGCTTTAAGGAAAAAATAGGCACTTGCATGGTAACTTTGCAAACTTCAGGAACAGAATCTAGCTAAGGGTGTATTACCTATCTTCATCAGTATCACTGCTAATTCAACTTAATTTCCTTCAGAAATCTGATCCTGAAGAATAACAGTATTCATTTGTTTTGCTAAATTTCAGAAATACAAATCAAAATGAAAATACATTAGCTAAGCCAAACAAAATGTTCTTCATAGAGGTAGCACATGTATTACTCAGACATGTGCCAATCTGAATATCTTTATGCTGAATGCAAGTGAACAAGAATAATTAGAAATTTAAAAATAGTTTTTATTTGCATTATTATCCCCAACAGATTTGTTTGTATTAGTCATATTGGTGATCAAGTTCACAGAAATTTAGCCATTTTTTAGGTAGTGAGCACTACCAGGTGTCTAAATAAGCTAAACAAAAAGAGTGTTTGAATGGCTTGTGCCATTAAGCCATAGAGGGTTTATTCTCAATATGTGGTTCAATATGTGGTTTCATTTTCCATCCTCTCTCTTCTTAACTGCTAACTTACTTTCCCTGACAAAACTCCCTAATATCCACTAGAATAGAATGTGTATCAGCCCATCCTTATGCTGAATTAAACTGTACCTTGCCTGATTTATGCTATTGTAAGTGGCTTCCATTATGCTGCATTTTTCTTAAAATACATAACAAATCTGTCTGAAGGCACTTAATAAAAATAGGTTTGTGTGCTTTGTTTTTGGGAGGTGTGAGGAAGGAGTGTTACTGAAAAAGCAAGACTTGAGTTGTTGCAGATGGTTCTGCAGTTAAACAACATAGCATTCTCAAATTATCTTTTTTTTCCTCTGCATTTATTCAGAGAACTAGGATCTGTTGAGGTGTATGCTACCTCTATTGCTGCTTTATGTACTTTGAAAGCATTAATTATGTTAATACATAACAATTTACTCTCTACACAGTACTTTCCAGGAGCTGATGAACCTCTGCAGTATCCTTGTCAGTATTCAGATGAAGGCCAGAGCAACTCTGCCACTAGTACAGGTATGATTGTATAAATATAAGAATAAAACCCACACTTTTTAAACAGGATAAGCAGGGAAATGAAACAGATCCAGGAATGTATTATAAAGTGCAGCCTGAAACCCCTTCCTAAATGCCTGGTTCAATGCTGTGGTAAAGGGCCTCATAACAAATATTCAAGTCTTGCTTCCTTCAGCCTAATCCCTAGGGTTCAGGCAATCTCTGAATCCCCTTGCCCTCCTCCCACAATGGAGAATGAGGGTGGTAACATGAAGGATAACTCAGTCTACAAAGACGTAGGGTCTCCCTTTTTTCCTGCAGGTTATTAGGGTCCAATAGTCATCTCTCAGATCTTACTCATGTTTGCCCCTGTCAGCTGGTCCCTTCGAGCCTCTCTTCTGCACTGGACACCCTCATCAAATTTTGATGAAATTACAGATTCCACTGATTAAACATACAACTTTTCTTTACCTCCTATTAACCTAAAAAAGGGGCCCTCAGGGTGCCATGAGGAAGGTAAAAATACCCACCAGACATTCTACCAATCTTGCCTCGAGAGAAATTCTTTCCTGGTGCACAAAACTGTTGATCACTCAGACCCACTGCATTTTGCATGGGGAAAAAAATTTAAATGCTCCCTTTCTGAAATTTTGCCCTATTTTCCGCATTCCCTTGGGTTCTTGTAACTTAACAACTACAGTTGTCCATACCCGCCTTCTTCTCTCTGCCCCCAAACTCTAAATTTCTCTCTCGCACACAGAATATTTTGGACATAAGGTACTTTTGAATTCACCTGTACATTTTATTGCAAAATCCCATCAACTCTGTTATATACTTGATGGTCTTCTCTAGCCAGACTACATGAAACATGTTTAGCATACTTAACATACTTAAGAAAATAAAGTTTTAAATCTATTACTTGCAATTTGTAAATCAGTGTTTTAAGTATGCTTATCCTACAAATATATTTTCATTATACAGTAGGATTCCTGATGGATTTTAGGAGAAAAACTACCAATCGTGTTCATAATCCAAGATTTTTGTTAATGATTTAAGATTAGTAGCTAAAGCTTGACTTTAAGATCAGGGGTAAACTTGCTGTTCAAGCAAGGAAAAATATTTTGTTATGAATTTTTTGCTTTTGAGCTATATTCTTAAGAGGTTGGTTTTTGTTTTTTAAACTGCAGTGCTGCAGTTTCCTTTGTCTAATGTTTTAAAAATTTACTTTAAAATTATAAGGTTGGTATTAGGGGAATAAGAATGGGTAGCTAAAGAATTTCAGTTTGATTTAATGTTTTTCAAAGAAGTGATTTAAATAGAAAAAATGTTTATTTTGGGGGGCGGGCTTTTAAATAGGCTCGTTCATGGACATGACTTCTACAAACACCAGTAACAAGAGTGATGCTAACATGGAACCAAGTGACTTTCAAGGAACTGCTACCAATGATACCATTAAACGCTTAGAATCAAAACTGGCACAGCAAATGAAAAATTCAGCGAAGCAGTCGGTAAGCAAGTGAATAAAATCTTGTGCCTTAATGATGAAATTGCCATTAGATGGATAAAATCACTATATTAAAACCACACTGCTCTAAAATACAAGAGTTTTTTTCATAACAATAAGCTTTTCTATTCAATAAAGGGCAGTAAGTAAGTAACCCCAAGGATAATGTAGTACATCAGCATCTCTAAATCTATGGTCCACTCTGCACTTACTGATGGTCCATGGAGAACATATGATGCTGACTCCCCATTTACAGCTGCTTTTAAAAAAAAAAATTCTTATTAGTGGTGAGGCTTATCTGTAAAAGCAGATAGAAATAAGGAGCATGTCTAGTTGTCTCCATAGGACCTAGTGGTGCAAAGGGGAGGTAGAAAGGAATGTAAACAGTTGCCCCCTTCAGGGTTGTTGGCCACCACTGAGAGAAGAGCCAAGAGATTCCTCAAGAAGGTATACGAGTGCGGGCAGTGGGAGAGTAGAGTACAATGGCAGCCAGCCAGCTAGCTAGCATGACCATGGTAGCGGGGAAGGAGTAGAAGGAGCAGGAGCAAAGCAGCATGTCCAGGGGAGCAGAAAAAGAGAGAAGATGAGAAAGTCAAGGTGATATTAAGAGCAAAAGGAGACTGTTCCTTCGGGGCGGGAACGGGAAGACAAAATACATCATATACATAGCTAAGCATGGAGGCACACTAGTGTCTGTCTTTTTTCCTTTCAGAACCAATGAGAGATTGGGATTTCGTAGTTTAGGGAGGAGAGGAATAAGGGAACAGGAGAGGTATACCAAATCAGAAATGATACTAAGAAGATAAATCAGGGAGCTCCTATTTATCTTTTCTCATAGTACACATTCAGTGAAAGCTTCAGTCAGCAAATTTAAAATTGATGAAAGGAAATGCTTTATAAACAGTATCTAAGTGACATGTGGAACTCATTGCTACAAGAAGACATTGAGACTAAGAGATTGGTATGAGTCAAAAAAAAAAATGTAGACATGTATTTGAATAATGAAAATATATCCACAGTTTATATTACAATGGAAAAATAGAGCTAAAGTACAACCTCAGAGTTACAAACACCTCGGGAATGGAGGTTGTTTGTAACTCCTGAAATGTTCATAACTGAACAAAATGTTATAGTTGCTCTTTCAAAACTTTACAACTGAACGTTGAGTTAATACAGTTTTGAAAATTTACTATGCAGAACAAAAATGCTGCTTTCCCTTTTTTTTAGTAGTTTACGTTTAACACAGAACTGTATTTGCATTTTTGTGTCTGCTCCTGCCTGATTGTGCATTTCCTGTTCCAAATGAAGTATCTGGTCAACTGGTCAGTTCATAACTCTGCTGTTTCGTAACTTTGAGGTTCTACTGTAAATCTTCAATCAGAAGACTTTAGTGAGAGCAGAGTTAGGCCAATGCTGAGTGCTTTTCAAAATCACAACATATATGGTGCTGTCTGTGTATACTATAATTATTGGTTATACAATTTTTGTTTAAAAATACAATTTAATTAAAAATACCACAGTATAAGTATTTACTACAGAAATATACTGGGGATATTTCTCTTATCACTGTTCTTAACTGCTGATTTCTGAATACAGGTGTAAGCTCAGAAGTCACTTGTTAAGTCTTCTGGAGAAACACTTATTTTAAAATTAGGGCTGTCGATTAATCACAGTTAACTCACTCAAGTAACTCAAAAAATTAATCTTGATTTAAAAAAATCAATCATGATCAATTAGTTTTAATCGCACTGTTAAAAAATAGAATATTGAAATTTATTAAATATTTTGGATGGTTTTCTATATTTTCAAATATATTGTTTTCAGTTGCAATACAGAATATAAAGTGTACAGTGCTCACTTTATTTTTATTACAAATATTTGCACTGTAAAAATGATAAAAGAAATTGTATTTTTCAGTTCATCTCATACAAGTTCTGTAGTGCAGTCTATCGTGAAAGTGCAACTTACAAATGTAGCCTTTTTTTGTTACATAACTGCACTCAAAAACAAAACAATGTAAAACTTTAGAACTTACAAGTCCACTCAGTCCTACTTCAGAGCCAATCACTAAGGGCTGGTCCACACTAAGCCCCCCAGTTCGAACTAAGATACGCAACTTCAGCTACGTGAATAACGTAGCTGAAGTCGAAGTATCTTAGTTCGAACTTAAAGGTACTTACCGCGGGTCCACACGCGGCAGGCAGGCTCCCCCGTCGACTCCGCCTACTCCTCTCGCGGCGCAGGATTACCGGCGTCGATGGCGAGCACTTCCGGGATCGATTTATCACGTCTAGACAAGACGCGATAAATCGATCCCAGAAGATCAATTGCTTGCCGCCGAACCAGCGTGTAAGTATAGACGTACCCTAAGACAAACAAGTTTGTTTACATTTACGGGAGATAATGCTGCCTGCTTCTTATTAAAACAATGTCACCCGAAAGTGAGAACAGGCATTCGCATGGCACTTTTGTAACCTGGATTGCAAAGTATTTATGTGCCAGATATACTAAACATTCGTACGGATGCCCCTTTGTGCCTCAGCCACCATTCCAGAGGACATGCTTCCATGCTAATGAAAAAATGTGTTATTTAAATTTTTGACTGAATTCCTTGGGAGAGAATTGCATGTCTCCTGCTCTGTTTTACCTACATTCTGCCATATATTTCATATTATAACAGTTTGTTGTTTGTTCGTTTTAAGAACACTTTCACTGCAAAAGGCAAAGAAGGTACCAATGTGAGATTTCTAAAGACAGCTACAGCACTCAACCCAATGTTTAAGAATCTGAAGGGCCTTCCAAAATCTGAGAGGGATGAGATAGGGAGCACGCTTTCAGAAGTCTTAAAAGAGTAACACTCCGATGCAGAAACTACAGAGCCCAAACCACCACCAAAAAAAAAAAAAAAATCAAACTTCTGCTGATGGCATCTGACTCAGATGATGAAAATGAATATGCATTGTTCTGCACTGCTTTGGATCTTTATCGAGCAGAACCCATCATCAGCATGGACGCATGTCCTCTGGTATGGTGGTTGAAGCATAAAGGGACATAGGAATCTTTAGCGCATCTAGTACATAAATATCTTGCGATGCCGGCTACAACAGTGCCATACAAACGCCTGTTCTCACTTTCAGTAAACAAGAAGCGGGCACCATTATCTCCTGCGAATCATAGAATAGACTCATAGAACTGGAAGGGACCTCGAGAGGTCATCTAGTCCAGTCCCCTGCACTCATGGCAGGACTAAGTATTATTCCTGACAGGTGTTTGTCTAACCTGCTCTTAAAAATCTCCAATGACGGAGACTCCACAACCTCCCTAGGCAATTTATTCCAATGCTTAACCACCCTGACAGGAAGTTTTTCCTAATGTCCAACCTAAACCTCCCTTGCTGCAATTTAAGCCCATTGCTTCTTGTCCTATCCTCAGAGGTTAAGAAAAACAATTTTTCTTCCTCCTCTTTGTAACAACCCTTTACATACTTGAAAACTGTTATCATGTCCCCTCTCAGTCTTCTCTTTTCCAGACTAAACAAACCCAATTTTTTCAATCTTCCCTCACAGGTCTTGTTTTCTAGACCTTTAATCATTTTTGTCGCTTTTCTCTGGACTCTCCAATTTGTCTACATCTTTCCTGAAATATAGCGCCCAGAACTGGACACAATACTGTAGTTGAGGCCTAATCAGCGTGGAGTAGAGCAGAAGAATTACTTCTAATGTCTTTCTTACAACAGTCCTGCTAATACATCCCAGAATGATGTTTGCTTTTTTTGCAACAGCGTTACACTGTTGACTCATATTTAGCTTATGATCCACTATGACCCCCAGATCTCTTTCCGCAGTACTCCTTCCTAGGCAGTCATTTCCCATTTTGTATGTGTGCAACTGATTGTTCCTTCCTAAATGCAGTACTTTGCATTTATCCTTATTGAATTTCATCCTATTTACTTCAGACCATTTCTACAGTTTGTCCAGATCATTTTGAAATTTAATCCTATTCTCCAAAGCACTTGCAACTCCTCCCAGCTTGCTATCGTCTGCAAACTTTAAGTCTGCTCTATGCCATTATCTAAATATTGAACAGAACCGGACCCAGAACTGATCCCTGCAGGACCCCCCTTGTTATACCCTTCCAGCATGACTCTGAACCACTGATAAATACTCTCTGGGAACAGTTTTCCAAACAGTTTTGCACCCACCTTATTGTAGCTCCATCTAGGTTACGTTTCCCTAGTTTGTTTATGAGACAGTCATGCGAGACAGTATCAAAAGCTTTACTAAAGTCAAGATATACCACGTCTACCGCTTCCCTTCTATCCACAAGGCTTGTTACCCTGTCAAAGAAAGCTATCAGGTTGGTTTGACATGATTTGTTTTTGACAAATCCATGCTGACTGTTACTTATCACCTTATTATCTTCTAGATGTTTGCAAATTGCTTAATTATTTGCTCCATTATCTTTCTGGGTACAGAAGTTAAGCTGACTGGTTTGTAATTCCCTGGGTTGTCCTTATTTCCCTTTTTATAGATTGGCACTATATTTGCTCTTTTCCAGTCTTCTGGAATCTCTCCCGTCTTCCATGACTTTTCAAAGATAATTGCTCAGATATCTCCCCAGTCAACTCCTTGAGTATTCTAGGAGGCATTTCATCAGGCCCTGGTGACTTGAAGACATCTAAACTTGTTTAAGTAATTTTTAATTTGCTCTTTTCCTATTTTAGCCTCTGATCTTACCTCATTTTCACTGACATTCACTATGTTAGACATCCAATCACCGCCAACCTTCTTGGTGAAAACTGAAACAAAGAAGTCATTAAGCACCTCTGCCATTTCCACATTTCCTGTTGTTTTCCCCCCTCATTGATTAACGGGCCTACCTTGTCCTTGGTCTTCCTCTTGTTTCTAATGTATTTGTAGAATGTTTTCTTGTTACCCTGTATGTTTCTAGCTAGTTTGATCTCGTTTTGTGCCTTGACCTTTCTAATTTTGTCATTTTATGTAAATAAACTTGTTTGTCTGAGCGATTGGCTGAACAAGTAGTAGGACTGAGTGGACTTGTAGGCTCTAAAGTTTTACATGGTTTTACATTTGTAATTTCAACTTTCATGATAGAGATTGCACTACAGTACTAGGTGAATTGAAAAATACTATTTCTTTTATCATTTTTACAGTGCAAATATTTGTAATAAAAATAATATAAAGTGAGCACTGTACACTTTTTATTCTGTATTGTAATTGAAAATGTAGAAAACATCTAAAAATATTTAAATTAAATGTAGTCTATTGTTTAACAGCACGATTAACACGATTTTTTAATCACTTGCCAGCCCTATTGAAAATGTAACACTGTTTTAACAGGGTGACCCTGGCCGTTTGAGTTTACCTCCATCTCGCGGGAGCAGCGTGGAAAGCTTATCAGATGTTCGTGGACGACCACAGTCAACTCTTGTTTCAGGAGAAGGCAAGAGGATGAGTGCTGACATGTCTGAAATAGAAGCAAGAATTACCGCTACCACAGGTAAAAATAAATAATAAAGTTAGGGGGCAGAGAAAGGTGAAAGGAGCTACTTTTAATAAGATGAGCCCTGTGAGGTAACTCTTAACTTGGCATGGATTCTTTATTATTAACTTGTCCATTATTTTTTAAGAATTTATATGAATAGGCTTGGTAGAATTTTTTTTTGTAATTTTGACAATTGTACATTTTTTTAAATTATTTTTTATTCTATTTTTAACTATATTTAGTTTTATAGTTGCAGGAATTTAAGGGTAGGTTGGAGTTAGGGCAGTGCTGAAAACAGAATTGCAGGGGGCTCCCTGCATGGCCAAGGGGCCCAAGACACTGTAGTACATGGTGCAGATGAGGCTGTGGTCCTGGCCAGGGGTCTCTGCTCCATGGGACAGGAAGAAGACAAAGCTGTCGGGGAGGCCACACCGGTGCTGAATAGCTCTTGCTCAGCAATGGCCCCTGTGCTCCTGCCTGGTGGGTGAGTGAGCAAGGTCATGCTGCAGAGGACTCCCAGCACGGCTGTGGAGCCAGTGACACGCAGCTTCTGCAGGCATAAGGTGTGGGGAAGACTACAGTCCTGGTGAGGCTGAGCAGAGACCCCTTGCACTCCCAGCTGGTGAAAGAACGTGGCTATGACAGTAGGGCTGCAGAGGGCTCCCTACACTGCTGAAGGGCCGGTGACACCCAAACCCTGCACGCCCAAGGTGCAAGGAAAGTTGTGGTCCTAGCCAGGCAAAGCAGAGAGTGCCTCACCAGGACTGTGGGGAGGAGGGTTCCCTGAGGGAGGTTACCCCGTTGCCAAATGGTTCCTACCTAAGGACAGACATTCAGCAGCAGGGTAGCTTCCTCCCTGTCCGGGGGCTTGTCCTCTTCCTCCTCCTTGCAGTCCTGGCCATGGGGGTCTCCACTCTGCCCCACATGGACCACAGCCTGCAGGGATCCAGTGTCACTGGCACCACATCCTTACAGGGGAGCCCTCTGCAGCT
Source organism: Terrapene triunguis (assembly GCF_002925995.2). Lineage (NCBI taxonomy): Eukaryota > Metazoa > Chordata > Testudines > Emydidae > Terrapene > Terrapene triunguis. The sequence continues at coordinate 18,433,894 of NW_020664393.1, forward strand.
CTACTGTCACGACCCCACTCGCTCCCTCCCATGACAGCAGGGCTGTAGCGACCTCTCTGTGCTGCTGTAGCGCCACTGAGGTCAATTCCTGTAGGCACAAAGTGTGGAGGAGAAGCTGTACTTGGTCCAACGGTTACACTAAAACTGAGGAAAATATCCATCAGTATCAGCTGTAATCGACATTTACCGACCTCTATCCATTTAAATCAAATCCTGCCAAGTCTAGATATGAAGAGACCAGCTCCTTTCACCCTTGTGCACTCAGATCTGAGAGGAATTTTTTTTTTAAATGTGTGTAGTTTGAGATTACAGAAAAGATTTCTTTTGATTGCCTTTAAAATGGCTAGATTAGATTTTCCTTGTATTACGTAAATTTGTGATTCTTTGGTATGAGCCTTGTTTCGTTAATACAAGTTTCTCTTTGCTTCTGAGTGTTATTCTCCATCCATTGTCTTTTTTTTTTTTATTTGAATTCCATTCCATTCAAAACTACATTCAAACTATTTTAAAATGCAGGAGGTGGGTTTAAAAGCAGTATTATTTCCACCAATATATTGAAAAACAAGTTTTGACAGAAAATAGGTGCAAAGTGATAATTTAGTTATGTCGTTGGAAAGATCAGATATAAATATAACCCTCCGATTTCTCCCCAGAGAAGCAGAACTTGGATGTCTTTGTAAAGAATTTTAGCTACACGTATTTTGCCAGGTTGCAAAAGCTGCTCATTTATTTACATGGTGGTAAAGATTGATGTAAGATGAAGTTTAGGATACTAGCCACATTAAATGCATAATTTTATGGTGAAAGCAGAGTGAGTATTTGTTTTCCCAATAAGCAAATTAACAAAACATTATATCTGGCAGGCAAAAACTGCTTTCTAGTCCCCATTTTCACTGTTTATTAACTTGTTTCGTAATTTTAAATGGTCCTTTTTATTGACCTACATCCTTAGATTTACAGAATCCAGACACAATAACTACCACTGTTAGTCAGACCTTATCTAGTTGAGCCAATATTTTTCCATCACTCTGAACATTTGTAGTAATCACTTTTTCACATATTGGAATATACTAGGTGTTCTGACTCTCTTGTGCACCATGACTATTAAACTGTCTTTTTTTTTTTCTTCTCTGAGTTGAATAAGGGTTTTTTACTTTGGTAATGTCTAAAGGCCTATTGTGGGATGACATAGTCCCTGTCCTAATGAGTTTACAATCTCATTTGAACATTATAGTATCAATCCAGAATGGATTACTGTTTTGTTTTTGTTTTATTATTCTTTTATAACTAGTTGACTGCAATTACTTCTTGATAGCCATCGCCCCTATATTGTTCAGATATGTATTCATCAAGGGTCTAGCCACCACAAGGCAATTGTGTCCTTACCCAACAATAGTCTGTGGTGTTCTGATTTATTTTAATATTCTGGGCCTCATTCAAATCTCTCATTGGTACAGAACAAATGTAACTCATTTGACCACCCAGTGAGAGTTTGGAATCAGCCCAATCTACCTTCCTTAACTAGATTCTTTTAAGTATTGCCAGTAATTATATCCAAGTACGTTGTTCTGAGATTTTGCTATAGCTGTTTTTTTTTATTCCTTCTTCTAACTAAAGATAGTTGATTTGAATGGGACAAGTATAAAGGAACAGAGTTCGTTTCAGGCAGTGGCAAACTAGTAGAAATCAGGCTACGTTAATCTAAGCAGGTTTTTGTGACTTAAATTGGAAACAGCAAAAACAATGGTGGTTTCTTAGTCTTATTAACTTACAGAGAACAACATACTGTGATCTAAAGAAATTTTGTTGCTATGTGAGGATAAGGCTATTGTCAAGAATCAAAGTATTTTAAGAATTACCTAATCCTCTTGTTCCAGCTATTATTAGACTGGCCATAGAAACAATTCAGGCAGTGCACATTTATGTCAGTCACTGAGAGTTCTTTCAGGTAAACATGCCAGAGCAGTTTTCCTTTGGGAGCTGCATTCACAAATCTATTTCAAATGGAACGTAGTTATTTAATCTTTAAACTACAGACCTTTATTTTACCACCGCTTCCTCTTACCACATGTGGCAATATGAACTTTTGTAAGTTCGTTTTATGGTGTTTGATGTGATTTAGAATAGATACAAATTCCACTTTAACAAATATGGGGGGGGGGGTTGATTTTGTTTTCAATAGTTCCATGAACGGGATGCTTAATTCTAAAGTATTTAGGTTGGTATGCAATGGCCATTTTTACAAAACAGCAAGCACTTAATCAGAGGGCACCTCACCAGCGCTTGAAGCAATTCTTCAAATTTTGTAATATTAAAGTGAGCTTATCTTGGACATTGATTGGATTTCACTTTACAGGAGATGTCAATTAAAGAAAATGAAAGCACCAAACATGAAAATTTAAACTTATTTATAAACAATGTTAGCCTGAGACTAGAATAAAACTATGGAGGAAGTATTATATAACTTAAAACAATTAAGGAAATACATTTATTAGTAATATGCAGGTGAACTGGAATAAGTCAATATTTGTCTTCCATTCTGATGGTTGCACTTTACCCTTCCTCATTGCCATGCTGCTTTGTCTGTTGAGTTTTGTGTTGCTAACGACAGCTAATTATGTTGTATTGACAGCTAGTTCTGTTTTGCTTTTAACAATTTCTTTACTATTTTAAGCATGAATAGAAAGCTGTGCAGTTTATTCTGTGTGACATGTTTTGCATGTACTTTAGTTTAACAATATATGAGAATTGCAGTGTTATGTGTTTAATAATTTGCTGTGTTACCATTGTAGCTGTTTGCATGTGTATTGTGTATGTGTATTTTTTCAGCCTATTCCAAGCCTAAACGGGGCCATCGTAAAACTGCTTCATTTGGCAACATTCTGGATGTCCCTGCAATCATCATACCAGGTATCACAGACCATGTGAGCGGGTCTATTGACTAAGATGCTGGAATAATGATCACATTATTTAAAAAAAAAAAAAAAATACTTTTTGCTCCAGTTCACATAGGGTGCAGATGGAGACCATCCAGTAAGATTTTTCATGATGTCTTTTTTAAAACAAGCTTGCCAGCATGCGGTCCTCTTTGCCTTGTGTCTCATAGATAGGATTGAGCCCTTGGCTGGACCGATCTCTTGGTACTAAAGACTATCTCACATATGAAGCAAAATTGCAGAGAACGTCCTGTATGTGCAGTATTTTATATATACATGTACACACATATGTATAGTCATTGGAGCAGGGATTTGAACTTGTCTCCCACATCCTAGGTGAGTGCCTTACCCACCACACTGTAGAGTCATTGTCACACTCTGGCCCAATAGCTATTCACTGTCATCATGAATGACCACACTGCACTTTTAAGCGGGGAGTGGGGGGTGTATTTGGCTGGCTGACCAAATGAAGGGAACAGTGTTTTAAGGATGGAGGGGATGAAAACTGCTACAAAAGGGTCAGCGTAGTCACTGACTCATCCCCTGGGAATGCAAGGTTTACAAGTGGCAGCTCTGTGCCTGAAGCCTCCCTTTTACATGGAGCAGGCTGAGGCAGGACCCACCCTCACTCTATTTTAGGTGGTTAAATTCCAGGTTTGGTCAAGACCTACTGTGGTTATTACGCTAGCGCCCCTTTTTTAGGGGAGTTGGAAAGGGATTTTTCCCCTTCCCCTCCAACCTCTCCACCTTCCTCACAGCAGGTTCAGGAAGGGCTCTGTTCATGCATGGCATAAAGGGCGGTAGGCTGTATCTCCCAGCTCATTAAGTGTAGGGTGGATGTCCAGTGCAGGTACTCCATAGGAAAGGTATACAGTGACCAGATAAATGGCTTGGAAAAGAACTTAAAAGAGGTGTTTTGTTAAAGGAACGAACGGGAGGCAGTTGGGGACTCCCATTCTTATAGCCCGCCTTAATCCTCCTACGACGGGAGGTAGATGGTATGGTCCCGACAATGGATTTGCTGGAGGGACCCGGATGGAAAAAGAGGGGCAGCTGGTAAAAGCCCCCTGGGTAATTACAGAATAAACATGGGGTTACCGGCACTGTACACTTTTATCTGCCGGGTAGTCCCAGACATCTGTTGATAAAGTTGCGGCCTGATTAAACCTATGTCAAATATCTCCCGTCCTTTTTTCGGTATAGCCAGACAATGACTGAATAGCCACTATGAATGACAATGAATAGTCATTGGGCCAGAGAGCGAGAATAACTCTCTAGCCCAGTGGTTAGGGCATTTACCTAGGATGTGGGAGATGCAAGTTCAAGACCCTGCTCCAACGACTGTTTTTCTTTTTTTTCTTTATATATCATGGAACAGCTTCAGCAAAATAGATTGAAACCCACATCAGGATATCCCATTTCCTGATGTTCAGGGCACCTCTCTTGCAATGTGGGAGATCCATGTTCAGATCCCTTCTCCACAGCAGGCAGAGGGGTAATTGAACCTGCTGAGACCACCACCTCTGGCACTTTCATGACACCAGCCCAAAAATGTTATGGTAATGTTGAAACAAACCATTTAGTTTCAATATTACCGAACAGAACATTTCAAATTTTTGTTTCAGTTAAAACTATTTTTGACAAACTCAACACAAATTAGTTTCAGGTCACCCGAAACTGCATTTATCAGTAAATAAACTATTCACTGAAAATTTTTCCCAGCTCTAGTTCAGACTCGGTGTTGTCATCTATAAGCAGTATATTGGGTTGCAAACTGTTACAGAGCAGCCAGGTTTTCCTCTAAAGCCCTCAAGATGGCAGCCCCAACATGCTTTTATTGTTTTTACCCCTCACTTTCCCTTTCCAGAAAGCCTTCCCTCTCATTTAACTTCACCTTTTAAAAAAATATATCAATTTTGTTTCAGACTTCCCCAATGTTGAGATATTTACTGAGATTGTTAATAATAGACTGACATTTTGTATATACTACATATAATCATAACTTTTTATCCAAAGAGCTTTGCAAACTAGATATACAGATCTCTTCCACTGAAATACAGCCTTGTTCAGGGTAGATAACAGCAAAACTTTACTATGCTTTGGGACAAAGTGAAGACTACCCTATTTAAATAAAGCTTTGAGAGGAATTTGATGTAGACAAAATGTATTTTGCTCAAACTAGAATAGGACTAACACCCCTGCTCTTCTACAAGTGTTATAGGATTTCAAATGACCACAAGTGGTTAAGAACTTCATTTTGTATCTTATCCAAAAGATCACAAATGTGCTTCCTAAGGAACTAGGAGAGTACTGACTTAGTATAAGAGCTACCTCCTGAATTACCATTTCTTATATCTCTGCTTCCTTGGAGGCCTCTCATTCATGGACTGATCAGGCTGCTTAGTTTATTTAATGTAAATATGCAACAACTCAAAGTGGTATGTTTGCAAGATAAATAGCTTTGATATATATTTTCTAAACTCCCATCCTTTCTAAACACTTTTTGAAATACCCCACATGAGTATAATGCTTATTCATTTGAGACCCTGACATTTAAAACAGATAAAACTTGAGTTTGCCATTAGTGTGCAAAGCTTTAAAAAAAAAAAGAAAAAAAAAAAGTCAAATGGATTTACGAAACCCATTTCCAGTTTGGTAGCTAATCTTCCAGGGTTGTTATAGGTATGTATCCATATGAACATACAAAAGTACACCTTTCTTATTTTTAGTTCCAGCAGATATAGCATAGACACTGCAAACCAGCATGTTAAAAAAGAAAAAAAGCCTGGCCCACCAAAGTATTAATAGCCAGGTGTTTTAAAGTATGTATTGAACAACAATGCAAAATATAACCAAGATAAGTAGGCAACCAGTTTTAAAAAGCTAGTCAGTCAGGAAGTATCTGATAAATCTTGTTTACATTACAGTATTCTTTCAGTGGCAACTCCATTTATTTGACAGTTTATGCATATACCTTATGTGCTTTGGGCTGTATGTTACATCAGCTAAAAATGCTGGACTACCAAAGTGAGGCTTATTGTATTTATAGTACTGTGGTCCTTAGTTTAAAAACTTGATTATCACCACTCTATTAGTAGCACTGTTTTCATACTATATTCCATATTCCAAATATAGGAGTGTCATAAATAACTGCAATAAGGCTGATTTTACCTAGACTCTATAGTTTTAAATTTTTAATAGTGGATTCTCTACATAGTGCCATGTAAAGCATAATGTCTCAAACAACAAAGTCCCTGCCCCAAAGAAGTTAGTCAAGTCCCAAGTCAATTCAATACATAACTGCAGCACAGAATAAATACAGAGCTTTGCTGATCTGTATAGCATTGATGTTGTGTGTATCACAGGTGAGACTTGGGGATGGAGATTAAGGGAGTTAGTTGATATTTTGCAGAATATCTATAGAAAAACTGTAGAAAGGCATAGATGCTTTAGAGGCTGCTATGCCAATCAGCTGATAGCATTGTTATGTAGTCATCAATAGTACCTCCATGTTTTTTCAGTTTAAATAGCTTTAAACTTTTGGTACACCCAAAAAACAAATGTTCACAACTAAAATTAGACCACTCACTGCTAAATGTGATTTGGAGATAAATTACACAGTCAACAATTAATACAAACGTAGAACATGCTTTTATAAACTTGCATTCCTTTTATTAGAATGTCCAGCTTTTTTCCCCCTTCAATACCTCTCATTTACAAATGACTTAGCTTTAACAGTTTTTCAGGTGAGGTATAACCTTCAACAAAATCTTTTGCATAGATTAGTTTTAAAAGAAATAGTTAAAACCAAAATATTAGATACCTCATTAATATTACATCAGGGCTTTTATAATAGCAAGGGTAGTATTTTCTTTTCAGCGGCCTTAAAAAATGTTCATGACTATTCCCTTTTTAAAGAAGGAAATGTAAACATTCAAGCCTCCATGAATTAGATTGACATGGAAAACTTCGTGTTGTAAGCATAATTTTCTGCAGTGGGATGCACCTTAGGAGGTGCACAGGACGGGGGGGGGGAACCCATTTCTATGGATATGATAAGGTCCTTGAGACAGAACATGCCTTCTAAAAGCATGCAGTAAAGGAATCCTACCACCACAGATCTCTGGTTTGTAGGAGAGGTACTCCTCCTCTTCTTTGTACTTAGAAGGCATGCCAGCAAAGGTGCCCCGAGGAACACCTGAATTAAAATAATTTTATATTACCGGCGTCAGGGGTGTATGTCGGAATATTTTCAGGAGAAAGTGCCTGGCCATTGGATCTTCAAGCTCCACAAAAATCAGGATTTTACTCCAAGTGAAGTGAGGACTTCCTCTTTATGTAAAAGTTAACCAAGTTTTGTGGCGTGGTTTCCTTTGTAGTGTAGCTTAATTAATATTGGCCTTATGCAAAATATATAATCGCATTACCATTTAAACAAACCCCAAACCCTATGCGTTAAAAAGGCTGTCAATGATCTGCTAACATAACCTATTGCATACAGGAAAAAACTACCTTAAAAACATTAAGGTTGCAAAAAGAAGCATTCAGAAGTTAGGAAATGCTAGATTTAAGGTTGCCTGTGCAACCTTATTTCTGCCCTCTTGTCTATATGAACTATGATAACGGGAAGTCTGTAGCAGATCCATGAATAGAATCCAGCCTTTCCTGGATTCCAGATTCATGCCTTTAAAATTCAAAAGAACACACCATTTTTTCTCTTGTAACCCTCTGCTTCATTCACTGACCATGCTGCACTGAATGAGGAAAAATAGTGTGTTTGTGTAATTAAAAACAAAGCTAAAGGAGAATGAAAAGGGAGAGAGGTTGGAGAAAGAAGAGACTCTTGGCAGGGGACAAAACACGAGGGAGATTCTGTGGAGGACAGAAGGTGGGTGAGAGAGCCTTGGGAAGGTTAGAGAGGGGGAGAGTGTGTGGGCGTAGGGAGGATTTACCTGTGCAAGACAGTGGGGGAGAGGAGGCAGCACGTATGTGTGAGTTGTTGCTGGAGCAGAGAGAGAACCAGGGGAAGCTGCAGATATTAATTAGGGGCAATTGAGTTGCGTGTGTGTGGACTTTTGTGGTATGTCTGCACTGCAACTTGGAGATGCGATTCCCAGTGAAGATAGACAGATTTGAGCTAGCATTCTAAAAACTGCAGCATGGATGTCGCAGCATTGGCGGTGGCTTGAGCTAGCCACCCAAGCTCAGATCCAAGGGTTCAGGCAGGTTTGGACTTGCACGGCTAGCCCAAGTCACTGCCGATACCACAACATCCACACCACTATTTTCGAGCTAGTTCAAGTCTACATTGGGAATCACACCTCTCAGCTATAGTGTGGACATATCTTTAGAGGCTAAGAGGGAGCCTGTATAATTTTTTTTTTTTTTTTTTTTTTTTAAGCGCGTAGGAAGTGTTTTGAGGATTTTGATGCGCAGGGAAAGTGTGAGAGAGAATTTTTTGGGCAGAGAGGCAGGAGAAAGGTAGAAATTTCTTCGTTCCATCAACTTTTTTGTGTTTTCACTTTTTACCCTTACAGTTTATACTTTCAGTTTAATGGCAGTATTGACATATATATGAAAATACACCATACTCATTCCAGTAACCTTAACTCTGACCCACAACATCTATGTAGACTCTCTTGACACATGCGTAACTGCACAAAAATTTAGAAATGGCCCTTGCCCCAAATATCTTATTAAACTTTTTGTTACCTCAACTACCATACCATAAATGGTATATATTGCTCCATTGGTTTAGTTACATGTTCGTATTGGCATCCCATCCTTCATAAAAAAAAAAAAAAAAAAAAAAAACCTTCGTTTCTAGATCATGAGCAAACACACTCCAAAGAACATTTTATTTCCTCACTTGGTGATCCAGGCACCTGAAGTTTCTTTTTCATTACAGCTGCCTTTTTCAAACCAAATGAGTAATTGGTTGACAGTTGAATTGTAATCTTAAAATCCAGTAAATTGTTGAAATCCTGCATCACTTTCTGCCTTTAGGTATTGTACATAACTGATGTGTATTGACTTTTTGTCAATTTTCATCTCTGTAAAGAGAAAATTTTAAACCAGTTATTTTAAAAACTAGAGTAAGAGCAAGTTCAAAACAACTTCAAAAAATGTACAAAGACTAGAACTAATTATTTAAAGTCAAGGAAATGTTGTCCATCTTCATATTCCTAAATTGACATTAATCTTGATTCTGGAGCAACAAGTATTTGTTGATTTGCCGTCTTTGTTTCTGCTTTGTCTGAACGTTTTGCCAGATGTCTGTAGTAGTTATGCTAATTAAAATGACATTGCATAATAGAGCTTGCTTTTGCCTCATGCTACTAACTTGGAGATCTCTCATTTAAAGGCATTCTCATTCACTATAACACAATCAGTTGGTCTCTTCCTGCCCTCAAAAAGTGTTCATTTTTACTTCCACCCCACCCTGATTATTTTAACTTTTTGGCAACCATGATCTAATGTTTCAGAAACACATGTGCCGGGTTCTTTAAATTCACAGATGTTGCTAATCTGAAATGAGAATTCCAGATATTTTTTGCAAGCTTATTTCAGACGGGCTAATTTTAGAATAGTGCTGTTGAATGAAATGTGCACATAATTGTTGTATCAGTCATGAGTGGATCATCTATATCTTGAGTTCCAAGATGAGTTGCAGCTACTATCAACAGCATAATTCTTCCATTTATGAATAATCCTGTTTTTAATGGCCAAGTAGTTATATTAAATGGAAGAGATTAATAATTCTCACCTGGTGCCTTACGGGATCTCTGGTCGCTTTACAAACATTCATTAAGCCTCACCACATCACTTTTACATTGGTAAGTATTTATTTATTTCCCCAAATTACTGATGTAGAAAACTAAGTTACTGAGAGGTTATAACTCTTTTATGGTCAGACAGCAAATCAGTGTCAGAGCTGAGAATATAACCCCAATTTTAGACAGCCTTGTCCCATTCTCTAACCTATAAACTGTTCTCTCCCTTAGGTACTTATAGAATTTCTTGAATTTAAATGTCAGGTGACAAACTGGAGACGATGGCACTGAGAATTTTTCACTTTCTGGTAGTGTGTTTCTAGAACAGACAGGACTGCTGCACAGAAATACTGCTTAAAGGGCTTCATAATTTGTGATATCTTAAGCTGTGTCGATGAGATTACATAGCCATTCTCACGTTTTTGTTTTAATCAATGTGAAAATTAAAACTTCTATCTAGAAAGGCTGCTAAGTCATCTTGAAATGACCCAGCATAAATATCTAAAAGTTTAAAAAATGAGCCGCATGTTACAAAACATTGATCGAGTTCTGACTGTTGAATTCTATGGGAGTATGAGGCTGTAACTGTTATAGTACATGTTCTAAATGCTACCTACTAGTAGAAAAGTTACATAATGCAGGTTGAAGACCAAAAATTTTGAGCATTGTCAGCTGTTACTCATGATGTTTTGGTGTTTCCTTTTGGGCAGCTGACCTGTCATCTCAGGAGACACTATAAACAATATTAATAAAAATCAAAGTACCAAGGGAAATTGTAAAATACAATGGATTATGTAACATAAGACTTAGTTTCATTAACATTTCCTTGATGGACTAGCAGTGTTAAAATTTAAACTATTTTCTGTAGCTCTCAGTGATGGATAATTGCTAATGGGTGGAAAGAGAAGAGGAAAGATTACAGCATTGTGTTCAGTAGATTGATAGCAAGATGTGACATAGCTAGAGAACAACTTCCTGCCCTGATTTTCAGAATAGGAAATATTTTTGCTCATAAAAGATGACTAAGAGCTTTATTTTGACTTGAAGTGGAATACGTTTTCTTATAGCTTCTTAATATATGTGAGAGGAACATAACACAGACAGACTGCTTTGCTGTGTGCTACTTCAAAGAACAACAGGTTAGAGCTGGCAGCATCTTGCTCTAGAAATGCCCATAACGTAACTCACTTGAAATAGATGTCGTCATCAGCCCCAGTCCCCAAGTGCTAAGCCTGTTCAAACACATGTGACAGAAGATGGTGGAGTAGAGTGCAGAAGCTATTCATATGGTAGGAGTGGTTATTGTATTAGGATATACTTTCTCTTGACAGGCCAGCATTTTTTGAGTTAAAATTCTGCAGCTGTCTCTCTCTCTCCCTCTCTCACTTTCTCTCTGTGGATTTGTACAAATTCCAAGCTCCTGCTGCAACAGTCGCACCCTTCTTATTTTGTTTCTGAGCAGATTTTAGTGTTTTGTTTTGTCTTTTTTTCCAAGCAGGAAACGGACAACAGAGGCGGAGATCCATTCAAGACCTTAGTATTGCTGGAACAGAATCCAATCAGGTAAAATCTTTCAGCCTATGGCTTCTTTATTTGTCTTTCAGGAACATTTAGGTGAAATCAACTGTAAACTTGTACTGTGTAGAGCTAGTCTTTAAAACTTCATCTATGTGATTAGGGATCATTTAATTTACAAAACATAGTATCTGTTGTTTTACCATCTAAAATAAAACCTGTGAAAGGGCAGCTTATGAAAGATGTCTAGGCGACAAGTTTCTTGATTACAACTTGCCTAAGCAGCACATATAATATTTATTCAAAAATATATTTTGTTTGTGCATGCTGCATAATTTTGTATGTACTGGTAATGAACCTCAACATAGTAGTATCGCTCAAATGTAAATGGTTAGTTATAATGTCTCTCTCTACTTTTTGGAATAAAATGTAATAGTGAAATACTATAGCAAGGTCTTGTTACTAAGACTTGATTACTTTTACAAGATATTTACTAGTAACTATTGCTTTTTGTATCATGATGTCTAGATACCATGGTAACAAGCACAGTGATACACTCTGAAGTATGAAATATTAAAAGTAAACAGATGTCTCAAATGACCAAAGTACAGTTAGTAGTGCTTTAGCTTTGTTTGTTTTGTGGTGTTCATTTAATTGCTAATTTGTCGATGTCAGTAATTCACAGTGGGTTTTTAATCATTAGTGTGAATTAGCAAGGTTCTACTGTAATTTTAAGATCTCTGCTGTAGTTTGAACATGGAAAAATAGGAGCTCAGTGTGTTAATCAGGTTAATCAGGTTTCCATATTAAACAGCCTACTGTAATAATCCAAAATAGGTGGTAATTTTAGGGGTGTATACTCATCAAAGAGATTAACATTTGATCTCTTTTCAGTTTCATGCAGTGTTGTAGCAACAGAAACCTTGTTCTTCCCCCAAAATCTCATTTGTCTGGTTTATTTGGGAATATGTGCATATATCAGAAGAAAGCATCAGAATCAATTTTAAAATTTCAAAACACTTTTATTACATACCAAACATAGGGCTTTTTAAATGAAAGCATTCTACAAATGTGAGCACAGTAATAAATCATTCTACATTTACTTAGTCAAGCATTGTAATTAGAGAAAAGACTTGAAAGAAAATTGAAACAATTTTGGTTATTCTGTAACATGTTTAACTATTTTATGATTAAGGTTTCAATGCACTTCTATCACACCTATATGCCACTATTTTATGCAATATTAAAATATTTTTATGTAAGTTCTTTTATTTGTAACTTTCAGTTCCTTCTATTAGCTTTAAAAATTATTAATGTTTGCAGATACCAGATTACAATACTAGTAGGCTAGACATATAGCATTTGTATTGGATCTTTTTATGTATCCTGCCTTTGAAAGCTGCTGTGTACTACTTTCTTAGAGATTTTAGCTGTGCTCCTGCCAAGTAATTGCTCCTTCAACCAGGAATAACAGCAATTTTCCTTTTCTTCCCTCCTACCTGTGCCAGCCTAAGGGTTAGAAATCTGTATATCTTTTGTTTTACATTTCTGCTAGGTCTGTCAGTCTGAAATTCTATTCATATTCAATTTATATTTTGAAATTCAATTTATATTTTGCATTTTGAAGCGCCCTATTATAACTATGAATCATAGTGTAGCATACAAGATAAGCAGAATAAAGTAATACCTCAAAAGTTATAAGTACACTGTGGATAATGTTTTGCACTATCGGTATAAATAAATCACAGGTTTTTGTGTTCTTGTTTTTGAGGTCTGTGAATGGGAAGCAATGGAAAAGTCTAAAACTAAGACTCTCGAACTTGTAATACCAAGCCAGAACTTTTCAATCACACAACACATTAGTGTAGAAAGCAAGCAAGTTTGTCTCCTAGATATGCCCACTGCAGTCTTCACACAAGTGGGTCTTTGTCCACTAGCGGGAAGAAAGTGGTGATGTGCCTTCATCCGCTCCATTACAGCAGGTTGGGAGAAGCGGAAAAGTGTACAGAGATGGACAAGAAGGGCAAGAAGCATTTGGTGCCATATCAGGAGAAGGTCACTGCATTGTCCTTCCTGCTGACCGGAAGAGTTTGTGGGAGGGCAGTGGTATTTATTGCCCATGAAGCCCTAGAGGGCTTGGGGTACCCATATTTCATAGAGTGGGGAGCCAACCCCTTCCTTTTCCTAGACCCCCTTTAAGCTTGCTGAGGAGGGGGGTTTGGGCTCCGACATCTGGAAAATTGGGGAGCCAAGCCCCACCTTCCCCTCCTCCTTCCTGCACTGCACAGTTCGTTGCCAGGTACTCCAATATTTTAAGTGAATGAAGTTGTGGTCTAATAAACCACATTCATGGCCTCCTGTCTTTCTTCAGGTGTGAATGGACAGAAGGACCTGAGACTGCTCCTAAAGTTCAAGGCCTATATTTATGGATTTCCATAACTCTGAGCTGAGCTCCTGCTATCCTTGAATTTTTTAATTTAAAACTTCAAAATAATGATTAGCAGCAATATAAACAACCTACTAGATAAAGGAGAAAAAATCAGTTTATAAAGAGGTCAGAAATCCACACAGCTCTGATCAGTTCACTTATGTTCTCCACATATACCATTTCAAATTATATATAAATATATTATCCTTCCCCCAGCGCTTTCACTGCAAACATCCTTCTTCTCTACATCTCTGTAGTCTCTCCTTAAACCCACTTCTTTCACCTAGCCTTCATCAATGATCAGTTATGGCACTGTTTGCTTCCATTCCCATGCCCTTTAAACCCTTGTACTCCACACACTGCATTGGTTGCCAGTGAAGTGACAGGTGATTTTCAGAATGTTGGTTACAATCTATAAAGCCTTAAATGGTCTAGGCCTGCTAAATTGGAGAGTGCTTCTCCCTCTCTGCTCTGTCATGCTCTCTATTTCACTATCAATTCCGAGGAAAAAATTGGCAGGAGTTTGCAGTAAGTTATTCTCCATACCTAATTGCCTGCTCTAGCATTCGTTCTTATTAGAAACTCACTGGAGCCAAACATGGACAACTTTAATAGGAGATGCAACTTTTTCTTCAGGCTGAGTGAATGTAAATGCTGGAACCAGCATCTCTTCTGTTGTTCCCAAAATAGGGCATACGACAGTCTTGTCCTGGAGGACAAATATCAGTCTTTTCTTAATGATGGGAAGATATTACATTGTTCTGTTTTGAATGTAGTTTAAATACCATAGTGATTACTCCCTTTATAAATGTATTTGTATTGTCCAATTTAGATTTGTAAGCTTCTCAAGGCAAAGAGCTCTCTAACCCACATATTTTATTAAGAATGGTGCACAACTGTGGTGCTATAATAAATAATCCAATTGGGACAAGCAGGATGAAAATGAAAGTACATATAATCCAGGCTAAGTTTAGTTTGTATACCATTTTTTTGAAAAACTATTTTTAATTTTAGTTTACTGTGTCTTCATATACATTTGTACAGTGCCTAGCACAATGGAGCCTCAATCCTGATGGGTGCCTCTGAGCACAACTGCAGTATAAATATTAAATCATGCATAGTCTTCATCTTCATTGTCCTATAGTTCCTTCGCAATTCCTCATTTTACCATTCTGATAACCGAAGACCATGCACCATCTGGCCCATTTGTAGTTGTGTTTGGAAAAAACTAATATACAAGAGGGAGGTCTGTTGTTGTTTTTTTCTCTCAGACTGATCAGAGCCATCAGAGATTTAGTGTCTGTATTTTGCTGATTTTGTCAAAGGAGGTCACCTCTCCTTCTCCCCCTCTCAACAACAAAATACAAATTCTGATGTTCTAGACTTGATTTCCACCATTTGCAGCTGGAGGACTATCACTATTATATTTTATTGTATTGCTGCTGTGATTAGAAATGTTGTC
The DNA here is from genome assembly GCF_002925995.2 of Terrapene triunguis. Taxonomy (NCBI): domain Eukaryota; kingdom Metazoa; phylum Chordata; order Testudines; family Emydidae; genus Terrapene; species Terrapene triunguis. The sequence continues at coordinate 18,449,008 of NW_020664393.1, forward strand.
CAGCACTAATTCCTGATATTGAATGGCATTATCAATGTGGTCAGTCTAATGCTCTGCAAATAATGATTTGCTGTTTGGCGGACTATTGCATCCAGGGCATGAACAACTGAATACACTAAGCCAGGGGCTTTCAACCTTTTCCAGTTTGTGACACCCCATGTTACAATAAAAAAAAAATTGGGACATCCATTCCCATAAAGAAAGGGTGGGTAGATCCTCTGGACTTCTTGACAACCCATGCACTGAGTCACATTTTGTTCTAATTTTCTCCAGCACAGAATTCTTCGAGTGCTTGCTTGTGTCGATTCCATTCTAGGTGTGTGCACACCCACGTGCACAGTTGTTGGAGATTTTTGCCTTAGCTGTATCCGTTGGGCTGGTTGTGGCACCCCCTTGAGTGCCATGCTCATGCGTCAGTATATCAGGCACTGCCAGCCCTACGCCCTCTCAGTTCCTTCTTACTGCTTGTGGTGGTTGGTCAGAGCGCCTCTTTCCCTTGCTTCACATGTGGTCAGCGTTTTTTTCCTACTCAAACCTCTGGTTCCAGCTGTAAATAGTTTGTTTATAGTAGATTCGTTAGTAAGTAGCTGTTAAGTACTGTCAGGGTCCCGGCTGGGACTTTGCCCCAGGCCGGGGCATGCCCAGTCTCTGGGTTTTAAGCCATGCTCTGACTGCAACAGGCCTTCTATGCCTGTAAGTGACCCGCATAGGGGAGTCCAACGTTAAAGAGAAGGTCACATCTGTAAGAACTTTCGTCCCAGGATACAGAAATAATAAGACATTCGCTTGAGGACCCTCCTCATGGAGGCCGCTTTTCGCCCAGCCTCGGAGCCGGCCTGGACGCAACACCCAGCACTTCAGCCTCGGTATGTAGCAGGCCCCCGGCACCGGGCTCTTCCCAGCACTGATCCACTTCACCGGTGCCCAGGAAGAAGACTAAAAAGAGGGACCCGGCACCGAGCAAGTCGGATCAAGGGGCATTGGGCAAAGGATCCTGCTTGGGCTGTTCTCCCAGGCTGGAGCTGCAAGGGGGCACCCGCCCCCCTAGGGGACCTTCTGCCCCCTAAGGGATCCACCACCAACTCCGGGGAGTGGTAGGAGACCCAGGCTGATGGCATAGTCCACGCCCTCCCAGTGCCCAGAGAGCAACGGACTCTCCCGTCGCAGCCAGCACTGTATGTGGTGATGGACCCAGTGAAGGATCCCTGTGAGGGCAAGCCAGCCGTGAAGGTCTCCCAGAAGATACGTGAGCGCTGCCGGTGTCCAGAGCCAAGGCAGAGCCCTTTTTCGCCACGTCCTTGATCTCCGCGTCAGCCCAGGTCACCAGATCACCATTACAGGTCACCGGCACCGTGCTCCCAGTCTCCGCCCTCATTCCGGACCTCACCCAGAGGGAGGCACCGGTCGCCTTAGTCGGCACCGGTCGTCTTCGCACCGACGGTCACCGGCACCAAGACCTCAGGGATGCTCCCCAACACGGCGTCACTCCCCATACTCCCGGCACCAGTCTAACAATTCGAGGCAGCAGTCATCCATAGCAACAGTTAGCCACCAGACTCAAGTGTCGATGGCCTCGCCCTGGTCACTGGAGGAAGATTTCTCTGGCACGGAGAGGGAGTTCAGCCCCTTACTGAGACAGCACCGTCGCAACTGGGTTCCGGGGGTTGCATCTGCCGCAGTGATGCTAACTTGGCAGCAGGGCCAGTAGCCAGCGCAACGGCCTTATTGGAACACCTGGGGCATGCCGGTTATGCTGATGACCCGTCTCCAGTCCTTGGTCGCTGTGGTGGAGGAACAGGTGCCCACCCAGAGACCACCTTCCCCTGCGGGGGATGATCCCCCGGACCCTCCTCCAGTGGTTCATTCATCGTCGTCCTCTCCAGACGAGGCGGTGGCATTGCCCTCCCATGCTAGCCCACCGGACAACTTTAAGGAGTACCAAGCCTTGCTCCAATGGGTGGCCACTAACTTAGGCCTTGAGGCAGAAGAGATGGCAGAGCAATCAGACCCATTGTTCAATGTACTCTCGGTGTCCGCCCCCGCATGTGTCTCACTCCCGGTGCACGAAGGGGTCCTGAACATTGCCAAAGCAAATTGTCAAATGCTGTCCTCCATCCCACTCATTTCCAAGAGGGCCGAGGAAAAGTGTTTTGTTCCTGCCAAGGGGTTTGAATAATTATATACCCACCCACCCCCGGGGTCGTTGGTCATGTCAGTGGTCAACGAAAAGGACAAGCAGGGGCCTGCTAGTTTCACCCCCAAGAAATAAGGAGGCCAAGAGACTGGATCTTTTTGGAAGAAACATTTATTTCACGGCCAGTCTCCAGTTCCAGGTAGCGAACCACCAGGCTCTTTTGAGGCATTATAATTTTAACCTGTGGGACTCCCTCCACAAGTTTAAGGACTCCATGCCCCAGGAGGCAGCCCAAGAGTCAGGGGCTCTTGTGGAGGAAAGTACCGCAGCAGCTCGGTGCTCCCTCCAGATGGTCTGGGATGCGGCCAACTCGGCAGCCAGGGTGGTCGCCTCGGCAGTGGTCATGAGGCGCAACTCCTGGCTTAAGACCTAGAAGATCTTCTTCTGTTCGATGGAGTTGGGCTGTTTTCCGATTAGACGGACACGAGGCTGCATGGTCTGAAGGACACTCAGGCCACCCTCTGCTCCCTGGGGATGCATATGCCTGAGTCTGCGATGAAGCCATTCCGGTCACCGCCGCCTTTCCTCCTTCCGTTCACCTGTGCAGCCTGGCCCAGAGAAATACCACGGAGGCCTGAAGCCGGCGTTTTGAGGGAGAACTCAAGAGCAACACTCCAGTTACCTCCCCGAATCTGCCCCATCTTTTCCTCAACCATCACGATCTCCATCCCTGCTGTTCGACCTGGTTGAGACTCACCTCGGACAGTTGGGTACTAGAAATTGTGTCACTGGGCTACACCCTTCAGTTTTTGTGCCTCTCTTCTCCCCCCCCCCCCCCCGCCCCTTCTTCCCCATCCCTCTTCAGGAACCCTTCTCACGAACAACTCCTCGTTCAGGAGATAAACAACCTCCTGCAACTGAGGGCAGTGGAGGAGGTCCTCAAGAAATGAGGGGGGAAGGTTTCTACTCCCGCTATTTCCTGATCCCGAAGGCAAAAGGGGGCCTACGTCCCATTCTGGACCTGACATGACTCAACAAGTATCTCAAGAAGTTGAAGTTTTGCATAATATCCCTGGCCTACATCATTCCTTCCCTGGATCCAAGAGACTGGTACGCTGCTCTCGACTTGAAAGATGCTTCTTTCCATATCTCTCTTTTTCAAGGGCACAGAGTGTTCCTCCATTTTATGGTGAGCCAGTGCCATTTCCAGTTCGTGGAGCTCCCTTTTGGCCTCTCCTCGGCCCCACAGGTCTTTACAAAATGTATGGCCCCAGTAGCCACTTACCTGAGGCATCAGGGAGTCCAGGTCTACCCTTATCTCCACGATTGGCTCATCGAGGGCAGATCACAGTATCAAGTGCAGAGCAGTCTCGATCTGCTGTGGTCCACATGCCGCAACCTGGGCCTGTTAGTGAACGAAAAGAAATTGACCCTCGTACCAGTGCAACGGATAGAGTTTATCGGGGCGGGCCAGGGCATTCTTTCCGGAGACCCGGTTCCGAGCCATGTTAGACGTAATCTCCCATGTGAGGGACCACCCACTCACCACTGCCCACACTTGCCGAAGGTTGCTAAGCCACATGGATGCTTGTACTTACGTGGTCCATCATGCCCAACTCCACCTCCAGCTGCTGCAGGTGTGGTTGGCATCGGTCTACATTCCCAACAGGCACAACCTGGACCTGGTTGTCAAGGTACATCTGGGCATCACTGGCGTGGTGGATGGACCCCACATCAGTGTTGCAGGGAGTCCCCTTGGCGGCCCCGGCCCCATCGCTAACTCTGGTGTCGGACACCAGGCTGGGGAGCCCACTTGGGCAAGCTCAGCACACAGGGCAGTGGTCAGGGGTCGACTGCACCCTCCACATAAATGTCAGGAAGTTCAGGGCAGTTCGCTTGGCCTGCCAGGCTTTTCGGTCCCAAAGTGGTTCAAGTCATGACTGACAACACTACCACAATGTTTTATATCAACAAGCAGGGTGGAGCCAGGTCATCAGCCCTCAGACTATGGGACTTCTGTGTCCAGCATGCCATTCATCTTGTAGCAGCGCACCTCCCCGGAACCAGGAACATATTGGCAGATTGCCTCAGCAGAACCTTCTCGTCTCACCACAAGTGGTCTCTCCACCCCGATGTGGTCAACCAGATCTTCCAAAAGTCCTCAGGTGGACTTGTTCACCACTCACAAGAACAGGAAGTGCTACCGGTTCTGCTATTCCAGGGGGTCAACCGGCTCCCTGTCAGACACCTTTCTACTTCCTTGCTCAGGGGCTCTGACGTACGCTTTACCGCCGGTGCCATTGCTTCACAAAGTCCTCATGAAAATCAAGCAAGACAAGGACAAGGTTATCCTGATAGCCCCAGCTTGGCCTCACCAGCACTGGTTTGGCATGCTCGTGGATCTGTCAGTGACGACGCCTATGCCACTGCCCCTGTCAGGAGAGCGCTAGTCTTCTACATTGAGAGGACAAAGCCATTTCGTAAGTCAACGCAGTTGTTCATCGGGGTGGCGGATAGGATGAAAGGTCTGGGGGTTTCCACCCAGAAAATTTCATCTTGGATCACAGCATGCATCCAATTCTGCTTTGATCAGGCAAAAGTGCCTCCACCAGCGATCATGACCACCCAGTCAGCTAGAGCACAGGCCTCATCGGCAGCCTTCTTGGCCCATGTGTCAGTTTCTGATATCTGCAGGGCCGCCACATAGTCGTCCGTACATATGTTCACCTCTCACTACACGCTTAACTTTTGAACTACTTCCAGCTGTGTGCACTTGTTTAATTTCTTATTGTGGAAACACTGGAAATGAACTGGGTTCCTTAGTTTTCTCATAAGCTGAAGCTGACATGTTCTAGTGCAGGGGTCGGCAACCTATGGCACGCGAGCTGATTTACTGTGGCATGCTGCTGCCGGCTTGGGGTCCCTGCCACCGGCCCTGCTCAGCCTGCTGCCGGCCTGGATGGATGGAACCCCGGGCCGGCAGCCAGGATCCAGCTGGCAGAAGCTGGCAGACGGAACCCCAGACGGAACTCAGCCTGCTGCTGGCCTGGGGTCCCAGCTGCCGGTCCGCTCAGCCCGCTGCCAGTCTGGGGTTCCATCCGCTGGCCCCTGTAAATGTAAAATGTATTACTGGCACGTGAAACCTTAAATTACCGCGAATAAATGAAGACTTGGCACACCACTTCTGAAAGATTGCCGACCCCTGTTCTAGTGAATGCAGCTTCTGACTCTACTGTGATAATTGTTACGTAGAATCATAACGGGATGCTCAAAATGCAACCTCCTGAGTACATTGTATAAGGCCGAGCCCAGCCGCCCAGGGAGGTGGGGCTCAGGTTACAGGCCCCCGGCCCACAGATGAAGTCTTGGGTTTTGTTGTCCCCATTTCTTTCCTCATCCCTCCCCCGCCTGGGGCGGAAGGGCTCGGGTAGGCTCAGGCTTCAGTCTCCCCTCCTGTGGTTGTGTAGTAATTTTTGTTGTCAGAAGGGGGTCGCGATGCAATGAAGTTTGAGAACTGCTGTTATAATTCAAAGATACATTTTAGATGAGGGTGAAATGATTCCTATATCATTTCTATATATGCTCATAAAGTTTATCAATCATTTTGAGAACTTTCAGAATAAAAAGAACTATAGAATTGAATGCTCTTGTTTCTTTATATCAGTTAGCCAGCTCCAAAACGGCTAGTAAAACAAACTCTTGAACCAGTCTTCCCTTGTTTTGGTTTTGTCACTGTCATATGAGACTATAATAAGAGTCTTATTTAAAAATCTTATTTGTGCAGGAGAGCAGAAACAGCAGTAGGTCATCTAGTCCTAGTGTGAGAATGATCACTACCCCAGGACCAACCTCTGAAAAGCCAGCTCGTAGTCTTCCATGGACACCTGATGAATCTACAGGTGATGTTTTGGTTTTGGTTTTTTTGTTTGTTCTTGTCTTAACATTCTGAAAGGTTTATTTTATAATGTATTTTGATTAAGATCAATGTGTGTGTAAACTTTACAAAGAAATTGAATAATAGAGCAATTGGTTGGTTTTAGTTTTCTGACTCATTTAAACCATTACTGCATTTGCTCACTGGCTGTACAAATTCTTTAAGTAGACTCAGTGAAATTACATAAACTCTTAACTATAGTTCATTAAAAGCAAAATATATAATTTTCCTATGATGCTACTATAAATAGAATATTCTACTTAACAGTTTTGAACATGAATTTTGATGCTACATTTTTTAAAACACAAGGCAACATTTTATTTGTATGTGTACATTATAAATACACATGTCTAGATTTCAGTGAGCCACCTTTTTGGATAAAGTACTACTCAGGATAAGTAAGGGTGGCAGATTCAGGCCCATATCTCTGGAGACGTGTGGGGGGAGGAAGAAGGCATGTACACACATGCTATTGCAAGGTGTTTTACAAAAAGTTAGCATGAACTTTTATTTCAGAAGTGTGTAAAATATTTGTTTACCAGAGTATCACTCTTTTTTGTTACATTACACTCACTCAACCATGTTTTATAATAGTGGAATCTAGTTAAAGAATTCTTATACTCTTAGTCCGGTGCTTACAAACCATTATAAAAGGATCAGAACTTCAACACGCTAACACCGTCGGTTCTCTGTGACATCCTAGATGGGCAGGCTTTCTGACATATTTGTCTCAGAAATGATATGTAGCACTGGGAGCCCAGAGTCTCGATTCCTTTCCAAGGACAGTCTTTAATTCATGGTTTGCGTAAATCTGAGTAGGAAAAAAAAAATACAAGATATCAGAAAAACTGTTTCAAAAAGTTCTCATTTTAAGGCAAGGTTGGTTACAGCATGACCTTGGGTAGCCCTTTCTTTTGGTACTCAGTGTCTACATGCGAGTCATTATCTTTAGTTCTCATTTTGCTGTTTGTTAAGGAGGAGAAAGGCAGTTTCTCCTTTCTGGCCCTCCCATTTCCTTTACCTTTTTGAAGTTGTTTTTGGAGATATGGTAGGTAATCTTTGGGAGGCAACACCTTTTCATTTTCGCCGCCGCCACCCCACTACTTTATGGCAGATGCTTTTGGGGTATGGCTGAGCAGCCCACTTCTTTCCCACCTATCCTCTACCGTTTGCTCTCCTGATAGCAGTCACACAGTGCTGGAACCCAGTAGTTCCTCCACTTAACCCTACTGCTGTATCTTAAGATTTAGCAATAGGCTTGTGTCCCTCAGATCTTGGACTTCTAAAGATACAAAGCATGTGAGATTCCAGAAGCATGCAGTGTAGTTCGGAGGGAAAGTTCTGGGAAGGCCCATGGTGTTACTGTTTTGGAAGAGAGCAACAGCAGCGAGGCCCAGCAGAGATGTTATAGGGTTCCCCCATTAGTCATCTGCTATCCCTAAGCGTATTGAAGAGAAAGGTGTCCTTGGGCATATTGGGTGGGAGAGGTGGTATTTGCCTAGGTTTAATTTCATGTCTGAGTAAAGTCAGTCATGTCATGACTGAACAAAGTTTGTGTTCATTTTGTTTTTCAGAGCTGGTTTTGCCCAGCCTTAATTTAAATTCAGTTAATGGGTAGTAGGGTGACCAGATAGCAAGTGTGAAAAATCAGAACAGAGGGTGGGGGGTAATAGACACCTATGTAAGAAAAAGCCCCAAATCTCTGGACTGTTCCTATAAAATCGGGACATCTGGTCACCCTAATGGGTAGGCTGACTGGCTGATCCCTCATAAACAAGAATGGCGTAGCAAATAACTTTATAAACAGACAGCCAGAATGCAAACTGTGCAAAAAACCTATATTCAACTAAAATGGCCTCTAGAAATTTATAAAGGTATAATATTTAATCTTTTTTTCTTTTCAGTACAATAGATCATACTCTGATAATGTTGTCATTCTCAACTAACCTTACAAAACACAAACCAAAAAAACTGATATTTCCATATATAATTCTGCATATTGATGTTTAACTTTGTTTAAATAATAATCCTTTTTTGCTAAGGAAGTATAGTGTCTTATGGATGTCCTACATGGAAATGTACAATTAACTCAATTGAAAATATATTATAGCTGTGGTATTGTTGTTACAGATACCAATGGGTCAGATAACTCCATCCCAATGGCATATCTTACACTAGATCACCAGTTGCAGGTAATAATTGTATATTTTATGAGCAATTGAATTTTTAATTGAGTCTAAACTAGTCTAAAAGCATTTTCATCTTTTTTTTTCCTGAGTGACATAAATATGGACTAAAAAAAATTGTTTTTCGTATTTGTTGATGTTTGTGTACTGCCTAACTTTTGAACAAGGCTAAAAAAAATTATTCTGTAACCTGAGATTGGTTGACTCAGATTTAATCAAGCTATTAAAAACAAGCCCTGGGAAATATGATCCTTAAAACAAATTGAAATCTTAGTTTAAAAGTATGAATAAGAAATTTGCTCGAGGTCATAGAATAAAATTGCTACGGTCTCATCCAAACTTTATTTGTTCTATGGATGATCAAATAGTGCTTTGATCATCATCCTTTGTAACAAAGAATGTGGTAGAGCAATAAATGTAGATGTTAGGTCTGATTCAGCTTTGGCAACAGTGCACTAAGATTTTTCCAGGGCATGGTTTAACACTTATTTTTAAAAGCTTACTAGTTTCTGAAAGCTGGTATAAATATATTGCAGACACATTCTAACACACTATTATTGAGATATCAGTTGATTAGATTTTAACATGTCTGATTTATTTTCAGCCTCTAGCACCATGCCCAAACTCCAAAGAATCTATGGCTGTATTTGAACAGCACTGTAAAATGGCACAAGAATATATGAAAGTTCAGACTGAAATTGCATTGCTGTTGCAGAGAAAGTAAGTAAAATGCTTGTAAAGAGGAAAAAATAGATTTAGAAATATTGAGATGAGACAAGTGAAGTGTATCTTTGTGTACTGGAGTATTATATCTCTGTCTCAGTGACTTTCATTTTTATGGCTTTATTAGAAAGAAGGGTTTGAGTGACAGAGAATAGCAGTTAAGAATATTTTTTCAACGAATATTTATTAGTGTCTGAAGTAGGAGTGCTGCTTTTAACAGATTTTACTTTTTAAGGTCCCAATCCTGCATCGAAGTCTGTAAGATTACTCCATGTGCTTAACCTTAAGCACATGTACTTACGTGCAGGATCAGGGACTAAGGGCTGGTCTCCACTACGGGGAGATCGAGGCTGCTGCAATTGATGCAGCAAGGATTGATTTAGCAGGTCTAGTGAAGACCCGCTAAATCGATGGCAGAGCGCTCTCCTGTCGACCCCGGTACTCCAGCTCTCCGAAAAGAGGAAGGGAAGTCAACCGGAGAGCATCTCCCGTTGACTCAGCGCCGTGAAGAGACAGAGGTAAGTCGACTTAAGCTTTGTCGACTCCAGCTACATTATTCACATAGCTGGAGTAGCATAACTTAGGTTGACTTAACCCCAGCCATTCGTCTGAATAAATTGTGGCAAGACATTAGGCCCCAGTTATGCAATGAGCTCTGAGCAATCAGACTCCTTCACCCATGTGGAGTCCTAGTGATTTAGAGTGACAATATGTACGATGCAGGTCCCGTTGCATGAACTTTATTGTAGGTTTGGAGCCTTTACTTAGTGAGATTTTAAAAGAATTTTACAGATTAGAATAATATATAGAAAAGTTCTGGGTTTGCATTCAGTATTGAGTTCATGTACTGAGAAGTATAGAGAATAATGTAAAAATCAATTCGGTTGTTGTGAACTCTTAGGCCTTTCTGTTGTACTAAATATTACACCTGAGACATGATCTTCATAAACTCAGTGACAAATGAAATAAAAAGTTTTTAATTTGGTTAAAAATAAAAATATACTGTAGTGACTACTCGCAAAAACAAGCAGGTGTCAGTCTCAACGGGTAGTGATCAACGGCTCGATGTTTAGTTGGCAGCCAGTATCACGCGGAGTGCCCCAGGGGTCGGTCTTGGGGCTGGTTTTGTTCAGCATCTTTATTAATGATCTGGATGATGGGAATGATTGCACTCTCAGCAAGTTTGCAGATGACACTAAGCTGGGGGGAGAGGTAAATACACTGGAGGGTAGGGATAGGGTCCAGAGTGACCTAGACAAACTGGAGGATTGGGCCAAAAGAAATCTGATGAGGTTCAACAAGGACAAGTGCAGAGTCCTGCACTTAGGAAGGAAGAATCCCAGGCACCGCTACAGGCTGGGGACCAACTGGCTAAGGAGCAGTTCTGCAGAAAAGGACCTGGGGATTACAGTGGACGAGAAGCTGGATATAAGTCAGCAGTGTGCCCTTGCTGCCAAGAAGGCCAACGGCATATTGGGCTGCATTAGTAGGAGCATTGCCAGCAGATCGAGGAAAGTGATTATTCCCCTCTATTTGGCATTGGTGAGGCCACACCTGGAGTATTGCATCCCGTTTTGGTCCCCCCACTACAGAAGGGATGTGGACAAATTGGAGAGAGTCCAGCGGAGGGCAACAAAAATGATTAGGGGGCTTGGGCATATGACTTACGAGTAGAGTCTGAGGGAACTGGGCTTATTTAGTTTACAGAAGAGAAGAATGAGGGGGGATTTGATAACAGCGTTCAACTATCTGAAGGGGGGTTCCAAAGAAGATGGATCTATACTGTTCTCAGTGGTAGCAGATGACAGAACAAGGAGTAATGGTCTCAAGTTGCAGTGGGGGAGGTCTTGGTTAGATATTAGGAAACGCTATTTCACTAGGAGGGTGGTGAAGCACTGGAATGGGTTACCTAGGGCGGGGGTGGAATCTCCATGCTTAGAGATTTTTAAGGTCAGGCTTGACAAAGCCCTGGCTGGGATGATTTAGTTGGGGATTGGTCCTGCTTTGAGCAGGGGGTTGGACTAGATGACCTCCTGAGGTCTCTTCCAACCCTGATATTCTATGATTTTTATTCTCCATAACATTTTAATGTTAACATTTTTTTATCTTTAGACAGGAGCTAATAGCAGAACTGGACCAGGATGAGAAAGACCAGCAAAACACATCCCGTCTGGTACAAGAACATAAAAAGCTTTTAGACGAAAACAAAAGTCTTTCGACTTACTACCAGCAATGCAAAAAACAGTTAGAGGTCATCAGAAATCAGCAACAGAAACGACAAGGCACATCATGATTCACTGGGACCTTTCAAATCAAAAATATGCACAGAAAAGACTTTTGTATTACCCCTTATTATGACAGCTCATGAGTGTTAGCTTCTTGATGTGTTCAGAATGCCTATATTTGTCTGCTGCACTTAGAACGTCATTTATTTTCCTTTTCTTATGGTGGACATTCAGTTCACCAGGTTTATTGAATGAGGTGGGAGAACAGTGACTTGAATTAATCACCAGCACTCAGCTTACACAAATACAGTGAACTGTGGCTGTACACATGCTCAGTGTGTGAAGGCTAGCCTCAACAAAAGCATTAAAATGGCTGCTAAATTGTAAGATCTTGTTTTAATTTCTGATGTTACCTCAATAAGAGCAAAACAAAAACTTCTGTTTTAGAATGGTTTTGTTCTTGTCTCATCTCAAACAAATTTACGACAGTCATTTTCTCATGCACCATGCTGCAGAGCTGATGTTGATTGACCAGAGTAATTCATGATGCATTAGTGATGCCTTTTCCCTTAGATTTAGTGCATTTTTCCACATGCAAAATGGTAGTCAGACTGATGCCAACATCACTGGTTCAGTGCTTGATAGCCCTGCATTTTGACTAATATAATTCTTGTAATCTTGCATTCATAAAATATTTGAAGCAAAAGGCTGTATTTTCTTTACTTTTTTCGGGTGAGGAGTGGAGTGGCATGCAGTTTCACCTAATCATACTGGACAAAAAATTATGATGGTGATTCATTGAGCAAAGTGGGTCTCTTGTATAAAAGGGGGAAAAAATCAAAATGTGTGGAAGCATCTGTTAACCTTTAAAGCTTTTGTGCCTGTAGCATCTTTGGAAGCCAATTCAGAAAGCAAATGAATATAAAGTTCTATATAATCGTTCCCTTCATATTAGTTATTGGGATCTTTTTGAACCCTTATTGAAATGCTGAAAGGAAAACATCCGTATTCACCATACATGTAAATAAGTTTGTTTTGGATAAAGAGCTGAGGACTTGAGTGATTTTTATTTATTTTTAAATACAAAAACATGATATGAAGTAGGGAATGCAGATGGACGAAGCTGGTAAGAAAATGAGAGAAATGGCTTAGTCTGCTTTGTGAATCCTAGTTATTTCAGTTGTTTGAGAAGTATTCAAAGCAAGCCCGCCACAGAATGCCTGCTGCCTTTGTGACTGAAGAGTTGCATTTAACAAACTCAAACAAAACATGGAATGGTCAATATCTGTATTTGCCATGATTATGTGGGCAGAAATCACCAAAAATGGATTGTTTGGATTATAAACTAACTTTCAATTGAGTCACTTTTTAATAGAATCCTAAACTATTTTTAAGTTTCTCAGACTCGGGTTTTAATAACATTAATCTTTTGCAAAGAGAAAATATAAAATGAAAACTTAGTCTCTTGTATCATCAAAATACCAGCGAGATGATCAAAAGTTTATTGTGATGATTTAGTTGTTGGGCTTCATTTCAGATGAATAAATTAGTGCAAGAGTTCATTAGTAGCGCTTGGTAAAATACTTAGTGGTAAAAACCTCACTAGTTTTCTCTTCTCCTCTTCTTCCTATCTGATAAACGTTGATATTATTGTGAATGTATAAGAATATCAAAGATGAAGGATAGCTTACTGAACAGTGTCATTCTAACTTTAAAATAAACCTATTATTGGCAAGCCTTTCGGGAGTTAAAACCCTTCCCTCACTTTATTTAAATAAAGGAAGGGTTATCATTCCCGAAACCTTAGCAGATAATTTGATTAGTTAGCTGAAACTGATATTGGGATCAACTTAAGGGCACACATATTTATAGCAAAATGTAATTGGCAGAGAAAATAACTGTAGTATTAGGAATAGCACAAGTGATCCAAAGCATTGCTGTTTGCATACATCTGTCCATCTACCAAAATGGACACAGTCAGTGCTCAGCAGCTTCTTAGCATGTGTTTAAGCATGAAGTAGAGTAGAATGAATACTAATGCTTGACTTCACATGCATGGTTAATAATTGCAAAATCATTTCCCAGGACAGTTATTGAGGTTCTTCTGTGTCATAATGAAACATGTTTAAATAAATTAATATTAACACTTCATATGCAAAGTCACTTTATGGCAAAGTTTGAATAATGGAAGTGAAAGCAATGCTAACTTCATTTAATGGTACATAATACAAAAGTCTAAGTTAGAACAGTTGCTTATAACCTTTTAAGTTTACATTGAAAAGGGTCTCAGATTGTAAAATTCGGAATTCAGCTCCATTCACTACTTAGATTGTGTTGCCATTCTAACGATATTTTCCAGGGGGAATATAGAGTTCATGTCCTTTTGCCTTTCAATCTTCCCTTCCCTAATTCCACCAAAAATTTGAACTATTTGCCCCCACTTTCTCAGTGAAGTCTTCTGTGTGGGCAAAATCCTTGTACATCTCCCCCAGCAAACCTAGAGGATAGCAATGGCTATTTGAGCCAAGGAGAATTAACAATTTATCTTCTTGTGACTTAAGCATTTTCAAAAGGCTTTTGTTTTTAAGTTGTTTACAAATGTGCTTTTATTTTTTCTGTTAAGCTATTTTGGAGTGTTCAGGACATATTTTTCATGTCATCTTTTACTCAGTTAAAGCTATCCCTCTAGTCATGGATGTGTAACATCTAGTTTTGTCTGGGCGCTGCCTCCTCATTCTCAAAACGGTAACAGGTTCTGCTTTTTGTCAAAGTATGTGTTGTGTAAGACATTGTGTAATGAAAGTATGCTTCTGTATACTGTGCAGTTTTACCAAAAAATGCTTTTTTAGGCTTTATTTTTGTTTTTTGATGAAAAGTTGAAGATTGTAATTCAGAACTTGTACATAAAATGGTGAATGATTTCATATGATGTGGGAATGAGCAGTGTGACTTTCTGCTACAGGGGTGTTTTACATTACCAGGAATCAAATTAATAAAAGCTGAGAGACTTTAACAGACTTGTAATGCCCCACCACTTGCCACGGCATCTTTGATCTGTGAGGGAATCCCACGGCTCGTGGGACACAGCCATCGGTACCACCAAGAGAACACTCTTCTGTTCTTTGCTGTTTTCCTTGGTGCATGCGGAGGGACAGCTATGGACAAACAGATCCCACCACAGCTGCATGTCAACACTGAATCCACCTCGGACAACCCTATCTGGAGACATTTGCCTGGTTCTGTTCCTAACACACACTTATGCCTTTGTGTGAGAAGCTTCACTGGAATACAGAGGCACTCGCAATCAATCCATTGAGCATCCCGTCTCCCTGGATAACAGTAACTTTATCCCAATTCTGTCCCATTGCCCCCGGACTGCCTGTCTTACCAAGGGGTTCCCAGATGCCATGCTCAAACATACTTTTATTTATTTATATTTTAAGTAACAGTAGGAGCAGTGTGGGAAGAGCACTCCCAACCCCTGGGAATAGGAGTTCCCCACGCTAGTGGTTGGGGAGAAAAATCCTCCTAAGCCAGGTCTCACATACGTGTGTGATGCTGTTTAAAACAGATTAACTTTTTTAAGGACTTAAATATATTCCAGAATTGGTTGTTGTGAAGTAAATTGTCTGTAGTCAACTTTAATACTTTCACTGGTTCAGGTGCATGGGATTTTTTTAAATAAGTTCCAGTCTTGTTGCTTATGCTCTTTATTTAATTACTAAATCCTGACGGAATAGAGTTATATCAAAAAAAGGTGCTGCAGTTGTTTGCACCTATCAGTAAGAGTGTGTCAGTTTATTATTTCTGAGCATTTTTAACGCCTTCTTTAATCTGGCAGATTGAGGAATTAGGTCAGTTTAGTGTGCAACAATTCCTCCCATCTGCTCCACACAGTTTAAGTGTGACATCTTTCCCTTCCTCCTGTACTGTACATGGCTGGCTGTTTTAATCAGTGTGACACAGCAGAATTGAATTTAGACTAAATGAATACAAACCTATTACAAGGTGTAAAACAAACCGTGAACAAGAATTTGACGTGATTTCAGTAAGGCGGTATTGTTACTAAAGTCATTATTTATGCTTTATAATTACCTTCCTGGATCTCAAAAGTATTTTCAAAATTAGTTAACGGAGCCTCAGAAGGGTTTTGGTCCAATTTACATATGGGTAAATAGAGGCATGAAAATGTTAAATGACCAACATTATACATGGTCAGTGGCAGAGCTAAGAATGAAAGCAGGAAGATCTGAGTCTGTCTCCTGGTTGTAAGAATGGACTGTTCTCCCTCGGTCTAGTTTCAGTACAATCGGAGGAAATCAAGTTGGGTGGGATTGTTCTTCTAGATGCACTCATGTGAAGCAGAAGGGTCAGCTACCTCCTGAGCTCCAGCTTCCCCATCGGTGCCTACAATGGGTTCTGCATGGGTCTAAAGATCTGCAGTAGGATAGGACTGATGGGCTGCTTGGTTATGCCATCACCATAGAGGTTGAACTTGAGAATGTAATCTCTTTTCTTCAGAAATGCACACACCCCAGGGTGGCTGCCAGGACAGGAGGCAATTATGACAGTCATCATCTGCCTCCTGCTTACACTAGTTCACAGATGGGGGACATACCCTGAGCCTCATAGAGCATAAATCCATTAGCACAGGAGTGCCCAGCTGGTGTGAAGTCAAAGTTCTTCATATTCCTTGAGTGCTTGCTCATGTAGATTCCATTCTAGGTGAGTGCGCGCCCACGTGCGGTCCTCTGAGTTTTTTGCCTTTGTGGTACCCACTTGAGTGACACGCTCATACGCCGGTATATCAGGCACTGCCGACCCTACGCCCTCTCAGTTCCTTCTTACCATCCATGAGGGTTAGTCGGAGTACCTTTCCTTGCATGGCAAGGGCTAGCAGTTTTTCATCTACTGACTTCAAGCCTTAGGGCCTTGTAAATCCTTTATTTATAGTAATTTACTCCTGGGGAAATTCTGTGCCAAAAAATCCAAAATTCTGCATATTTTATTTGTCAAAATGCCAGTTATGGCGATGTCCCCTTCACAAAGCTCATTGGGCAACAGCTGGTGGCACAGACTGCACCAGGCTCAGTGCATGAGGCATGCTCGGAGATCGAGGCAGAGGGAACTGCACCCACCCCTGAGCCTTCCTCCCCTGTGGGGTAACATGCCCTGGAGCCTCCCTCAGCGATGCAGTCATCATCTTCGTCCCTAGATGAGGCAGTTGCAGGACCCTCGAGGGCCAGCCTGCTGGATGATTTCTAAGAACGCCAGGCCCTGCTGTGTTGGGTGGTGGAGAACTTGGGCCTGAAGGTGGAGGAAATGACTGAGCAGTTGGACACCTTGTTTAATGTCCTGTTAGTCTCTACCCCAACCCATGTAGCACAACCAGTGCATGATGGTGTTCTTAAGATTGACAAGGCCCTCTGGCAAACTCCTTCCTCCATTCTTCCCACCTCAAAAAGGGCCGAAAAGAAATACTTTATCCCTGCCAAAGGGTTTGAATACATCTACACCCACCCTTCCCCAGGCTCGCTGGTGGGCTCTGCGGCCAATGAAAGAGACAAACGGGGGCATACTTGCTCAACCCAGAGACGCCAAACGGTTGGACCTGTTTGGAAGGAAAATTTATTTGATGACCAGTTTGCAATTCCATTGGCAAACCATCAGATCCTCTTGGGCTGTTACAATTTTAACTTATGGGCTCCCTCCATAAGTTCAAGGAGTCCCTCCCACAGCGTTTGCCCCAAGAATGTGAAACCCTGGTGGAGGAGGGCAATGCAGTTGCCAGGTGCACCCTCCAGATGGCATGGTATGTGGCAGACTCAGCAGCCAGGTTGGTTGCATTTGCAGTGGTAATGAGGCGCAGCTCCTGGCTTCAGACCACCGGATTCTCCCAAGAAATGCAGACCTCCATCCAGGACGGATGTCTTTTCGGACCAGATGGATGCTAGGCTGCATGGGCTAAAGGACACCAGGACCACCCTTCGCTTGCTGGGCATGCATACACCACAGTCTGGGAGAAAGCGGTTCCAGCCACTCCCGCCTCCTAGGCCTTGGCAGTCTCATCCAGGGTCTGCAAGGAGAAGGGTCAGAGATGTTAGTTTCAGCCACTATCATCCTTCCTCCTCCTGCTTACCCACGCAGCCCAGCCTGGCAAAACACACCAGGGGCCAGAAGCACTCATTTTGAGGCTGCAGTCGCGAGCAATGCCCCAATCACCTTCCAGGATCCACCCCACTCTTTCCTCAACCATCTTCGTCCCTTCCGTTTGGCCTGGTCCCAAGTCACCTTGGACCGTTGGGTGCTGGACATAGCATCTTAGGGTTACACATGGAATGGACAGGAGCAACGCATCTCTAAGACCAACAGCTATGAAAGGTAGGTAACAGTTTTTCCCCCGCTGCTCCCACCTACACATGGGGGGGGGGAGGGGGAGAAGGGAATATAACAGCTGCATGCAGACTGCTCTCTCCTGGATATTGAGTGCAGGGACTTAGAGTGCTTTACATCTGCTTGCACACCGTATTGGCCCCTATCTAGCTGCTAACAGAAATAGTGAAAAATTCCATAGTACTACATGAGACTGAGATAAATGTGACAAGGGGGTGTGCCCACTGTAGCTCCTCACTGGTTCCATCCTCCCCCAGTAGGACACTAAAGCATATTCCTTGCATACAAGGGTTTCTTTGGGTGGAGTGGAGCATGCTGTAGAGTCACTACTTTCATGTGGTTCTCCCAGTTCTTCCTCATGCACTGCTGTCATGTCTATAAAAGTTTTGCTGATGCAAGTTACATTGGCATACAGCCACCACAGTATATCACTTGTGCATGTGCATACTTGGCTCCTTGCGTCAGTGCTGCACATACTCACCAGAAGTGCTTGTGTTGATGAATCGTGCAGTGCACCATTGGTAGGTATCCTAGCATACAACCTGCCACCGTTCATTGTGCTATCTCTTAGGTAGTTTTGGCAATGCCTGGTGGACAGAAACAACTCGGACAAGGGTTGTTACCTGGAGTTTTATTGTACGCATGGTCAGTGTTCCCTTTTAATTTTTTATGTCCATGTGCGGAATTAATTTTATGTGCACCAATATGGAAGTGATGTGTGGTGGGGGTGGGGCCGTGGGGTTCGGAGTATGGGAGGGGGCTCAGGGCTGGGGCAGAGGGTTGGGGGGTGAGGAGAATGAGGGTTCTGGGGTGGGACCAGGGATGAGACTGCGGTGCGAGAGGGGGCTCAGAGCTAGGGCAGAGGGTTGGGGAGTCGGGGGATAAGGGCTTGGGTGGGGCTGGGGATGATGGGTTTGGGATGAAGGAGGGGGCTGAGGCAGAGGGTTGAGTGAACAGGGTGAGGGCTCCGGCTAGGGGTGAAGGCTCTGGGGTGGGGCCGACGATGAGGGGTTTGGGATGCAGGCTGCCCTGGGGCTGCAGCGGGGAGAGAGTACAAACAGTAGTAAAAACCTACTTTCGTCAGTAAGATATAGGGAGCACAAATGTGGAAGGAAGATGCCATTTTTCCATAGTCACTTTTCTGTGTACAAATGCACTGACAGTGGAGTGCAACAGCTGAAAGTTAATAAACAGACCTATTGGTAACGTCACATCAACCACAACCCCAGCTCTAAACTGGAGAAGGGTTTGGGGAAGTTTGGAGCTGTATCTAATTTTATGGTTTGGGTCCTCAAACTATGCTGCAAGATATGACTGATTAGAGCTTTTTGAAAACTAACGGTGATGTCATGAAACATATGAAAGACCTCAATCCTATTTACTATATACCTTTACTGAAGCTCCGGAAGTGTAACCCATCGCACTGGCTATAAACTTAAAGCAGGGTTTGGTTCTGAAAAGCGAATTGATAAAAGTGGCGCTGGTGGGGGTTCTATGTTTGTCTCTCAATGATGCTACGTTGAATGTACTTGCTTTACAGATGTGGGGAGATATCTTTAACCGAGAGCCCTGCAAACTTCACATGGGATCAGAGAGTCTGGGATCAGAGCAATGAAGGTGCTTCAGACCAAGTTGAGCCCTCAATTTCAGCGGTATAACTCCCATTGTATTGAGATTGCATTTTCAGTGACACCTGTGCAACTCCTTTGCCCTCTGTGGCTTTGTCCGATGTAACTGCTTGGAATGTAATAAGCCAGTCTGTTGATGCACAAGGAGTAGTAGAAGAGAGTTCACTCTCTGTAAGCTGTGTTGGCTCTGCAATGTTAACTAGCAATAGCAGTAAAAAAACTGTTTTCTTCAAACTCAGCAGCTTTGACTCTGAATACATACAAGGAACAGATCTGTTGGGCAAGGTGCCCTTTTTACATAGTCACTTTCTAGAGTAGAACTGTACTTTGTAAGTGACCTTAGTCTAGTTTGACTTTTTTCCTAGAGTGGTGAGAGACCACTTGCATCCAAGAAGGCTAGGATTGTGAATCTCATACAAAAGAAATAATGTCTGAGAGCTCTAAACTTTCTTTCCTCTGCCTAAAACACAATTGCATAGCAAGAAAAAGATAGTTAACTGGTAAGAATAGCCTTTCTAGCCAAATATAAATAGCCGAGGGTCTATATCCTTTTAAACTCCATTTACAACAGTATTGGGGGGATTTCTTGTAAAAAGATTCTCTCATAGACTGACTAAAAAATAATAATAAAAGGGAACGGCAAAGGAAATCCTAGAGACTCAGAAGTTTAACCTTCATTAATTGATTTATTTGGGGCAGCTTTTGTAATAGTAGTTTTGGTCTCATGTGACCAAATTTAATGTGAAACTTCGAGACCTTTATAACATCCTCAGTAGGGATACTATCAGAGTCTGTATACAAGATATGTTAGATTTTAAAAGTGACTTTGTATGCTACAAGTTCTAAGGCAGTAGTGCATTTCCTGTCTTCCCCTGACCAAATTATTATTTGTTACATTCTCATGATCTCTGCTAATTAGAGCTGGTTGGGAAAATGGAGTATCAGTTTCACAGGGAATGTAAAAATCCTTGTCATTCAGGAATCGTAGAAGTGTAGGATTGGATGAGACCTCAGTAGATCATCTAGTCCAGTCTCCTGCACTCAACACAGAACCACGTAATAACTAGACAAGAGGTGGGCAAACTACGTCCCACGGGCCACATCCGGCCTGTGGGACCGTCCTGCCCGGCCCCTGAGTTCCCGGCCAGGGAGGCTAGCCCCTGGCCCCTCACTTGTTGTCCTCCCTCCCCCACAGCCTCAGCTCACTGCACCACCAGCGCTCTGGCCTGCTGCTCCTGCTGGCAGCACGGTGGCGTGGCTGGCTCTGGCATGGTAAGGGAGTGGGGGCTCCCGGGGGGCTGTCAGGGGACAGGGGGCGGTTGGATGGGGTAGAGGTTCGGGGAGGGGTTGGGGAACGGGGGGGCTGGATAGGCGTGGGAGTCCCGGGGGGGCTGTCAGGGGGCGAGGGTGTGGATAGGGGTTGGGGCAGTCAGAGGACAGGGAGCAGGGGGTGATTGAATAGGTCGGGGGTTCTGGGGGGCAGTCGGGACAGGGAGTGGTTGGATAGGTGTGGGAGTCACGGGGGGCCTGTCAGGGTGGGGGTGTGGATAGGGGTTGGGGCAGTCAGGTTACAGGGAGAGGGGGGGTTGGATGGGGGTGGGGTCCTGGCGGGGCTGGGGTCCTGGGAGGGGGTGGTCAGGGGACAAGGAGCAGAGGGGGTTGGATGAGTTGGAGATTCTGAGGGGGGCAGTCAGGGGACAGGAAGTGGGAGGGAGCAGATGGGGGCAGGGCAGGCTGTTTGGGGTGGCACAGCCTTCCCTACCCGGTCCTCCATATAGTTTTGCAACCCCGATGTGGCCTTCGGGCTAAAAAGTTTGCCCAGCCCTGAACTAGACCATTCCTGACAGGTGTTTGTCTAACCCAGGGATGGCCAACCTGTGGCTCCAGAGCCACATACGGTTCTTCAGAAGTTTAATATGTGGCTCATTGTATAGGCACCGACTCCGGGGCTGGAGCTACAGGCGCCAACTTTCCAATGTGCGAGGGAGTGCTCACTGCTCAACCCCTGGCTCTGCCACAGGCTCTGCCCCCACTCCATGCCTTCCCACCCCCTCTCCTGAGCCTGCCATGCCCTCGCTCCTCCCCCTCCCCCCCAGAGCTTCTTGCACGTCATGAAACAGGTGATCGGGAGGTGTGGGGAGGGAGCGGGAGGCGCTGATCGTCAGGGCTGCCAGTGGGCGGGAGGCGCTGGGAGCTGATGGGGGGCGGGGTTACATATTACTGTGGCTCTTTGGCAATGTACATTGGTAAATTCTGGCTCCTTCTCAGGCTCAGGTTGGTCACCCCTGGTCTAACCTGTTCTTTAAAATCTCCAATGAGAGAGATTCCACAACTTTCCTAGGCAATTTGTTTGGAATGGAACAAAACATTGAGATTTAAAAATTTCCTGTCAAACAAAAAATTCTGACTGTTTGTTTTAGAAGGAAAAATGTGGAAGTTTTCAATAAAAAAAATGAATGGCAATTCTAGTCAATTTGGCATTTTGACCCAGATGCCCAAGAATGACCATTTTGAGTTTCAGTGAGCAGAGAAGGGAGGCAGACCCCAAACTGCACCAAATCAAAGCACAAATACACTGTAGTTTATAGTGGAGGTGATGATGAGGGGATGTGAAGGAGGTGGTGGTGGTGGTGGTTGGGGGCAGCAGCACCATCTCCTAAGCCCGGGGCAGCCGTGGCACTCCACTGTCTGGGAGAATTTCTCTGTGATTGCAAGGAAGTCAGATTTGGCTTCCTTGCAATCACTGCAAGGGAATGAAGGGGTGTTTCGTCTAAGGGTTTTTAGGGACTGTTGTTGAGGGGAGATTCCATCTTTGCATCTGCAGAGTGAAGAACTAGTTAGCCTGCATTAACCCATTGCACCAGCAAACCTTATTATGCCCAAATTCTCTCAAGAGAAGTATTTGCCAGAGTCACTTTAAAAGATAAAAAGAACAGGAGTACTTGTGGCACCTTAGAGACTAACAAATTTATTAGAGCATAAGCTTTCGTGGGCTACAGCCCACTTCTTCGGATGCATATAGAGTGGAACATATATTGAGGAGATGTATATACACACATACAGAGAGCATGAACAGGTGGGAGTTGTCTTACCAACTCTGAGAGGCCAATTAAGTAAGAGAAAAAAACTTTTGAAGTGATAATCAAGATAGCTCAGTACAGACAGTTTGATAAGAAGTGTGAGAATACTTACAAGGGGAGATAGATTCAATGTTTGTAATGGCTCAGCCATTCCCAGTCCTTATTCAGTCCTGAGTTGATTGTATCTAGTTTGCATATCAATTCCAGCTCAGCAGTCTCTCGTTGGAGTCTGTTTTTGAAGTTTTTCTGTTTTAAGATAGCCACCCGCAGGTCTGTCATAGAATGGCCAGACAGGTTAAAGTGTTCTCCCACTGGTTTTTGAGTATTATGATTCCTGATGTCAGATTTGTGTCCATTAATTCTTTTGCGTAGAGATTGTCCGGTTTGGCCAATGTACATGGCAGAGGGGCATTGCTGGCACATGATGGCATATATCACATTGGTAGATGTGCAGGTGAACGAGCCCCTGATGGTATGGCTGATGTGATTAGGTCCTATGATGATGTCACTTGAATAGATATGTGGACAGAGTTGGCATCGGGCTTTGTTACAAGGATAGGTTCCTGGGTCAGTGTTTTTGTTCAGTGATGTGTGGTTGCTGGTGAGTATTTGCTTTAGGTTGGGGGGTTGTCTGTAAGCGAGGACAGGTCTGTCTCCCAAGATCTGTGAGAGTAAAGGATCATCTTTCAGGATAGGTTGTAGATCTCTGATGATGCACTGGAGAGGTTTTAGTTGGGGGCTGAAGGTGACAGCTAGTGGTGTTCTGTTATTTTCTTTGTTGGGCCTGTCTTGTAGGAGGTGACTTCTGGGTACTCGTCTGGCTCTGTCAATCTGTTTTTTCACTTCAGCAGGTGGGTATTGTAGTTTTAAGAATGCTTGATAGAGATCTTGTAGGTGCTTGTCTCTATCTGAGGGATTGGAGCAAATGCGGTTATATCTTAGAGCTTGGCTGTAGACAATGCATCGTGTGGTGTGTCCTGGATGGAAGCTGGAGGCATGTAGGTAAGTGTAGCGGTCAGTAGGTTTCCATTGAATCTATCTCCCCTTGTAAGTATTCTCACACTTCTTATCAAACTGTCTGTACTGAGCTATCTTGATTATCACTTCAAAAGTTTTTTTCTCTTACTTAATTGGCCTCTCAGAGTTGGTAAGACAACTCCCACCTGTTCATGCTTTCTGTATGTGTGTATATATATCTCCTCAATATATGTTCCACTCTATATGCATCCGAAGAAGTGGGCTGTAGCCCACGAAAGCTTATGCCCTAATAAATTTGTTAGTCTCTAAGGTGCCACAAGTACTCCTGTTCTTTTTGCGGATACAGACTAACACGGCTGCTACTCTGAAACCTTTAAAAGACAATGCACAGGAAAGGGGATGTGTTAAGCAACTTGATTAGATAATTTTGTAAAACTTCATCAGCTTTCAATACTGATTTTCAGGGCAATGCAGTGTGAGAATTACCTACCAAACCCCAATTACATGGCTGAGTCCTGCCTGGTGCTGAGACTCTTTTGCTGGGTACTGAAACTTTTCAATGGAAACTCAGAGCCTTACAGGATCAGGTCCATACTTACAAAAAGCTGAGAGATTTAGCCTTGGCTTAATGTCCTTCTAACTCTGGAATGAACAAACACTTGTAAATTAAAGCTAAAATATGGAAAATCTCTAGGAAAGAAGTTTACAGGCCTGGATTTAAGCCAACATAATATCTCTGCATGGGGAAAATATTTGTGGGATCAGCACAATGGACAAAGCCATTCTCAAATAACGTTGTTACCAACTACACTGTTTGTCCTGTTGTCCAGTCTTATTGTGTTAAGCCTGGAGGGGAAGAGGGGAGAAGCAGCTGCCTCCAAATACAAGTCAAAAATTGAATGTAACACTAAACGTTGCTGTGGTTATTTGTATGAAAGCATAGAGATACAGAATGACCAAATGAGTCATTTATAGACTGTCTTCACTTATTAACTTGGCATAAATACAAATCCCTTAAGAGTAAGATGATGAACACTAATCACTTTGAGCTCTCGTGACCCTCTATGATCCTGTCTGGTATTTACTTAGGCTAATTTTCCCAATGGTATCTGAATAGACCTAATCATTGCTGTGTGAGTTATGATACTGCATGGCAAAATATTGAGTAATAGTGTCCCTTTTCCTGTTCTTTTACTCAGTCCAGTCACAAAACGTTAAAGTTCTCAACGTGTGACACAGTTTAAGAACAGGTTGTGGTTCTGTGATTCAGGCCTGGCTGTGGCTTGGACATTCTTCATAGCAAGGATAGTGGTGGATGGAAGGAACTTCAGATGTTGCATCACCAGAAATGTGCAGTCTTAGCAGTGGGATGGATCGGAGCTATAAGAGAGAGAAATGGGGTTTCCTTTAGTGGGTATAGTATGATGAGACCCTGGTGTTCTATTCCCATTTCTGCCACAGTGATCTTGGGCTAGTCACTAAAACACTCCATGAGTCAGCTTACCCCACTGGCAAAATAAGGGTAATACTTGTTATACTTATCTGAGCAGGGTGGGCTGTGTTTGCAATGCATAGAATAATCTGACAGATCAGAGAAGCAGAAGCTAGTGGGAATACTACTAACATACAGGACAAAATTACAGATTCAGCAGGTCTGATTAGCCTTCACATTAATAAAAACATGCAGTTAATACTTCTAAGGAAATTCTCTATTTATCCACATAACTGGTATAACACATAGAGCAGCCAATGCAGAATCTCCATTCAACCAGTATGTCTCAGACACCAGTGCAAGAGGGACCACATATACAAGAGAGAGACTAGTTCAATCACCATGCAGATGGAGTCTTTTGGCCTGGCCCTTCATACAACCAACAAGGTTGTCAGTGGTTCTGTGATGCGACTATCTAACAACTAGACTAAAAACTCCAGTTCATTCCACACAGCCCACCAAGTAGAAAAATGAATGGTATTAGTCACTACCCAACTGGTAGTAAATAAACTAGTGACCTAGACATGAAAGGCTCCGTATCCATATTGTTTTCACTAATTATATGCTGGACAAGGACAGATTTAATTCCAAGGACAGGAATATTAACCTCAATTCACCCCCTTAATCCAGTGTAGAGATATAGGAGGCATAAGCAAGGGAACCATGACATGGATCATCAACATTGTCATCTGCTTTTACAGGCAGCAGCATCTTGTGAAAAATGTCACTGCAATCACCAGAAGCCAAGAGTTTCCATGGCAATGTGTGGAACATGGGCAAAAAGAAAACAGAACCCTAGGCTACATTTCCAAAGGTATTTTGGTGCCTAAAGATGCTGATAGGCACCTAGTGGGGTTTTCAAAAGCACCTAAGTGCCTGTGCAGTGTTTATAGATTACCAGAGGGGATGAGAATGTGTTGCAGGTGGAGTATAATAAACAGAGGGACTTCCTGGCCAGGGAACTCTCTAGTAACTGCTTAAGGCATGGCTTTTTGTGTTTGTTGACACACTACAGTGCCTAATGGGAGTTAGGCCTTTGGTGCTTTTGAAAATCCCATTAGCTGCCTATGTGCATCTTTAGATGCCTAAATACTTTTAAAAATCTGGCCCGCTATGTGCTACTACGATTCAGCCATCAAATGTTGCAGTCAAACTTTTTACTGGTTCAGGAGCTCCAAAGAAATAATCTGGAGAGGTTAGACATAGTGAAGCAAAAGTAACGCTCATGGTGTTTTGTTTAAAAAAAAATGCTGATTTGTGTTTCATCTTCTAATAAGGTTACCTACCCCCATCCACCAGAATGCAATTTCTTACCACCCAGCAACCAGTTCTGCCACTGTAACAAGTCTCAAAAATGGAAGATCATTTTGCAGTTCTTAACCAGTTTTAAACATCTTAAAATAAAAGACACGAATTCAGTGATTAAAGCTTTCCTCCTATGCATACTAGATTGCAGAGATACATCTTTAGGTACATTGTTTAATAATGATTCCACAGCATGTTCCTGTAATAACATGCAGCCATACAGGGGGAGACCTCAAATGTATAATGCATTAATAGCTCTCTAGGAGCCCCTTATTTCAATCAGAACCTTATTTTTAATTTTTAAAATGCTTTTGCAGAATTTTTAACAAGCAGCCATGTTGCTTTTTTTTTTTTTTAACTACCCAATCTATAAAGCTTTTTAGGCCTTCCCAAAATATTGAGTCTTGAGTTATTTTATTTCATTGCCATTATTTCAGAGAGCCTTTGTGGAACAAGTCTCATGACTGGAATATTGGCATAGAGGGGCATAACTTGTTCAGGAGGGATAGGTGGGATGAAAAGGGAGGAGGTGTTGCATTATGTGTCAAGAATATATACACTTGTCTCGAGGTCCAGAAGCAAACCAGTAGAAAGTCTCTGAGTAAAGATATAAGGGGTAAAAATTGGGGTGATATCATGGTAGGGGTCTACTGTAAACCACCAAATCATGAAGAGAAGGTGGATGAGGCATTTCTAGAACAAATAATAGAAATATCCAAAACACAAGACTTGGTAGTAATGTGGGACTTTAACTATCAAGACATCTGCTGGAAAAGTAATACAGCAAAACTCAAAAATTTCAATAACGTATTGTAGATGACTTCTTGTTTCAGAAAATGGAGGAAGTAACTAAGAGGAAAGGCATTTGGATTTGATTCTGACCAACAGGATAGCAAATCTGAAGGTGGAAGTCAATTAGGGTGAAAGTGAGCATAAAATGATAGATTTCATGATTCTAAGAAAAGGAAGGACAATGGACTTCAAAAAAACAGACTCATAGACTTTAAGGCCAGAAGGGATCATCTAGTCTCACCTCCTGCACATCGCAGGCTACAGAACCTCACCCACCCACTCCTGAAATAGACCCCTAGCCACTGACTGAGTTACTGAAGTCCTCAAATCATGATTTACAGACTTCAAGTTACAGAGGATCCATCATTTACACTAGTTTAAACCTGCAAGTGACCCATGCCACATGCTGCAGAAGAAGGCAAAAAACAAACAAAACCCAGGGTCTCTGCCAATCCAACCCAGGGGAAAACTTCTTTTCTGACCCCAAATATGACAATCAGTGAGTCCTTGAGCATGTGGGCAAGACCCACCAGCCAGACACCTGGGAAAAAATTATCTCTAGTAAATCACAGCTCACCCCGTCTCAAATTCAGAGAACTGGTAGGTAAGGGCCCATGAGAAGAAAATCTAACGGAAAAAAGAGTGTAGGAGACCTTGCAGTTTCTCAGGGAGACAATATTAAAGGCATAACTGCGAACAATCCCAATGTGAAGGGAAGATAGGAAGAATAGTAAGAGGCCAATTAAGCTCCATCAGGACCTCTTTAGTGGTCTGAAAATCAAAAGCAGATCCTACAAATAGTGGAAACATGGATGAATTGCTAAGAAGTACAAAAGAACAGCACAAGTATGTAAGAACAAAATCAGAGAGGCTGTCATAACTATAAAGGGAAGGGTAACAGCTCTCCTGTGTACAGTACTATAAAATCCCTCCTGGCCAGAGACTCCAAAATCCTTTTACCTGTAAAGGGTTAAGAAGCTCAGGTAACCTGGCTGACACCTGACCCAAAGGACCAATAAGGGGACAAGATACTTTCAAATCTGGGGTGGGGAAAGGCTTTTGTTTGTGCTCTTTGTTTTGGTTGTTGTTCGCTCTTGAGACTGAGAGGGACCAGACATCAATCCAGGTTCTCCACATCTTTCTAAACAAGTCTCTCATATTTCAAACTTGTAAGTAAACAGCCAGGCAAGGCGTGTTAGTTTTTATCTTTGTTTTCTCAACTTGTAAATGTACCTTTTACTAGAGTGTTTATCTTTGTTTGCTGTACTTTGAACCTGGGACTAGAGGGGGGTCCTCTGAGCTCTTTAAGTTTGATTACCCTGTAAAGTTATTTTCCATCCTGATTTTACAGAGATGATTTTTACCTTTTTCTTTAATTAAAAGCCTTCTTTTTAAGAACCTGATTGATTTTTCCTTGTTTTTAGATCCAAGGGGGTTGGATCTGTATTCACCAGGAGTTGGTGGAAGGAAGGAGGGGGGATGGTTAATTTCTCCTTGTTTTAAGATCCAAGGGGGTTGGAACTGTATTCACCAGGAGTTGGTGGAAGGAAGGAGGGGGGGATGGTTAATTTCTCCTTGTTTTAAAATCCAAGGGGTTTGGATCTGTATTCACCAGGGAATTGGTGAAGGTCTCTCGAGGCTACCCAGGGAAGGGAATTAGCTTTGGGATGGTGGCAGCGGACCAGATCTAAGCTGGTAGTTAAGCTTAGAAGTCTTCATGCAGGCCCCCACATTTGTACCCTAAAGTTCAAAGTGGGGAAGCAGCCTTGACAGAGGCAAAGGCACAAAATGAGTGATACCTAGCAAGGGACTTAAAATGCAATAAGAAGAAGTTCTTTAAATACTTTAGGAGCAAGAGAAAGATGAAGAACAATGTACATCCTCTGCTTATGGGGGAAGGATAGCTACTAGCTGATGACAACAAGAAGGCTGAGTTGTTTACTGCCTCTTTTACTTCAGTCTTCACTAAAAGGTTAAGTGTGACCAGATACTCAACACAATTAGTATTAACAACAAAGGGGAAGGAATGCAAGCCAAAATAGGGGAAAATCCAAATATTCTTTTACCATTGAGTTAGATGTATTCAACAGGACCTAATTAATTTCATCCTAGGGTACTTAAGGAAGTAGCTGAAGCAATCTCACAACCATTATCTTTAAGAACTTGTGGAGGATGGGTTAGGTCCCAGAGGATTGGAGAAAGGCAAACATAGTACTTAATCTTTAAAAGGGGGAACAATGAGGACATGGAGAATTATACACTGGTAACTTCAATACCGTGAAAGATACTGGAACAAATTATTAAACAATCAATTTGTAAGCACCTAGAGGATAATAGGGCTATATTAGTCAGCATGGATTTGTACACAACAAATCATGCCAAACCAACCTAATTTCCTTCTTTGACAGGGTTACTGTCCTAGTGGCTGGCGGGGAAGCAGTAGATGTAATATATCTTGATTTTTAGTAGGGTTTTTTGACACAGTCACATGTGACATTCTCATTAACAAATTAGGAAAATATGATCTAGATGAAATTACTACAAGGTGGGTGCACAAATGATTGAAAGACCATACCCAATAGTTTGCTCAGGGAGAGTGTATCAAGTAGGGTCCTACAAGGGGTCAGTGAGGGATGCTGTATTATTCAATATTTTCATTAGTGATGTGGATAATGGAGTGGAGAGTATGTTTATAAAATGATGACACCAAACTGGGAAGGATTGCAAGCACTTAGGGGGGATGGGATAAGAATCCAAAATGACCTTGACAAATTGGAGAATTGGTCTGAATTCAACAAGGTGAAATTCAATAAAAATAAGTTCCAAGTACTTCACTTAGGAAGGAAAAATCAAATGCACAAACACAAAATGGGGACTAACTGGCTAGGTGGTAGTACTTCTGAAAAGGATTTGAGGGTTATAGAGGATCACAAATTGAATATATGAGTCAACAATGTGAGGCAGTTGCAAACAAGGTTAATACCATTCTGGGTGTATTAACAAGAGTTAATGGACATGAGATATGTGAGTCCCACTCTATTTGGGACTGCTGAAGCCTCGTCTGGAGTATTGTGTCCATTTCTGGATGCCGCACTTTAGGAAAGATGTGGAGAAATTGGAAAGAGTCCAAAGGTAGCTCAGGCCTGGCCTGACATGAGCAATTAACATATTGAAGGAGGCCTCATTTTTTGGAAGAGAATTAGGGAAGGAAATGAATCATCAGTTTGAAAACAGAACATTTGTGCTAAATAAGATAAGTAAATAGGTCAGTAGGCTAAGAAAACAGAATGCCTAAGCCAACTAAGATAAGCGAGAGAACATGCAGGGAAATATTTACTATGAATTAGATAACACAGGAAGTTAGAAATGTAGAGATGTGGTGCATGCTGCACAGGGATTGGTTCCTGCAAAGTAGCCAATCCAATCCAAAAATGTGTGATGCAAATGCAATTAGATTTGTAATGTGTATAAAGGGAAAAGGTTTCTGTGTAACTTTGTAACTGTGATGTACCCTGCATCCATTCCCCACACTGAGCGTAGCACTGCTATATGCCAAATAAAGATACCTGAATGACGAAGGCTGGAGTCAAACTGAGTTCGTGGGAAGCTGAATGGAAAGAGGTCTCGAAGGGAGTTCCAACACCAAAGGAGAGTGACAAAAATAACTAAAGTTTAGAAAATCTGACCTCTGGGGAAAGATTAAAAGAACTGGGCATGTCTTCTCTTAAGAAAAGAAGACTGAAGGGTGGCCTGATAACAGTTTTCAAATATGTTCAAGGCTGTTATAAACAGGAGGGCGGTCAATTGATCTACATGTCCAATGAAGGTAGGACCAGGAATAATGGACTTGATCTGCAGCAAGGGAGATTTAGCTTACGTATTAGGGAAAACTTTCTAAACTCAGAAATAGGCTTCAAAGGATGATGGTGAAATCCCCATCATTGGTGGTTTTTAAGAACAGATTGGACAAATACCAGTCAGGGATGGTCGACGGTTACTTGGCCCTGCCACAACTCAGGGGACTGGACTTGATGACTTCTCAAGGTCCCTTCCAGCCACACATTTCTGTGATTCTATTATTGTTTTTATAATTCTGAGCAAGACCAAGCTGACTTACCAGTTCCCTCATTCTGTAACAAACCTGAGACCCATGTCTTACGCTAAGATTGTTGGTTAGCATACACATACACAGTTCTGGTATTAAAATGTTACAAAGAGAAGGCCCTCTCCTACCACCCAGTTCTGTGTGTGCCTAAAGTTCATCCCCTCACTTATTACTATCCTGCAGATGCAGGGTATAATACTATAGTACATATTTTATAATTGGTTGATTTAAACTAGTTTAGGTTTTTATTTGTCTATTTTACATACTCTAGTTGAAGAAGATGGTAAAAACCTTTCTGACTATAATGGAGGCAATGTGGTCCCCTGGAAAGGAATCAGACTAATTCTGCTCCCATTATCCCTTTTGTTTGTACCAGTGTAGCCCCACTGACTTCACCAATGATTTACACTAGTGTAAGTGAGAGGAGGGTGCACTGCATGGCTGGAACCTTCTCTGTCAAACATAGCTGTAGAGGTAATCTCCTTGACCAGCTCCTGAATTTGTTGACTTGTATAATGAATTTTTCTTCTTCTCAGTACAGTTTGAAAAGAAGTAAATGTAAATATTTTGTTTGAATACAGTAGGTATTTTATTTTAAAAAACAGTAAAATACTGTGTGTGACAGATATGACAATATCCTGCACAAACCTTGTTTAATTAAGTTAGTGTTTTAGGAGTTGATTGTATAAAAACGCAGAAGTTTATATATATTGAAGGATTGTTTGTATTTCCAGGGGGAGGAAACTAAGGAACTAAGAACAGTAGGAGGTGATTAGGCAAATTCACTCAGGTTGTAACATCTCCAGAGACCACCAGAGAGAGGCTCACATATACCAGTTCAAACTGGATTCTCTGGGGACCAACAGACAAAGAATGGATTTTTGGTTAAATAGCTTGAGTTTAAACTTACTCAGGGCTTCTTTCTGATCCAGTAAACGGACAGGACCTCTGGTTAGGCTGACCAGACAGCAAGTATGAAAAATCGGGACGGGGGTGCAGGGTAATAGGCGCCTATATAAGACACAGCCCCAAATATCGGGACTGTCCCTATAAAATCGGGACATTTGGTCACCCTACCTCTGGTCAAAGTGGGGTCCCAATCCTTAGGTAAGGGTTGGAAGGTCTTTGACCTGCTGAGGCCCCATAAGATTTGGGGTTTAGTTCTCAGCAAAAGCAATTATGAACTGGTGACCACAGGAAAAGCCCTGAGTGGGGTTTGAAGGACTAATCTCCAACTAGAGCCCTCATTGGAGTTGGCAGGTGATCTCTGGTAAGCTTATTAGCATGTTTGTAGGTTCTTTTATTGTTTTTGATATGTTTTCTCTGTAATGCTTTCACCTTAAGAATAAAAGAGTTGCTTAGCTGTGTGGTAACTTACAACTCTTGGCAATTACACTGTCTACCATCTCTGAGGAGAGAAGTGAAGCAGGTCTGCTTAGGCAATCTGACTTTTGCTGGGAGAGGTCACAGTACAGTCAGTCAGTGAAATGGTCAGCCTGGAAATACCCCAGTTAGAAGGGAGAGACATGCATAGCTCCAGCTAAGAGAAGTGATGGCTCAGAAGCCAGAAGCCAAGAGTGGGTGCCCTTGCTGGACCACAGAGGGGGAATATAGGTGCAGTTGCCCTGAACTTTGAGACTGTAAATTAAAAATTACCAGGCCATAGAGCTTCTTTACAGTTATATTGCAGGGGTGGCCAAACTTACTGGCCCTCCAAGCCACATACAACAACCTTTAGAAGTTTGAGAGCCAGGGCACACCTGCTGGGGCCCAGGCCTCAGGGCTTCAGCACCACTCCTGCTGAAGCCTCGAGCCCCAGCAGGTGGTGCCCTGCAGGGCTGAAGCCCCGAGACCCTTCCCTCCCTACTGGGCAGAAGCCTCTAACCCACCACCCCGCTGCAAGGCAAAGATCTAGAGCTCCTCCACCCCAGTCTGGTAGGTGGGGAATGGGGGTGAAGCTCTGTGAGCCGCACTTTAATGGTAAAAGAGCCACATGTGGCTCACGAGCCACAGTTTGGCCATCCTTGCTATATGGGATCCTGATCCATGACTATGGCTCTAGGTGTAATGGTAATATAAATAAGTAATAATAATAATTTACACCAGGTAAGGATATGGCCCACCATCTACTTTAAAATTGTATTCACTTTACATATCATATATACTATCAGAACACATGAACTGCAACTTTGAAAAAGAGAAGATGCATTTCATAACAAACTTTTTCATGCAAATGTAAATTTGAAGCGCAGCTGCAGGGCAACAACATAGTTAATTTTACTCCTGCATAAATGCTTTCGGCATTAATGGTTTTCAGTATTATTTTGGATATCCTCATCCACCAATGTTTCATCCTTTTAGTCTTCCAACATCAGCATATTTTGTATTTTGCTCTACGAAAAAATATTTTAACTAGCTATTATCTTTAAACTCAGCATTCTAAACATGGCTTTCTTGCAGCTCCAACAGACTATAAATTGTTTAGTAAGCATGAAGCTTGCAACTTAGCCAACAATTATCATCTATCATATATAAAGCTTGTTGTGGTTTCCTGAAAGGACTGAAACTTGACCTTTTTCTATGTGAATGACTAGTGATTGCAGTGTCAAGACTGTGATGTGTCTCATCACTAATCACAAGCCAGATTAGTTTGGAATCTTGTTCAACAGAAAATGCTAAATTATAGAGGGTTTTATAGTGGAAAGAAAATGCAACCACTGCTGTGCTCCTCTCAATGGTGTCCTTTAATACAGTGGAATACAGAAGCTTGAACCCGGCTATAGTGAAACTTGATTCATAGCAAAGTAGAAACAATATCCAAATGCCGTCATAATGAAGTGGTTCTGTGAATGTGAAATGCTTCACTACAAAAGAGTCTCCCTGAATTTTGAATGGAAAAACATATTGTGGAACTGTTTCTATTGACTTTAGTGTTATAAGTTAGTAAAAGAAATGTTCTAATTAATTGCAAGTGTTGTTGCTGTTCAAAATATGTCCAGAAGGAGACACTGTACTGTAGTTTGTAGGCAGGGGGTGTCATGAATCCTGTATAGATGTTCAACGTTTCTCTGAGGCACAAGGGATGTCTATTCTATAAACCTTTTCTTTTCTTGGTAGCTCTTTTGTGGATTTAGTGTAGATCTGGACTCCATCAAGTAAATGAGGAGGATTTGCACATCCCAGTTATCTCGACCAATTATATTGGAAAAGCTGATATGGTCCTTGTTATCCTGAGAAAAAGGTTGAGCTCTTAAAGTCACATTTCTCCTCCCTGTTACTACGTATGGCTCTGCTTCTCCAGTCTGTTCCACTCAGGCAGACCCTTATGCCCATGAGGGTTCCATTGAAGTCAGTGGAACTCTACCCAGGTGCAAGGAATCAACTATGTGGATCAGATTGCAGGATTAGGATTTACAAAAAGAAAAGGATTAGAGTGTTGGGTACTCCCTCAGTCATCCAGAAGAGGCTTCCTGGATGATCCAAGAGCCTGTGAGAGTCTGGTAATACTTTGAATAGAAAGAAGAAATGTATAACAAGATCCAGTGGCTGGAAGTTGAAGCTAGACAAATTTAGACTAGAAATAAGGCACAAATTCTTAACAGGGAGAGTAATTAACTATTGGAACAATTTACCAAGGGTTGTGGTGGATTCTTTATCATTGGAAGCTTTTAAATCAAAATATACTCTAGTTCACACAAGAATTAGTTCAGGGAAATACTATGGCCTGTTGATGAGGGAGGTCAGACTAAATGATTAGAAAGCCAGAAGGGACCATTTCAATCTATTAATCTAAATCTAGAAAGGGACCAGTAAGTGCTTTTATGATGAGTAATTTTTTCTCTGTATTTGTGTATTTATTTTTATAAAGTGTGCAGTGTTTATAGTTCTACTCTTGTATTAACTGGGCACTCTGTACCTCAAAGCAGCACCCTATAGCACCACTATATTCACCACTGTCATATAATTAGGATATATTTCATTTAAAGCATGCCATGTAAGATATCATAGAAAAGGTCATGATCTGCTGAAACCCATTGTTCTGTCAAAATATGTATATCGTTAGTGTATATGAAGTTATGAGATTTTGCTCTATGGTTGTTACTGAAATATGTTGTAAGTTTGCTAGTGACAACGAGGAGGTGATCCACGCTCAGGAGAGCATTAAACAACCATTAATCAACAGGGGGGTTGTAAACAAGGGATTTACAATAC
The DNA here is from genome assembly GCF_002925995.2 of Terrapene triunguis. Taxonomy (NCBI): domain Eukaryota; kingdom Metazoa; phylum Chordata; order Testudines; family Emydidae; genus Terrapene; species Terrapene triunguis. Next base: position 18,484,195 of record NW_020664393.1, read on the forward strand.
TGTAAAAGGCTGCACAAGCATCACATAGTGGGGGCTTGCTCAACTCTGTGACCAGTCTGGGCTAGTGTTTTCTAGGCACATGGACTGAGGATATAAAATAGGCGACAGTGGCATCATGTTTTGGCCTTTCTCCTCCCCCACCTACGCTGGAAGAAACAAGAACGTTGAGAAGATAAAGACTTCAACTGAGGAGACTGGTCCCAGGCTTAAAAGGGAAGCCTGTGTATTAAGAACTGTAACATCCAGTGGGGTGACAAAAACTGCTTGATCTAAATACTGCCTAATATACTAAGTTTTAAGATTAACCTGTGCACTTACCTTTTATTTTCTTTGGTAACTATCTCTTACCTTTTGTGCCTATCACTTATAATCACTTAAAATCTATCTTTCTGTAGTTAATAAACCTGTTTTATGTTTTACGTAAAACAGCGTGTTGTGGTTAAAGTGCTTGGGAAATCTCAGCTCAGTTTACAAAGGCTTGTTTGTGTCCTCTCCACATTGAGGAAGGGGCAGACTGGGTAATGAATTTACACCAGTCAGGTTTCCGAGGTGCAGGGCTGGGAAGCTGGGGGGAATTGGCTGATGCCTTTCTCTGTGTGATTCTTGAGTGGCTCAGGGAGCATTCATGCAATCTAACTGGGTGTGGAGCTCCACATGCTGTTGTGCTGAGTGATAACAGCGCTTGGAGGGGTTTGCTGCTTATCACTAGCAAAGCATTGTGAGAGACAGCCCAGGCTGGAGAGTTAAGGGGCACAGCACTACTCCAGTCCCAGGTTGCCCCCCGGGTATCCCATGGCATCCCCTGCTGGTGGTCTTCCTACTTAGCTTGTAATTTAATTAAACTTTGTTTGAGCTCGAGCTGTGGGACCTGCAAGGGTGCAAGTATGATTGTAGCTTGGGTAGGCATACCCATACTATCTTTAATTTAGCTAGCATGGATAACAATAGCAGATAGCAACCAGAGTTCAAGCCCTCCAAGTACTCTAGGTATGTACTCTGGTTGCTAGCCCATGCTGAAGCCTGTGCCACATCGACACTTGTTACCAGTGCTAGCTAAATTAAGCATGGGTATGCCTACCCATGCAACAATTACACCTTCATTTCCAATGTAGATGTACTCTTAGGTACTTTTGAAAATTTTACCCTACTTTAAAATCTCTCAAAACTGATCAGTATTGCATAAGAGTTATGAAGCTTAGTGAACATTTTGATAAACCTGGTCAATGTTTTGAGTCTGTAATAAAACCCCTGGTTGGATTTTACCTGGCTTTGGAGTTCCTTGTAAGTATTTCTCCCATCATTCTTTTACCAGTAGATACAAAGAAAAAAAGGATCAGCTTCTTTATTGGGAAGCTCACTTTCTGGGACGCTTCTGAACTCTGCAGGAGTTCAGAATGAGATCTTGGATACAGTGAGGGAGAGTGGTTGCTACTTCCGTCTAATCATAAAAGGAAACCTAAGTGAGAGCTTGAAAAAGAGGTGTCTGCTTTATTTCAATGAATCGGTATTAAAGCAGGTGGGAAACTTTAAACCTATAATCCATTTTTATAAAGATTGTTTAAACAACAAGAATGCCTGGAAGCATCTTAACTCTAGACAACTGGAAATCATTTTCTAAAGCCTCTTGTTCAAGGAGAGTCATTTAATTCTTTGAAATGTAGGCCATTTTCAAGTCATTTAGTACAACAAATGGGACCAGCTCAATCTGTTCTTCACATTTTAGTAATTTAAAAGGACATAACTGAATTTTATTTTAATGGTAATTGCAAGTTCATGCAGAAAATGTAAATGCACATTTCACAATTAGCTTGCAGCATAAACCCTGGCTTCTATTAATGTATTCCAATTTGTGATTCTTCGCACAGTATGAGATTTGAAAGCTGTGATTAAAATTAATTAGGTTAAGTAAAGTTTATCCCCCCTGAGCACTGCTATTTGAAGAAAGAAATGGTAAAACACTAGCTACATCTGGCACTGCAGGAAGTTAAAGCTTCACAAGGAGCAGCAGCATTGCTTTTTCATAGAAATTGCATGCTGCTTATTTGGCACACCTAAAGAGCCCTTCCAGGAGCTAATTGAACTATTAAGCTACTCTTTGCCACATGTCAAAGCTTCGGAGGTAATAGCTACACCATCCATTTATAGCGATGGGTATCGGACAAATTAATCAATGTTTGTAACATAGCAGGTCACAAAACTTTATGTACTTGATCATTTCTATCTGTCTTAGGGTTTTATGCTGCTGCCCATCACCATGGTATCTGAGCTTTTTCCAGGTAAAATCAATAGCAAAGTCCCTAGTAGTCTTGATGGAGTCTCTGGCATTTCTCCCCTCTTGGGGTAAAAACTCTGGGGTATTTTTGCTTATTCGTTTGTTTGGTTGTCGGTTTTGGCTGGTTGATTTGTTTGTATTACAGGAGGGGTAGAGAGTTTATTTCTTCATGTGATGGGAGCGTTTAGGCAGATGGGGTGATGTGAACGTTATCCTTGTTATGGTGGAAAAGCTTTTTTCAAAGGTTTTGCAGTGTTTCCTAAAGACAGTCAGAGTCTGGATTTACCTCATTTGCTCTGGAAATTCAGTCCGTCGATTGGGAATGCTTTATGCCTAGCTCTTGTGTGCTACGTCCTAGCCTTTGTGATCTGCATTGTCTCAAAGGTTCATAGATTGAAATCTGGTCATTGATGTAGCTGAGCCTTGAACCATTAACTGCTTTGAAGATTAGGACCAAGGTCTTACTGGCATCTGAAACTGACTGGAAGCCAGTGGACGGACTTGAACACAGACCTGACGTGCACTAGACTGTGGAGGCCTAAGCCATAGAAAAGGCAGGCAGCCACATTCTGTACCCATTGGAGCCTGTGCATCATCTTCACGTTCAGCTTCAGACACACTGAATTACAGTAAGCCAGCCCAGAGAGGATGAATGCATGGAACACTGTAGTCAGGTCCTCATCTGGGGGTAAGGTTTCCTACAGAGCGAGAGGAGAAAAAAGAAACTTTTAGACACTGAAGTTCCTGGCTGTCCAAGCTTAGAGAGGCATCAAACAGGACTCTGAGGTTTCATACCCCTTTGGTGAATGGGAGCTGTTTGCCATCAGTGGAAGGTGCGACCAGTATCTCAGCTAGATCTTGAAAGTGTTTTCCCTTTTCACCTAGCATCACCTCCATCTTGCCTAGATTCAGCCTGAGCCAGCTGCTCTTCATCCAAGAGCCAGGGGCGGCAGGTTTGTAGAAATTTTAGTGGTACCCAGAATGCCCAGAGGCCCCCCCCCCCAAACTCCACCCCCACCTGCCTAAGGCTCTGGAAGGGAGTTTGGATGGGGGGAGGAGGTCTGGGGTGCAGGCCCTGGGCTGGTACAGGGGATTGGGGTGCAGGAGGAGTGCAGGGTGCAGGATCTGGGAGGGAGTTTGGGGTGCAGAAGGGGTGAAAAGTTGGGCTCTGGGAGGGAGTTTGGGTTGGGGAGAGCATCTGGGGTGCAGGCTGTGGGACGGAGTTTGGGTACTCGGTGCAGGCTCCGGGCTGGGGCAGGGGGTGGGGGTGCAGGAGGGGGTGAAGGGTGCAGGCTCTGGGACAGAGTTTGGGTGCAGGCTCTGGGAAGGAGTTTGGGGATGGGACGGGGTGCGGAGGGAGGGGGTGCAGGCTCTGGGAGGGAGTTTGGGGGCAGGAGGGGGTGTGTGGGAAGGGAATGGAGGTGCAGGCTCTGGGAGATGGCGGGGCGGGGTGCCGCGCTTACCTGGGGCTTGTAGGCAGGGCAGGCCGGGGTGCCTCTGCGTGCTGCTAGCCGCAGGCACTGCCCTCGCAGCTTCCTATTGGCCGCGGGGGCGCTTGGGGCGGGAGCAGCGCGCGTAGACACAGAGACCGCTACTCCACCCCACCCAGCAGCCGCAGGGAGGGGCCGGCAGCCTCGTGGAGCAAGCAGGCAGGAAGCCGCACAGCTCCTCTGCGCTGCTGGTGTGGGTGGGGACCAGGGGGCAGAAGGTGGGGCCGAGGGAGAGACCTGGCCTCCAACATTGCTGGAGCCGGGCCCTGGGCCAGGAATATTCCTGGTGCCCAGGCACCATGGGCCCATAGAACTCGCCACCCATGCCAAGAGCTGACTTCCTGTAGCCATTCTGATATCTTTCTAATGGTGGTGGTGGCATCAGTGGCAAATGAGCTATAGGGTTGGGTGTCATCTGCATATTGTTGACAGCTGAGTCCATGGCATCTCACTTCTTCTCCCAGTGGTTTCATTGACGAGAGGGGCAAGGATAGTATGGATCCCTGTGGGACCCCGAAGACGACAACCTTCAGAGAGGAGGAACAGTTACCCATCACCACTCTGAGTTCTATTGGAGGGGAATGATTGGAGCCACTGTAGTGCTGAGCCATCTACTTCTGCTATGTCATGTAGATGGGTTAGCAGCAGTACCTTGTGGGCACTGTGCCAAAGGCTGCAGAGAAGTGCAGCAATATGAGCCTGGAGATCTGCCTGTGTCTATAGCAAGGAAGAGGTTGTCAGTTAGGGTAACTAGGGATGTCTCAATGCTGTGTCTTGCTGCATCGTGGTGGTTATTACTTTCTCTATTATTTTATCCAGGAATAGGGGACTGGCGATGGGATGGCAGGAGAGGTCCTCAGGGCACAATGTTGGCTCTTTGAGGATTGGGTAGACTATTGCTTTTTCAAGGCTTTTGGTAGGTGTGTGTCTCTAAAAGAGGCATTAACAGTTTCCACGAGGCAGTTTTTTCTTTGCTAACTTTTACCAGCCAGGAAGGGTACAGAGCTGTTTCACATGTTGTTATGCTGACATTTTTCAGGGTGCTTGAGCTTTGGCCAGTGTGATGGGGCCAAACTCAGCCAGGGAGCCTAGCCCACAGGGGAGAAGGGGAGCATGCAGTTCCTGAACTACAATTTCCATGAGACAGCAACTCAGGCAGACACAGATTAATATCAAATTGGCCCAAAATTAAAAATTTTGATTTAGTACCACAAACCAAAATATTTCAATTTGAGTCAACCTGACCCAAATCAAAATATTTCATTTAGATTCTCCCAATGGAAAAATCAAAAAATTTCTGAAAAACTGAAATTTTCCTACATAAAATGAGCATTTTGCTCTTGTCAGCAAAGTATACTGACAGCTTTTCTGAGCAGCGGCTGCTCAGATCCAATGGATGGGCTGTGCAGTCTGGGTTGATTAGCCCGTTAGCTATGCAGAATAGTTCTTTTGGTTGTTATTCTGCTGCCTTGATTGCTGTGTAGTAGTAAAGTGCATTAAGTGATTTTGTGATCTCACTTGCTGGTACACAAATTATGAATAATAAAAAGAAACCCACTACCATAATTAACATTAATTGGACCCTTGCTGACACTCTAAGGGAGTGTACTGATATGGCATCTAAAATACACTTATTCCCTGGAGAGGCTGTGTGGTCTAGGTGGTGAAGCACTGGATTAGGCCTCAGAAGACTTGGGTTTTATTCCTGGCTTTGCCATTGGCCTGCTGGCTGACAATAGACAAGTTACTTTACTACTGCCTCAGTTTCCCCACTGTAAAATGGAGATGAAATACTGACCTCCTTCCTAAAGCACTTCAAGAGCTACTGATGATAAGTGCTATATAGGAGCTAGGTATTATTATTGTTTTACTGGTGTTCCATCCAGGTAGGTAGTGAGGCACATTGTAGGGAAGCTTACACATCGCTGCATCTCTGGTAGTGTCTGGGTATCTGGTTAAGAGGCAAAGAGGGTTCTTGACTATCTTGCTCAGAATGGTTGTGACATTCCCCTGGTGTTATCTGGACCAGTGATCTGCTAGGTCACTCCAGTCCTCGACTTTGGGAGCCAGCCTTACCCTGCTCTGCTGTGAGAACCCCCACTCCCGGGATGTTCCCGCACAGCCTCTATCATGTAAGCTGCTCCCAGCTACGTGAGTGAGCACTTTTGGCCAGCCATGCTTGGATTGTGCAACCGAATGACACTAGCCAATATCTCTGGTCCCAGACACAACCCTAGGAACCTCCATCTTGTAGTGTCCAGTTATGCCCGCTGGACGCTGCAAGCTTATATGAGTTCGTCAATTTAACAAAGAAATTGATATGTTATCCCAAGGGAAGTTTCTGATACACTTCAAACCAAATGCACTGCTTCAGGTAGAATAAACAAACAAATGTATTAACTACAAAAGATAGATTTTAAGTGATTATAAGTGAAAGCACTACAAGTCAGATTTGGTCAAATGAAATAAAAGCAAAACGCGTTCTAAGCTGATCTTAACACTTCCAGTGCCTTTACAAACTTAGATGCTTCTCACCACAGGCTGGCATGTTGCCCTTTAGCCAGGCTCTCCCCCTTGATCAGCACTTCAGTCACTTGGTGGTGGTGTGTGCAGATGTGGTTGCCCCATCTCAAAAAAGATATATTGGAATTGGAAAAGGTTCAGAAAAGGGCAACAAAAATTATTAGGGGTATAGAATGGCTTCCGTATGAGGAGAGATTAATAAGACTGGGACTTTTCAGTTTGGAAAAGAGGCGACTAAGGGAGGATATGATGGAGGTCTATAAAATCATGAGTGGTATAGAGAAAGTAAATAAGGAAGTGTTATTTACTCCTTCTCATAACACAAGAACTAGGGGTCACCAAATGAAATGAATAGGCAGCAGGTTTAAAACAAGCAAAAGGAAGTATTTCTTCATACAATACACAGTCAACTGGTGGAACTCTTTGTCAGAATATGTTGTGAAGGCCAATACTATAAAGGGGTTCAAAAGGGAGCTAGATAGGTCCATCAATGGCTATTAGCCAGGATGGGCAGGAATGGTGTCCCTAGCCTCTGTTTTCCAGAAGCTGGGATTGGGTGACAGGGCATGGATCACTTGATGATAACCTATCTGTTCATTCCCTTTGTGGCACCTGCCATTGGCCACTGTCAGAGGTCAGGATACTGGGCTTGATGGACCTTTGGTCTGACCCAGTACGGCCTTTCTTATGTTCTCTGTGGTACCAGGGCTGGAGCAGGGTTGAGGATCTCACTCAAAGAGTGGGGGGAAAGGAATGCAACATACAAGCGGAATAATCACAGTGATGAAAGGCACATGTCTTATTAGTTACAATGCTTGTTCTCTGATTGTTTTTTAAATAACACAATACATTCACCTCCTTTCGACTCCAACCTGTCAACAACACTAGCCTGTTTCTGGAAGGAAATCATTGTCCTGGGAGAAGAGTGCCTAATTGTGCACTGGGAACGAGCAGGACTAGTTCATGCAGTTGCCTGGGAAGCAGACTTTTGCCAGGGCTGGTAAAAAGTCATAACAAACTTGCAAAAGCTGCTTCACATGTCATGATAAACAATTCCTCTCCCTCGTTAGTGTCGACACCCTTCAGATGCTTAAACCACAAGAAACCACAAACCACAAGAAATATGCAAACTGAATAAACATCTGCCGCTCCCCACTCAAAATCGAATTTACAGAAGATTCTGCTAATGGACACACATTTGCTCTGCAAAAGTAGAGTTCACTTCACCTGTATCCATGCCATCATTAGGCTAAAATGAACACTTTTAAGTTTAAATGAATGCATCATTAGTTAAGAAACTAATAGCTTTAAAGAACAAACTTTTTTTGAATGTCAAAAGTAAAAATGCAAGAGGATGTGGATGTTTTTACATCTCAGGTAGGTGGGATTTACTAGATTAAAATATACCACATAACAATGGGCTCCCTTGTTTTTTAGAGCAAGGTATCTCTAAATCCTTTCCAATATTATTGGTTGAATGCTTATAATACAACAATTCAGTAGAGAAATGGAGCAGCCGTTGTACTTGAAAACACATGATGTAATGTCTTCGACGTTAAAACTTGTTTTTGTGGGTATGGGCAGGCCACTGGGGTTGAGACCCTACTTTTTCTGAAAGTTAAAGAATGGAGACAGGTGTTACCAACAACTGGAGCAGGGGATCAAGAATCAGGACTGATCTAATCCCATCTCTGACTTGTTGTGCATAAGTTTTGGTCACTTTGAGTTCGAGATGATGACAAGACACTCACAAAGAGATGTGAGAAAGAGAGGCCATAGTCATCAGGATAAAGATGTTAGTCAAAGCAGTGCTTGTAAATAATGGGGGAAGAGGACAAAGGGGGGGGCTATATGACACCAAATCTTAGCAATTTTTTTCAGAGAAGAAATCTGCAAGATTCTGAACAAAGATGGAGGAGGGGGGAAGGATTTGGTACAGGGAAAATGTGGCAAAAAGGCAACTGGAGTTTCAGGTGAAGGATTCAATCAGGAAGGAGAAATAGAGCTGTTTGGCTAATAAAATTATAGAATTAAAGGAAAAGAGAGTGAGTTTGTAGTGGAGAAACTCAACATGGTCTTGAGATTTACACCAGAGATGCTCAGCAGCATGAGAACAGGAGCAGAGAATATGGGTATTAAGGGCAAGCTACAGCTCAAGATTGGACCTTGTGATGAGGGAAAGTGGCAAAGGAGTCAAGAGTGGCAGAGAGAGTGGACTGGAGGAAAATAATAACTAAGTCAAGAGAGGAGCCATCTGGGTATCAGTGTTTCTTTTGCCTGAATAACCTCTCCTTAGGTCACCCTACCAGCAACAGATCTTCTGGGACAATTCTAAAACCCTTTCATCAGAGATGGACTTAACCAGACACAGTTATCTACCACCAACTCCCTAGCCCAGAATGCTAAAAATTCAGATAAAATGGTACCTGGATCTGAACTACCCCAGCTTTGCTTTTGCAAACCCAAAGCCACTCCCAGACTTTGCCATCTCAAACCCCAGTTATTTTCTTAATTAAAACAAGGAGTTGATTCCAGAAATCCCAGACCTGAGGAACCCCATCCTTTGGAAATGTACCTTGATCCCGTCTTCCCCATACCTCTCCGTCCCTTCCTCTTCTAGACACAAATCTAGATTTCTTTTGAATTCAGTTAAATTCTCTGATTCAGTCCCCTTTAAAATGAGTAACTCCCTGGTACAAAACAAAATTCTAGTGAAAAAAAATCCCCTGGAAGGTAAACTCTGGACAAAAAGACATACAGCAAGTGATATACAGACCTCCCTGCCCTAAGGAAATCACTACAGTGTGTTTATAATTAAGACTGCGAGTCTGTCATGGAAGTCACAGATTCCATGACTTTCTGGAACCTCCGTGACTTCCGCAGCTGCAGCAGCCAGTGCGGCTGGCCCCAGGGGCTGCTGAAGCAGCAGCGCTCCCAGGGGTGGCCCCAGAGCAGCAGCCCCCCCCACCCCACTCCAAAAGCAGCAGCAGGGCCCCAGGAGCAGCTAAGATCTAATCATGGGTTTTTATAGTAAAAGTCATGGACAGGTCACGAGCTGTGAATTTTTGTTTATTGCCCATGAACTGTCCATGACTTTTACTAAAAATACCCATGACTAAATCTGAGCCTTACTTAGAATCTTATACAAGGGCTCGCTCCATCCTAAACATCCTGACCACAGGATGGCAGTATTATCATGGCCTTATATTTATCACCAAGATAACAAAATCAAAATATCGATCCACAAGATACTTGCTGTGTCAAGTACAATCATTTGGAAATAGTGTGAGTTATTCAGAGCTTTCTTTGTACACTCCACTTCTTTGTCTAGCTAGTATTTTACTTGGTAACTTGTCTGCATGTTTTGAAGCATAATAATCACGTATACAGTGTTGTTGTAGCCGTGTTGGTCCCAGGATATTAGAGAAACAAGGTGGGTGGGGTGGTAATAACCTGGTTACAGAGTTGAACTGAAGCCAGGAAATGTGACTCCTCCTGTTATACATACTGTTTTTGGCTTTTCTGGGCCACTCAGCATAATCACAAGTAAGCTACTCCCATTAATACCAATAAATTCTGTGTAGACAATAGACCCCAAATTCTCATCCTTTTCCCTTTGTTCTTTGGTTCTACAAGTCAGATGTGAAAGGAATTACAGAAGCATGGCGGCTAAGCCCTGCTAAAGTAAGCCTTTTAATATTAGGTTACATTATTCACACCCACTTTTCTCACTCCTGCTGTGAAGAAAAATATACTAAACTGTGGTTTAAAGCAGAAAAGACTTTTTGCAAAACTAGCATGCCATCCCATACTCACTGTCCTTTGGTTATTACATCCCCTAGCAAACGGGCCGAGTTTTCAACTCAGAGGACAATGGCTCTGACTACATCTGTCTTCACTCTAGAACTGGGTAGCAGCTCTGCCTGCTGCTAACTAGGCACTCAATCCTGCCACTGTTACGTTGAGATGTACTTTCCTCCAGGAGTAGTGCCATTGAAAGCAATTCAGAGTGAGGGCTGGAAATGGAATTGAGCCCTTGGTATGCAGCATGTATGCAATGAACCCAGAACAGCTCCTTGCTCACTGCAGCTGCATCACAGCTGTTCCTTGGTGCTCCCCACTCCCTACTCGCTTCAGCTGCATGGGCGAGACACTCCCCACCACACCCTTCAGCTGTCTCTCTCACCACTAGGAGGGACCTATTCCACCCCTCAGATGCCTCATGCTACTAGGAAGAGATCATCACCCACTCAATTTCTCCAGCCTTCCACTACTTCTCACCACGAAGGGGGGACATCCACACGTGACTCATCTTGTTTCACTGGCAGGGCAACCTAGGGTGACTAGAAATCCTGATATTAGGGCTTTTTCTTAAATAGGCAACTATACCACCCTTCCCCCGCCAATAAAGTGTCCTGATTTTTCACACTTGCTATCTGATCACCGTAGGGCACTCTCACCATCTCACTGACCCGTCTCCCTCCTGTCAAGGGAAATAACATGTAAATGAACAGGAAAAAACTCCATCCTCTGCAGGCTTTCAACCCACATCCTTCATACCTGCCTTGACAGCCAGTGCGCTCACCTTCAGCACCAAACAGCCAGCTCAGTCTCTGTATGGGGTAGGTATCACGATTCCAGCAGCTGCAGAGTTGCCAACAGCATATACTGTAAGGTTAGTTATCTTTTGTTCCATCCGAGTCCTACCACAGCAAACTCAACGTGGTATCTGAAAAAAATCAAGTGATGTTGTTCCTGTCTCTTGTGTCTTCACCAAACATAAAAATTCTGACATCATCACAACTTAACAGCCAGTGGGATTGTTCATGGGAGGAAAAAATAATCCAGTTTGCTCTTCTGTGCTGTAATAGTACTGTCTCTATTGTGCTAACAGTAATCAACCATTGTTATGCCAGAAAACAAACCAGAGCGCTGTTTAAAATGTTCTAAGTTTGAAATTTCATCACAATTTCAAATTTTGAAAATTCACCAACTAAAAGGGGAACTTTTGATGAATTGTTCACAATCCCCCCTCCCCAGTTGTTGTGCAACCCTAAAATTTATAAATTGATACCAAGAAAAAAAAAGTTAAACTGTATCAGGTGAGCTAGAACTGATCAAAAAAGGTAGAAACATTTTGTAGCTTTCCACATGGGTGAGCAGATCAAGGTAAACACACTGGGAAGCCCAGTCCTTACCTCAACCTGCTAACATGTTGTGTAAATACTACACCTGTCTTGTCTTCTCTAGGATTTACCTCATGTTTGTTCTCATGTCTTAACTAACACGAGATAAGAATGTACCTTTTGTCCTTAGTAATTTTTGGAAATAGGATTTAGGCTCCTAAGACACTTAAATTTGACCCTAGGTCATTAGTTGTGTAATTGAAAATTCTAAATCAGAAATCCTTTCTGAATGTATCGAATGCTAGAGCACTGATAAAAACCTTAACACACAGACGTTGAGAATAACAAAGATAAACACTTCTTGTGCTGCCATCTAGTGGAATTACACTTAATTTAACATTTTTTGTGGGTTTTATTGTTTATATTTCCCTCACTGATGGCGTAGGCACAGAGGATCTTCTCATCACTTTACCCTGTGCATAGTCAGTTGATGTCGACTAGAAAGGTATCCATTTTAAATTTTGATTTTTAATAAAGGAATGAAAACCAGGGCTCTTTTCCTTGAAGTTCTGGGATCTTCCTTCTGTTTTAGGGACTTGAACACATGCCTAACTTTAGGTTTGTGAGTAGTCCCTTTGAAATCAAAGGAGCAACTCATAGGCTTAAAGCTAGACCCATGCTTAAGTGGCTTCCTGAACTGGGGCCTAAAAGCTGATCTCCAAGGAAGGGCTAGATTATGGCTACAGCCAATGCAGGAGGGAAGGTTGGAGGGCCATGCTGCAACAGGAGCTCCCAGGAGGATATCTGAGTGGTTCCAGAGGCGCATGGACTGCAAGGGCAACTCCACTACTCTCTATTCATAGCCAGCTCTGCTTCCTGGTGAATGGGAAGGAATGGCAGGAGTTCTCAAATTATGGGTGCTGGGGGTGCGGCAGCATCCCCTGGTTAGAAGTGGTTTCCATCATATACAGGGTTTACAGTTCTGTCCAGTGGCTTTCAGCACCCCCATTATAAAATCATTACAATGTCACTGAGGAATAGGCCAGGTTCCCACCATTACCCTGCTCCTTTTGGGAGGGCTAGCACTGATGGTATGCTCTTTATCTCCTTGTGCACTTTCCCAGCCCCCTGAGCTAACTGCAGTCTGACCCACATAATTGCACTGTCATCAAAAGATGCCCGATATTCACCTTTCAGATTCTTTTTCAGCTTCTTCTCCCTTTCCGCAGCCCTCCCCTGAAGTTTTATGATAGGAACATAAGAAGAGATCAACAGGAGCTCAGGACTGGGGGGCAGATATTTTTACCTAAATTTTATCTGCAGCTAGGGCTCCCTGGTTTTGGCTAAGTTAGCTAACCCTGCCTCACTGTCCCACTCAATGAAAACAATTACAGGGGTGTTTTGAGAATAAATTAAGCTAAAGTTTATAAAGCATTCTGCAGATGAAAAACACTGTATAAATGCTAATTACTAGTAGGACTCAGCGCTTATGCCAAACTCCAGAGTAGTCCCCCTCTCAATATCAAAGCTGGTGTCAAAGTGGGAAAGCCTTTATAATCAACTATCATCAGGGCCGGCCCTAGATCAAATGGCGCCCCTGGTGAGGAGCGTCTTTGGCACCTTCCATCTATTTGTTAAACTTTTGAAAACCCGTTTTTAATTGCATTTGTGGCCCATTTCACGACTTTGATGCATGATTTGCATGCACGATTTAACCTTATCATATAAGGTGATAAATTTGCACGCTGGGATCTGTAAATCTGTATTTATGCATGCCATATACCCTTGAGGACATGGCTGACAACATTCTAGGCGGTTCAAGGAAAATGTAGTTCTCAGAAATTTTGGAAGGTTCCACGAGATTCTACAAAGGTCCAGAACATTCTAGGAGGTTAGTGAAACACGAATCCACATATGGAATATCTAAAACATATTCCTTCAAACATTCTATTTTCCCTTTTGTTGTTAACAACAAAAACAGCACCCCAAGCCTGGCGCACCCCAAGCCCAGCACCCCAGGCAGTCGCCTGGGCCACCTGCCCCTAAAACTGGCCCTGACTGCCATAACATGTAGATCTCTACATATACAGTATCCTTCTGGAAATTGTTATCATTAGATCTAAGTTCTTTACCACACTAATCACCAACCCTACAAGTTCACCTGGGGCTGACCAAAACTTTTCTTGATGCATCCCACTTTGGGTGTTGTGACCTGGCCCCTGGCGCACGGGGTCACGTCGCAGTGCTGCTCAAGTTTGGCCCTGCCCCCCGAGAGTGGGGTGGCCAGACCAGATTTGAGTGAGTGGAGTTGCGACCCCATGTGCCAGAGGCCAGGTTGCAATACCTGCAGTAGAGAGCCAACCCCTGGCAGCCCCCAGGGACAGGAGCTGCAGGAGTCTCAAGACCCCCAATGGCGCCCTTTCATTGGTCACAACCCACAGTTTTGGAAATACTGTCCTAGACAAGATCTTTTAGAAAAACGTCCAATCTTGATGGAAAAATTGGCAGCAATGGAGAATCCACCACAGCCCTCGGTAAATGGCTCCAATGGTTCATTACTCTCACTGTTAGAAATGTACACCTTAATTCCAGTCTGAATTTGTGAAGTTTCAACTTCCAGCCATTGGCTTGTGTTATACTTTTTCTCTGCTAGATTGAAGAACCCATCATTAAATATTTGTTCCCTATGTAGATACCTAGGTTCTGGGATCAAATCACCCCTTAACCTTCTCTTTGTTAAACTAAATAGTCTTGAGTCTATCACTATAAGGCACGTTTTCTAATTATTCTCATGGCTCTTCTCTGAATCCTTTCCCATTTATCAACATCCTTCTTGAATCATCTATATGAGAACTGGACACGATATTCCAGCAGCAGCCACACGAGTGCCAAATCCTGAGGTAAAATAACCTCTCTACTCCTACTTGAGATCCCCCTGTTTATGCATCCGAGGATCGTATTGGACACAGCGTCACTCTGGAAGCTCACGTTCAGCTGATTATCCTCCCCACCCCCACCCCGCAAAATTGCTTGCAGAGTCACTGCTTCCCAGGATAAAGTCCCCCATTGTGTAAATAGAGCCTACATTTTTTCTTCCTAGATTTATACATTTACCCAGTTTACCAGATCACCCTGTATTAGTAACCTGTCCTCTTTGTTATTTACCACTCCCCCAATATAGATGTAGTGCAATAGCTCCTAGTTTCTTCACTGCTCGCCAGATGCTCTGATATCTTTTGTGATGTGCATAGTGTGATAGATCAAGTTCAAAGTGCAGGACAGTGTCACTTCCCATAAGACTATTCTCCTTGATGAGTCACTTGGGGACACACTTCTTCAGGTATAGTTGTTATTGTGCAGAGAGAACATTGCACATTACACTCTGACATGAACAACTCCCAGACTTTGTGGGCAATTAATCTTAAGGGATAGGCTTAGAGTGGGTTGCCCACAGTTTGACTGATGCCTATCAACCTGCCAAGGCCCAAATGCAGAACACAATGTGTGACAAAGGCACATAATATATTTAAAGTAAAAAGAGCATTGTGATTTGATAATGTGTATATATAAAGATAATATATTAAATTCATTGCTATCAACCAAGCATGCACTGTAAAAAGCCCTACAATAACAATCCAGAGTAGAAGGAGGAAAATAAATGCTGAGGAAACAAAATGTCATTTTCAAGTTTCCAAAAGCCTGTTATCAATAGAAGTGAGTAAAAGACTGGCTTTAAGTTGTGATGAAAAACACCTTGTCGGTGATCTTTAAGTGCCAGGTGTATAAAGCTTGTAAAAATATACAGCATGTGATCAAAGTGTTTTAGGCATGCAGCAGGAGCCAGGAATCTGAGTGAGGCATGGCTCCATTGTTCACGTCTTGTTCATCCCTGTCCTTTGTCCTGAAAAAATGAGGATACCGCTGTATGCTTACCCAGTGAGGGTCTGGTGCTCTAATTCCTATTGTGGTAGCTCACATCCATAAAATTATAAACAAGAAGAAACTGAATTACAACTACATCACAGACCTCACTTTAGCTTTTCAGAGGAAGGATGGACTTATGATTAAGGTACTTGGGTGGGGTTTAAGAGATCAGTAATAATTTCCCAGCTCTGCCACGGATTTCTGGTATGGCCTTGGGCGAGTCACTTAATTTCTCATCACCTAATAAATCCATCTTTTTCCCCACCCTTTGTCTTTTTCTGTTATACACTCTTTGAGGCAGGGACTATCTCTTTCAGTATGTATGTACAGCACTTAGCACAATGGGGCCTTGATCTCGTTTGGGGCCTCAAGATACAACACAGAAATCATCTGAGTGGGCAAGTCCTAGGGTCTGATCATGGAATGTGATCCACACAAGCAGGCTCTGAGCCATATGGAGGCAGAGCTCATTTCAGGATAGGACCTTAGTCAGTTTCTCCTTTGTGGAAAAGATCCTTGCAGCTATCAATGGAAGAGCAGAAAAACCCTGTATTTGCGTTTATTTCTTTATTGTTAAATGAGAATATACTCCATAGTGCTCTACCAGAAATGAGATTGTTGTTCTAATTAGTCAACTGAAAAAAACTTTAAGTTGACAGTGTTCTATAAAAGCTGGAACTAATTTTCCATGTATAAGCCCAATTTGCAGTCCCCTTCCTAACTTTTCCAAAAGAAATCAACCCTTTTAATATTTCACATGCTCCATCTCATCCAAGAGTGTTTTTTTTCCCCTTGGAAGTTTGGAAAAAACCAGGAATGTTAAGGTCATGGCATTTATTGACAGATTCATAGAATTTTTTTTGTAAGGCTAGAAGAGGACTGTTATGATTATCCAGTCTGACCTCCTAAATAACACAGACCACAAAGGTCATAGATCATAGAATATCAGGGTTGGAAGGGACCTCAGGAGGTCATCTAGTCCAACCGCCGTCTCACAGCAGGACCAATCCCCAGACAGATTTTTACCCCAGTTCTTGCCTCAAGCCCATATCTTCTGATTGAGTTAGAGCAGGGGTTCTCAGACTGGGAATTGTAACCCTCAGGGGGACACAAGGTGTTTACATGGGGGTCATGAGCTGTCAGCTCTGTGGGGCTGACAGCCCCGATCTCCATTAAATTACCACCCCCCCATTTTTAATTTATAAGTGGGGGTCACACTCAGAGGCTTGCTGTGTGAAAGGGGTCACGAATACAAAAAGTTTGAACACATATGAGGTAGAGCTTCTTTTTAGAAAGACGTCCAATCTGGATTATTTAGTTGTTTCTGTGCCAGGGCCCCAGCAAGAGGTTGTGGGGTACATGTCATCCACTGTATTAAGCCGTGTCCCATCTGTATAAAATATACCACTTCCAGTGTGAACATGCATGCAAGCTTCAAATTCCCTTTCCACAGGCATCAGTGTGCATAAACCTCCATTCCCTGACTGTTCACAAAAAGTGAATCCAAAAAGGGGTGTGTGAGTGCAGTCAGATCAAACTTATTTTAAACGGAAGCTAATATTTCTGAAAGATTTCTGTGCAGTATTTGCTGAACTCTGATTCGGCTTTCTCTCCAATTCCCATGCGAAATCTTACATCCCAGTCTACAAGCTATAATTCAACTCCAAATGCTGCATCTGTTCAAAATTGTTTGCAGTTCATTTGCTCGTAGGAATAAGATATCAGTGTAGTGTAAAAATCCATTATGCTCTTACCAACCCCAGTTTATATATAGTGCGCAAAACTGTGAAATCATTGATTTATTACAGTTGCCTGGTTAGAGTTATTTATCAGACAACGAGATCACCTTGCTATGTGGAAACTGTTTGGAGCAGTCTGCTGTTTTAAGCACGCTTGAGGTGTGCCCACAAGAATGTTTATTCTCATGTATCTCATGTGGTCAGGGTGGTGGTGCTGGAGTTTTGTATAATTGAGCTATTTCTTTTACCTTATTAAATGAATGTAGTTTCAAATGGAGTGCTAGGTTTTCGTTTGCGGTGCTGCTTTTCCTGCTACTGTTGTTGTGGTTTACCGTCCACCTTGGGGTGTTCAAAGCTGCTTTTCAAAATTCACTGAGCTTGATTTGTTTACAGTTTTGTACACTAATAATCTTGGAGAGTTTGGTTTAGGAATTTTTCCAAGGAGGATCACCACGTATGCAGGAAACACAGGAGTATTGTAATTTCAACCACCCACATTACAACTCCAGTCTTGCAATGAACTCTTCGTGGGTGCAGGGATACGCCCATACAGAGTTCATTATAATATTGGGGCCTAATATAATATCCAGATCATCTTAAAGGGTTGTATTTCGAGTTTGGTTATCTCCTTAATTATACAATTTATGGGTAGTTCTCAAGATGTCTCTGTATCATTCTTTGGTTACTTTTTCATATCTGGCAGTGGTTACAGCAACACACTGGGAGACAGGAAAAGTTAGTTTTACTCTTGGCTCAGACAGTAAACTATGGTGTGACCTTGGGCAAGTTAATCTCTCATGCTCACTTTCCCCATTTGTAAAAGGAGGATAATGAGATTTACTATGCAGTATCTACACTACCAGTAATATTTATAAAGTATTTTGAGTTAGTCTGATGAAAGTTGTTTTACAGACTTAGTTGTCTGAGGCCTACTTTTCTGCGAGAGAACTTCTGTCCCCATCTCTTGTGACAGCAGTTGCGATTACACTGGTACCTCACTGGTTTAAGCAAGGAAGGGTTGCAGACAGAATAGTCTCAGTGAAAGGCCTTTGATTCTGGATCTCCTGATCTGACAAAGCCTGAGGCCTGGTCCACACTACAAATTTAGGTCGACGGAAGCCACTTTAAGTTGACCTAATAATGTATGTATCTCCACTACCAGGTCCCTTCCACCAACCTAACTTAATTACTCCACCTCCGTGAGAGGCGTAGCGCTTAATTCAATGTTGATGGGTTGACAGAGAGGCAGTGTAGACACAGCGTTGTGTAAGTCAACTGAAATGGACTCCAGGAGATGTCCCGCAATGCTCTGCTGTGACCGCTCTGGAGATCATTTTCAATTCCGCTGCACAAAGCAGCCAGGTACACAGGAAACAGCCGCTAGCCCTGTTAAAGCCCTGGGAAGTTTTGAATTCCCATTTCCTGTTTGATCAGCATGGAGAGCTCACCAGTCCAGCTGATCATGGAGACTCAACAGGTCAAATGCACTCCTGCCTGGAGTACACAGGAGGTGGTGGGTCTTATTAGTCTGTGGGGAGAAGAGTCTGTGCAGGCTCAGCTCCGATCCAGCTGTAAGAACTTAGACATCTATGCAAAGATCATGTGGGGAATGGGGGAGAAGGGGTACAGCAGAGACATGAAGCAGTGCCTTGTGAAAATAAAAACTTCAGCAGGTGTACAAGAAGACAAGGGAGGTAAACAGTTATTCTGGTTCTGCCCCACAGACATGCTGCATTTACAATGAGCGGCATGCGATTCTCGGGCGGTGACCCTACCACTACCCCCAAACACAGCGTGGACACCTCCCAGGAGTCTGAGTCCCAGGCCATCTCAGGCAACAACATGGAGGACGTTTTGGAGGAGGAGGAGAATGGTAGACAGGCGAGCAGTTTATCCATTTTCCCCGATAGCCAGGAGCTGTTTTTAACCCCAGAGCCTAGCCGGTTGCAGGACAGCATGGTGGCCAAGCGTGATGCTGGGGAAGGCACTTTTGGTGAGCATACATTTCCAATCAAACTGCAGGAGTTACATGCTCTTATATTTTATGTTTAATCTGAATAAAAAGAAAGGTGCAGTGGATATCTGCTTCCCAGTGGCCGCTCCAGCTACACAGAGGGTGCTACCCAGAAAAGACTGTTTATGTGTGCAGGGATGGCCCAGGAATCCTCCATGGAGATCTCTAGGAAATGTTCATGGAGGTACTCTGCAATCCTTTGCAGAAGGCTTCTGTGGAGGGCTGCCTTATTTCATTCGCCACAGTAGGACAATTTACCATGCCACTCCAGTATTAACTCTGCTGGCATCATTGTGGCACACAGCATAACAGCATAAGGACCAGGTCTGTACCCAGACACTTGCAGCATCTGTTCCCTTGCCACTTCTGTTACCCTCAGGAGACGATATCACATAGGGTCACCTAGGGGAAATGGGGGGAAGTTTTCATTACAAGTGCTGTCACTGCAAACAATGGAGCATGTGATCCACCCTCCACAGTGAATTCCAGGTCCCTCAATCACACTTTCCCTTACATGCCATTGCTTTGGTTGGCAGGGATTGGTGTCTACTACCAGCAGCATTAAGGGAAGGGGGGGGCTTCCTATGTTCTCCCCCTTCCCGCTGGAGCCACCAGGGAAATAGACAGCAATTTGGGAGGCTTAACACTGGTCCCTGGTCTCAAAACAGCAGCCATGTTGCTAGAGGGAGGGGGCATTGTCCAACTGCCCACCTGTGCTCCCACCGTGGGTTTGCCACAAGTTGCAGCACAAGGCCTGTCATCAATGCCTCGGGGCCATACTCACCGTGGCTGGAACAGCAAACTGGTTCGTTGTTTAGCTAGGGATTCTGATTATGTTCTGGCTTGCACTTCCGTGTAATAAGAGGAATGTTTTGTTTAAAATAGCAACCTTGCCCTAGAACCAGGGTATGCGCTGACTATGGTTGGCTTGTGCTTTGCATGCCTTACAGCAGAAAGCATGGCCTTCAGCGCATCATCCACACCAGGAGAGAGGCTTTCGCAGATTAGAAGGCGGAAAAAGAGGACAAAGTATGACATATTCAGTGAGATAATGAATGCCTCTGGGACAGCTGAGATGGAGCTCAGAGCCTGGAGAATTTCACTCTCAGAGAAACTCGACATGGATATGGACAGCTGGAGAGCATGCCAGGAGCAGAGCATGCCACGCAGGAGGAGATGCAGCGGATTATGAAGGACCAATCGGACATGTTGAGGCATCTTGTTGAGCTTCGAGAAAAGACTAGAGACTAGACTCCCTCTGCAGCCCCTGAAGAACAGCCTGCGAGCATCACCCTGTTCCCAATCCTCTTCCCCCAAGCATTCTACAAGGTGTGTGTTGGGGGGAAGTTTAGTATTCCTTCCACTCAACACTGGGGGAGGGTACCAAGAACAAAAGGCACCCATTCCAAGACCTTTGGTGGACAAGACTACGGTGCTTTCAAAAACAAAGTGCCTTGTTTTCTCCTCTCCCAATTTTATCAGACCGTTTGACCAAAGTTAACTTATTATCCTGTTCTTTCAATTTCTTTGTGTTTGTACAATAAAAGTAAACACTTGGAGAAAGAAAGGCTCTTTATTTATTCCAGTCGTGAGGGTTGCAGAGGAGGGGGTACAGGGAAACTGATGCAATGGAGGGGATGGGATGGGAAGGCACAACACAGATAACCAGTGCACATTACTGTGGCTCATTACTGAAACAGGTTTTCAAAGCCTCCCGGAGATGCAGAGCTCTTTGCTGGGCTCTTCTCATTGCTCTTATATCTGGCTGCTCAAAATTAGCTGCCAACCTCCATGTCCTATCCCTGCAGAAACTTCTCTCCCTTTGCTTCACAGATATTTTAGAGCACACAGCAGGCAGCAATAACAGTGGGGATATTGCTTTTGCTGAGGTCTAACCTAGTGAGCAAACTGCGCCTGCAACCTGTTAAACATCCAAAGGCACATTCTATCACCATTCTGCACTTGCTCAGCCTATTGTTGAACCGCTTCTTACTGCTGTCCAGGTGGTCAGTGTACAGTTTCGTGAGCCATGGGAGCAGGGCGTTGGCTGGGTCTCCCAGGATCACGATTGGCATTTCAACATCACCAATGGTTCTTTTACGGTCTGGAAAGAAAGTCCCTGCTTGCACCTTTCTGAACAGACCTGTGTTCCTAAAGATGCGTGCATCATGCACCTTTCCTGACCATCCCATGTTGATGTCGGTGAAATGCCCCCTGTGATCCACCAGCTCTTGCAACACCATTGAAAATTATCCCTTGCAGCTTATGTACTCTTTGGCAAGGTGGACTGATGCCAAGATAGGGATATGCATGCTATCTATAGCCTCACCGCAGTTAGGGAAACCCATCCGCTATGTCCTGCACATTGCCCAGAGTCACTACCCTTCTTAGCAGAAGTTGACTAATGGCCCTGCACAGTTGGATCAGAACAGCTCCCACACTGGATTTAACAACTCTGAATTGATTCCCCACTGACCAGTAGCAGTCTGGCATTGCAAATTTCCACAGAGCGATTGCCACTCGCTTCTTCACTGTCAGAGCAGGTCTCATGTTAGTGTTGCTGCGCTTCCTGGATGGGGAAAGCTCAGCACAAAGTTCCTGGAAAGTGGCCCTCTGCATTTGAAAGTTCTGCAGCCACTGCTCCTCATCCCATAGCCGCATAATGATGTGAACCCACCAGTCCACCAGTCAGTGCTTCTTTCCCAGGAGCAGAAACAGCTCTTCACCGTGTTCAGCTGCTGCACGACTGCCAACAGCATCCAGGAATCATTTCGGTCTATGGCTTGCAGCAGAGCTGCTTGCATGACATTGCAATGTTCCGTGTGGCAGCTCCTGTCTCAGTTCTGGAAATACTGCAGGGTAAGGCGCAAGGTGTTTGTAATGCTCACAACAAACGTGCACAGTTGAGCGGGGTCCATGTTTCTCAGGCTATGGCGTTTGCACAGCTAAGCCAGGCTTTCGAAAAAAGGCGTGAAAAAACATGGGTTGTTTGCCATTGATAGTAGGGGACAGAGGGAGGGAGGGATGGAGGAAAATGCATCACGGAAGGCCAAAGCCATGCTCCCATTCCCCCTGCGGCAATGTTTTGGTTCCATGAGGTGCTTGCAAGACCTTCAAAAAAACCCTGTGGCTAATTGCACTGTGGGATAGCTACCCACAGTGCACTGCTCTGCACATCAGTTTAAGCACTTCTAATGAGGACGCACTCCACCAACACAATGGAGCAGGGTGTGGACACATATGACTGACTTAATTACTGCAAAGGCTGGATGTTGACTTACATTAAGTCAACTTACCTTTGTATTGTAGATACCCTGGGCATGAAGGCACATAGAGATAGAACTGAGGGTGAAGTACTAATAATCTTAATGGATTGATTAACTGAAGAGCTGAAGCTAACTTTTCTCCATTGGTCGATTTTTGTGTTGTAACATCTGTATATATTTCATTGTACATTTGCTTAGAGTTTTGATAGGTGCACTTTAAACATCTCACTAAATACAGAAGCACAAAATATTACTTCTCTTTCTACCTTATCTGCAACTACGTATCATTCTCCTCCACTGTTCCTACAATGGAACTTTACTCTTCTAGAGCACTTTTCATATGACAAACTCAAAGATACTGATCAACATTAATCAACTGATATTCACAATGCTCCTGCAAAGTAGATGATTATTACTGTATTATTTATTATCATTATTCTTATCTTACAGGAGGCTAAACTGAAGTGCAGGGGGCCTGATTCTTCATTGCTCTGCATCTTGTGCGATCATCCATACCTGTGCAAAGTGGGTGTTACGATACTACCAAATCAGGATTCTCCACTCTTTCACATGGGTTGTAGCATTATACCCACTTGTACCAAGTATAATTTACTACACAAGGTGCCAGATAAGGGTGAATCAGAGCCAGAAATACTAAGATGATTATTGGTGCCACAGTTTTTGGTTGCACAATTTAAGCCATTTTGGGCCTGCTTTTCAGAAGTGCTCACTATTTACATCTCCAGTGAATCAATGGGAGCAGCTCTAAACATATAACAAGATCCAATGGTTAGAATCTGAAGGTAGACATTTTCTGACAAGAAAGAAGGCACAATTTTTTTAAACGTTGAGGGTAATTAACCATGTGGATGGGGATTCTCCATGACTTGCCTAAGCAGGCAATGGTGGAGTTGGAAATAGAACTCAGCAGTCCTGACTCCCAGTTTCCTATTTCCTTTCTTATGTGCTTGGATCTATCTCTACTCTCTCAAGCTCTGCAAGCATCTCTAGTTGGGGGACATATTTATCCTTCCTCTAACTGTGAGTGGCTGAATGTTTTTAATCCTGTGCTTGCTTAGTGTCCTTTCCTAATTCATGCCCAAGATACAGATTCATAGATTTTAAGGCCAGAAGGGACATTATGATAATCTAGCCTGACCAGCTGCATAAAACAGGCCAGAGAACCTCAGCCACTAGCTTCTGCACCTAGCCTGTATCTTCTGTTTCAGCTAAACAATATCTTTTAAAAACATATCCAGTCTTGATTTAAAGACTGCAAGTCGTGGAGAATCTCCACCTCTAGGTAAGTTGTTCCAATGGTTAAAAATTTGCACTTTTATTTCTTGTCTGAAAATGTCTAGCTTCAGTTTCCAACCATTGAGCCTTGTTATATCTTTTTCTATCAGAAATTTACTCCTCATTTAGGCACTTGTAGACCCGGTAGATTAAGTCACCTCTTAATTTCCACTTGGAAAAACTAAATCAATAGCGTTTCTTTAGTCTCTCACTATAAGACAGGTTTTCCAGACCCCAAATCATTCTGGGAGCATTTTCTGAATCCTTTGCAAGTTTTCAATAGCCTTTTTAAAGACAGGATACCAGAAAAGGACACAGTATTTCAGCAATGGTCTCTCTAATGCTGTACACAGAAATAATACTATCTACCTATTCCTAGATGATATTCCCCTGCTTATATATTCAAGGATCACAGACTCTGTTTAAGCTGCAGCATCACACTAGGATCTCATTTTCATTTGGTTCTCCACCATAATCGCTAAGTCCTTATCAGAGTCACTGCTTGCCAGGATATGGTCCCCCATCTTATACGTGTGACCTACATGAGTCCATCTTACCAAGTGATCCAGATCAATATGTGTAACTGACCTGTCCCCATCATTCCTCGTCACTTCAACAATTTTTGTGTCATCTGCAAATGTTACCAACAATGATTTTATATTTTCTTTAAGATCATTGCTGAAGATATTGAATAGCGTTGGGCCAAGAACAGATCCCTGAGGGACACACTAGAAACACCCCTACTGGATGACAGTTGCCCGTGTACAATTGCCATTGGAGATCTATCACTTAACAAGTTTTTAATTCATTTAATATTACTACATTGATTTTGTACAGTGCTAATTTTTTTCAGAATGGGCTGCAGAACTAACTCCAAAGCCTTACCAATCTCTCTATATATAATGTCAGCACAGTTACCTTTATCAATCAAACTTGTGATCTCATAAAAAAAATCAACTTTCTATGATATAAGAAATCCACTAACTTGTGCATAATTTTACTAAGAAGATCAGCGAATTGAAGGTGCTAGTGTTGTTGGGGGAAACAACCAAGGAGGGGAAGAAATTGATTAGATATAGAGGGAACATATCTGTACTTGTAAAATAAAGAGAGATGTATTAAAGGCCAGAACTGAACATTACTCTAATTTGATTGCTTCTGGTAAGCATTAACTACCCATACATTTCTGGATTGTTTGCAGCCTTCTTAATCCTGCCCTCTCTGGGCATTCAACGCCTGGTATTTCTAGTGAACCTTGTAATCAAGCTTTACAATATTTTCGTGGTAAGATTTGGTGGTATTAGAGCTCAGCTTCCAATCTCTGATGCATGTGATTATATTACCTTCTCCTTCAGTGACTGTGAAAAACCTCTGTAAACGTGCACTACTGATGTCTGAGGAAGTCATGTCTGTTATTGTTTCAATGTACAGCACGTTGCCACTTCATTGCTTTGATCCTTGGCCTTATGTGGCTTTTTAAAGCTTTGAGGGAGGAGGGTTACTAGGCTTGTAAATGTTTCTGTTACATCAGATTATTTTCTTTCCCATGTACAATCTGCTTGGATGACTCAGACTTTCACATATTATTAGATCAGCTATTTCTCAGAAAGACCTAGAACCAATCTGAGCGTCTCTGGATAAGTTTGAATCTGTTTTATTATTGCCTTACAGTACCCAAGACTGCTCTTTCATTGCATTTTAGTGCATAAATGCAACTGCTGGTGGCTATTGAGAGCAAAGGGTCTGCTCTCCCAATTCTTTATTACTCTGTGAGTGTTGTCCTCAATGCAATTGTAGGACTAATGCATTCTCACTCTCACTCTTCCCAGCCCTCTCTTTCCCCACTGTATTTCTGTGGTTGACCACACTGATCCTTCCATGAGGACTGCGCCTTGATGGGGCAGAAAGGCTTGTGTGTTCCAGTGACCCTGGGGGTTGTGCCTGCGGGAGTTTTAACTCCTGATGGGGTCACCCAAGCCAGACACATAAAAGGGTAGAACCAAATGAATAGCACTCCACTGGTCAGGTGGGGGCTGAATGACAGCCGAACAACCTACCCTCGTAAAAAGCTACAGAAACACAGCAAGGCAGCCTTTCTGGCAAACAGCATGTTAGACAGAGATGGCAGAGCCTTGTTCATGTCCCATGCAATGTCTGATGCCATGGAAAGGATTCAGGTTCAGACCACAATGATCTGAGCTGGCTGCCATTAAGAAGCTGGATTGGTGTTTCTAATAGTAGATCTTTCAGCAGGTTTTCATAGTGTGGCACATAGAAAGCCTTTGCACTACTTTTAACTGTGGGTCAGGCAGTCTGATATTGCCTCTCTTTTGTTTTGTTTAGGGCAATATCTGTCCGTGGTGGGAGGGGAACATTCATTTTAATTATCCACTATTTTTCTAGGGTTTCTTCTAGAATAATTCAGGGCACCAGTCTTTAACATTAACATAGTAAGAAATAGGGGAGGGATTTTCACACTGCCAGAAGGGCCTAATTCCTTTCATTGCAGGCAAACCCTTACAACCTGGTTATCTCTTCTGTGCTTTCTCTCCTGATGTTTACACACTTGTTTGAGTGCATCTCTTAGTAGCAGTAGCGCCTTATTAGGACAGTGTGTCATTTAGAATGTGCTAACAAACAGGTGGAGTTCTCGCTTTGCTTAAATAACAACCACAAGGTCTTCAGGTTAGGGACCATGCAACGAGTGCCTCTGACATCGTGGGCCCTACCAGAAATAAACAACAAAGACATATAAACCCCCAACCTAAGCTTCCCCCCAAATTTGGTTATTCCCAGAGTTTTCCTTACAGGACCTTCTGCCTCATAGGGGCACTTTAACGAGGGATATAAGAACAGTTGAATCTAATAGGACCCACTTGCCAGCTTGAGTCAGCAGAAGTAACTATGCAACACCTAACATTAAAGTGACTCTGCAGAAGAACACTGAATTCTTATACAGGGGCCTGGAACACCTTCCCTCACCCCTCCAATCACAGTGCTAAGTATGAATGCAGAATCGAAGTAATATATCAGGGCCTAATCACAGAGGAATAAATGCAATGAAAAAAGAAATGATTCGGGAGGTCTTGAACTACCATTCCTAGTCCCAGAGTGTTTGGGGTTGTTCATTATGTAATCACTAGCCTGCCCAACTACAAGGATAAACATAAAATGTTACAGATATTCAGTGGATCAATCATCACAAGGTTAGCTAGTCCAGCTGGTCCTGTAAGTGTGGCAAAGTGGGAACTATTCCCACTCACATGGTGTAGGGGCTGATCTAATAGACTCTAATATAAATCATATAAGAATACTGATGAGCTCAATATCTAATAAAATATATATTTTTCCTTTGTTTCCTCTACTTCCTTACCTTAGTGTGTTCCCCCCCCCCCATTTGTATTTAACCTGGTATTTTTAGGGCTAGTTTTAAACTTGGGGGCCTCTTATAGTACAGCCCAGTCCATTGCCAACATGCCACAAGTAGACTCAGCTACTGAAGATTAGTTTTAGCTGTGTTGTGTTACTATTCCTTTAAGCAATGTAGTCTTTTAACCAGGGCACGGTGAGCTGGCAGATTGTGGGAGAGGTCAGGAAGTTTTTATCAGTTAGAGAAATGAGTCAGTGCAGGATGTGAGCCTAAACCTGCTCTGTTCATTGAAAAGCACTTTCTTAGTTTTGTTTCTTGACAAACCAACAGACTTCTCAGAGGCAGGTAGCTGTGGTAGTCGCAACGTGCATTTATGTATCTAGCATGCAGTTAGATACAACTGTCTGGAAATGCATTAGATATTTCAACTGGTATCTTTCCAGATACAACTGACAGACGAGGAGCACAAGCTAGCAGTAATTAGCATAATAAGCAACAGGCACAGCATGCCAAAGTGAGAGCAGGAGCAGTTCCTAAAGTCATACTATGAAATGGGTTCTCCATGGGCATTGAGCCGTTCCTGTTATTGTTTCACCTCTGGTTTTTCCCTAACCTTGCATCTTCAGTCCCTGTAATTTGTGTGAGCTGGAATTCAAAGGCATACCAAGGATGTTCTGATTCAGGATGTCAGCCACATGTAGTGCAGTCCTGAGAGCTGTCCTTCTCACTCTTCCATGCTTTCACTGCAGTTGACAACTACGTTCCATTTGGAAAAGAAACTCTCTTGCATCCACTTTAAAGTCTTTCCTGCTAACTTGGTAAAAGACTTCTCCTTTCCATCCATCCAATATGTGCCATGGTAATGTGAGGAGACAATAACAGCACCTTCAGTATGGCTTTATTTTCATAAGATACAGATGCAGGAGGCTTTCTGAAAGGAGGCCCTGTCTCCTGAACAGCTTTCGTGACTCTGGGTATCTGGCAATGGGTGAAGAGTGTAAAGCAATATTACATCATTTTTAAAAACGTTATTATGTACTTGTGATCAACTAGTCAAAATGCTAATAATATCAAATCTGAAACTCCTAGTGAGACATCTGTAACAAGAACTAAATGCAGTGTGGCTCAAAGAAATAATTTTCAGGGATATACGTTATTCAGATGTGCACATACTGGGCTCACTCTCTACTAGTCTAGATCCTTTTTATAGCTCCCATCACCATGGTATAATTCTGCACACATGGCAATGATTCTTTTGCAATTTCTCTGTGAATCCCAAATTGCGGTATTTTCCAGAAACTTGCTTACAACCACGGTTTCTTGCAAATGTGCTTCAGTTTAAAGTGTCAGTTACGATAACTATCAAAACCTGAGTTTTCACTCAAAGTTCCTGCTGAAGTCAGTAAGTAAGGACCAAGTAAAGAGTGTGCAATTTGATTCACTACATGTATATACCTGCCTCCTTAAAAATAAATGAATTTAACAAAAATACAAGGCAGTCGTTCAAAACTCGTTCATTGCTCGGCAGTCGTTCATTGCTCCCAATGCAATGCACAGGGAAGACATCCACTCAGGCACTTTACAATTATTTATTTTATTGTAGTAGCAGTTAATGGCCCCTAACAGGATCAGGGTCCTATTTTGCTAGGTGCTATACAAACATAGGATACAAGTGGCCTCTGCCCAGTAGAGTTTAAAATCTAATTTAAAATAAAACCCAACAAGTGAGTGTAACAAACAACAGGAGGAAAAGGAGGATGGGGATGATGAAAATAAAACTGTGGTTATGTTGGGTAGTTATTACACAACGTGATTGGTTCCAAATCATCTAAAATGTGTGTTTTCTTCAAAAATAATAATTAAATTTGGCTGTCTCCTGCTGCTGCACAACATGGGCATCGTTGTTAGGCTAATTTCTTGAAGCCAATACAGTGAAGAAAGTCTGAGGATCTGTGGGAGAGAGAAGAGACATTATTGAGAGCCTATGAAGTTAGGACTAGCATTCCGGGCACCAGGTGTAGCATGGAAGAAAGTGTGGGGAATGGAGGCATTTGTGGGAGTAGCTACCAAATGAACATTCAAGGATGGAGTCATTGACTTAGCCACAGGCATGAAAAGAGGAAACAAGAACAGGTAAGAAGTTTGCATTTGATGCAGTGCAAAATGGGAGCCTGTGGAAGGTCTGATGGGGGGTAATATGTTCAGTTGCATTAATCCTCGTCAGTAATACTTGCCAACGAAGTGCCACTATGTCAACCAGTATGTTGTACAATGATACTATGTGGAAGGAGATCGCTCCTATTCCGGTAGAGTATCTTGATATCTTCTTCGATGGCTCTAGTTTATGGGCACAGATTATCAACCACTACTGTTTGACAAGTGTTGGTAGTTAGTGCGCATGCCTCAGCAAATAATTTCTCCTGTTCCAGTTCATTACCAACAATCATGGAAAAGGCTGGGTGAGGAGATTTTGTACCTGGGTTGTTCTTTTTCATGCCGATCAACCCCTGTGAGTGGCAATAAAATGTTCATACCACACCAGTGAGTATGCTTGTGTGCCACGTTTTACAAAAAAACTGGTTTGGAAATGTTTTTGAAATGTTATTGGTACTGTTTCTCATATCCAGATACCTGTAAAGCCAAACTGTCCTAAGTCACAATCATCTATTTTACTTGCACTCATTTCTAGCTCTGGTCACAAAATATCAAATGTTAAAACTCCCCCAGATTCAGGATGGAATATTGCCTGAGTCTGGGACCAGTGTAATTTTGGGGTGAAATTTTCACATTTGGGGGGGGGAGGAGGAAACAGTCTGACAGAATATTTTGTTATATCAGGAAAGCTGTTTAGATGTAGTTCAAGTGGAGATGGATAAGACAAGAGTGTAGGTGAGGCAGTATATCAAATGGATATCTATGTATCTTAGTTACTTATGGCATCCATTACCATAGTGTATAAGCACCTCATAATCATTAATGTATTCCACACCCCTGCAAAGTAGGGAAGTGCTAGCATACCCATTTTACAGATGGGAAACTGAGGCACAGAGAGACAATGCTGCAATCGGAGGTGTGGCTGCAGCTTGTGTAGGCTTCAATTAGCGAGTGCAGCTAAATATAACAATAAAGATGCAGCAATACAGACTCCAGCATAGACTACTAACACAAGTACATACCAGGGTTCCAGGCGGGCTTGGACAGGCCAGGCCAGGGTCTGTGCCACCATGTCTTCACTGCTATTTTTAGTCACACTAGCTAGATTAAAGCTGACATGAGTATACCTATACAAGCTGCAGTCCATCTTTGATTACAATGTGGACATACACTAAATGACTTGCTCAAGGTCATTCAGGAAGTCAGTGGCAGAGCAGGGAGTTAGAATTCATGTGTCCTATGTCCCAGTCTATCACTCTAGCCACTGGGCCATCCTTCCTCACTAGGTATATCACCACACACATACATATACACAAAATGGTCACCATAAAAAAAAATCTCTTGTCACCATCTATACACTGCATTTGCTTCTTTCTCCAAGTATAGAGAAATACGGTAGTACTATTACTATTTATTTGAGTGCTGATAATGTTCTTTGCACAGTACAGCTCACAGAACAAAGAGGTGACCCATTCCCTGTCCTCAAGGACTCTAACTAGACAAACGTTAACAATCGGGGCTTTTGCACTGAGTGGTCTAAGATGCAAGTATTGATTTGATCTCCCAAAAGAGCAATTTTTTCATCTTAACACCTTTAATGCTTTAATGTAGCACCTTTAATGCTTAAAAAAATAGAAACCTACTGCAGAGGGCAGATATATACAAGGAAAATTGAATGAAAAATCTTGCTTATTCTTGCAGAAAAAGAGCAGAGGAGCTGGTCTGGGAAGAGTCACACCTGAGAGAATTCTATGCTGTTCTCTTCTAAGACCTCCTGAGATCCCTTCTAGTCCTGCACTTCTATGATTATTTATTTTGCAGTGACATGCTCCGGTCAAGAGCAGAGCCTATTTTGCAGGGCACTGTTCAAACACACATGAAGACACAGCTGCTGTTCTGAGGAAATCATAATCTATTTCCATATCTACTTAGCTGTTGACTTTGTTTTGTATAGTATGACACAGCCATTATTGCCTTAAGGTAACAGACTTGCTGGATAGCTACAGCATGTGATGGAGAAACCAGAGACCTGGGCTTCAGTCCCATCAGTGATTGAGCTCTACAATGGAATTTACTAGCTGCATTCATGTGCACTGGTGAGACTAGAAAAACGAGGTGTTGTAAAAGAGCTGCTTGATCAGATCCACCAAATCATAACTGTGTCATCACCTTCATCTATGTTGGGAGTACTGTCAACAGAACTGATGTCAATACCCAGAGAGATTCTCAGAAATGGAAGAACATCTTTTATATATGATATATGCAGTATATAATATAGATTAAAAAGTAAGTCCCAACATGTGCTATACATATTTCTATCATGCAGGTAGCATAATTCATATCAATTAAAATTGTGCCGTGTTGTGCTAAATTACTGAACCGCTTGGTACCTTCGTTTTCCAAACTGTGACATGTAGATAACACTTACCTGTCAGAAGAGATAAGTGCAAATACATAACTTTCAAATTTTTCCTATCCCCCTCTGTCCCTCCAACATGGCTACAGAGCTAAGACGCTGGAGAGAGGCACCTATCTGTACTCAGGATTCACAGCCATAAACCCTCTCCTGGAGTTAGCAGCTCAGTCCTATTTCCTGAAGAACAGAGGACATGGTGCCCCCTTATACACCAGCACTCACCCCAGATGGGAGAGACCCAGGGCCAAATCTCCATTCTGCTGATTCAGAGCAAGGACTTGAACTTAGGTCTCACGTCTGGGGTGAGTGCGTTAATCCTGGACTACAGACTCAGTCTCACTTTCTCTGCCCCCAGTGACTATTCAGGTATTCCAAAAATGAACAACTTCAATTGAGAGAAGCCCACCCCAGAATACCCTGAGGGTTAGTGCACTTACCAGAGGGTGGGAGAACCATATTCAACACCTTGATCTGACTCAGACAGAGTGGGAATTTGAACCTGGCTCTCCTATATCCTGAGTGTGTTAACCAATGGACTCTTGGGTATAAGAGGAGAGAGAAAGGGGACTGTATCTCCTCCTGGCTATGTTTTGTGGGGGTTGTGCTGAGTATGCCTATCAGAGCCCCATATGCAAGATATTTGGGAACACCTAGTTTGTGAATCCTGCCAAGAGTTGGGTACCAGGCTGCTTGCAAGTGTCAGATCTTAAGTGACTGCGCACAGGCCCATCAGCAGAAACTTAGGGGACTTTACCAGTAGAAACATGGGCACTTAAGAACTTTAGGTGCCTATAGGATTAGGCGGAAGCTGACTGGTGGTTTTGTGAATGCCAGTGGCACCCAAGTCCCCCTTGTGAATCTACGAAATTAAAAAAAACCCTGTCTGCCCAATGTGGACTTTACACTCTTTGTAAGACTAAGGATACACTCTGACATCCTTTGTCTAAATTCTTCCTCCTCCACACTGTTGTACAGGGTATTGTGCAGTAGCGGTCTGACACTCTACACCCCAGAAGTAGCTGCATTTTCAGTGGTGCTGTATTTTATATTTATAACGTATGCAGCGTTTGCGGATCCTTTGGGGATGAAAGGTGTTAGTATATAAATATAAACTGCTATTACAAAATGACCACAGTTTTATTTACTGAAGTGAAGATGAGGCATGCTGGAAATCTGTAAAGTGTAGCAACAATTAGATCCACAAAGATAACCAGATCCTATTGTTGGTTTGAGCGCTGCTTGCTCATCTAGCTATGTTGCAAGAGCACTACAGTTCCCAAATGAGAAATCACAGTGTTCTCATTATGTGCTAAATGTTCATCACATCAGATTCATTTCTCAGTATTTAATGTTAATTACCAGCTTGGTTTTGTATTAGCTGAGAGCTAAATGATCTAGTACTTTAGAAAACTATTAAGATCTGTGTCACATAGGAAAACATAACCATCCATTCCAGAGTGTGAAATGGATAATGACTGGGTATAAAAGAGTTCTCAGAAATCCCCAGCTGAACGTATTACAGAACAGTGCTTCCTCTTTAACAGGCTCTCTGCCAGAATGACACATCACTCTGGCTCACTGAAGTCATTGATAAACTACCCTTTGTATCACTTGTTTCACTTCTGCATGCAAAATTCTTGTTCCAGTGGATAGTCACAAAGGGATGATGCACCTGATGGTAAAACACTGTTA
Source organism: Terrapene triunguis (assembly GCF_002925995.2). Taxonomy (NCBI): domain Eukaryota; kingdom Metazoa; phylum Chordata; order Testudines; family Emydidae; genus Terrapene; species Terrapene triunguis. The sequence goes on from NW_020664393.1 coordinate 18,517,477, forward strand.
TTTACAATGGGAAAACTGTGGAGAAAACAAGGAATCACTGAACAAAGTAGGTGAGTTTAGAGGAAAAGAGTAGGAAAGACTGAAAAAGCAGAGCTGCACAGAAGGAACTGGACACCAACCAAACTTCTAATTCGTTGAGGCTGACTTAGGTTTTCCACTCCAAAGCTGTTAGTGGTTTCAGACTGTTATGTAATATCTGAAAGCATCCTGTGTAGCTCTCCCCATTCCTTGAGAAGCTCAAGCTCAGACTTGGGGAGTGTTACACTTCAAATGGGAACTTGAGGCTGAAACAAAGGCCTATGAGGTTCACACAGCATTACTCTGAAGGGCCTTTGATGAGGTGAGTCAAAGGAAGCAATTAAAAGGAGTGAAGGAAACTTTTAGCTCCTGGTGTGTCTTCTTCCCCTTCCTACCTGACCTCAGCGCGAGCCAGGGAAATTAAAAAAACCAAATATGCTCCAATACCTGGGTTCAAAACCATCTTGGCCATCAGCAAACAGCTTCTACTCACTTTTGAGAATCAATGCGCCAGGGGGATCAAGTACTCCTGTTCAGAATCAGATGTGAGGGAGGGAGGTCTTTTCAACTGCCTCTGAAAGGGTTTTTATTTGATTTACAACAAAACTAAAACAATTGTTTTCCTAATTCCATTGTTGACAGGGTACTGCATATCCTTCAAGCTGTCTTACAGCTAGATACTCTATAAGAAACCACACAAATACATTGAAATAATGCTAAGATTGAGGCATAAATGCAAAGAAATTCAGAGAGAGACGATTTTTGGGCCAAATACTAGAATCATAGAGCTGTAGGGCTGGAAGGAACTTTGAGAAGTCACCAAGTCCAGCCCCCTGTGCTGAGGGAGGACCAAGTAAATCCAGACCACATCTTTCCTAACGTGTAGCGCCCAGAATTAGACAGAGGCCTCCAGCTGTGGCCTTGCCAGTGCCAAGTAAAATGGGACATTTACTTCCCATGTCATGCATACAACAGTCCTGTTAATAGCTCCTAGAATGATAATAGTCTTTTTTTAAAGCTGCATCACATTGTTGACTCATATTCAATTTGTGATATACTATAACCCCCAGATCTTTTTTCAGCAGTACTACCACCTAGCCAGTTATTCCCCATTTTGTAGTTGTGCATTTGATTTTTCTCGTACCAAGCGAAGTACATTGCACTTGTCTTTATTGATTTTCATCTTGTTGAATTCAGACAAACAGTCTAGTTTGTCACGGTCATTTTGAATTCTAATCCCGTCCTCCAAACTTCTTGCAACCCTCCCAGGTTGGTGTCATCTGCAAATTTTATAAACACGCCCTTCATTCAAATATCCAAGTCACTAATGAAATTATTGACTAATACCGGATCCAGGACTGACCCCTGTGGGACCCCACTAGTTACGTCCCCCCAGTTTCACAGTAAACCATTGATAATTACTCTTTGAATATAGTCTTTTAACCAGCACCCACCTTATAATGATTTAATCTAGATCACATTTTGGTTTGCTTGTTCCCTTATGAGAATATAGAATCATAGAACTGGAAGGGACCTCGAGAGGTCATCTAGTCCAGTCCCCTGCAATCGTGGCAGGACTAAGTATTATCCAGACCATTTCTGGCAGGTGTTTGTCTAACCTGCTCTTAAAAATCTCCAATGATGGAGATTCCACAACCTCCCTAGGCAATTTATTCCAGTGCTTAAACACCCTGATAGTTAGGAGGTTTCCCCTAATCTCTAACCTAAACCTCCCTTGCTGCAATTTAAGACCATTGCTTCTTGTCCTATCCTCAGAGGTTAAGAAGAACAATTTTTCTCCCTCCTCCTTGTAACAACCTTTTATGTACTTGAAAACTGTTATCATGTCCCCTCTCAGTCTTCTCTAGACTAAACAAACCCAGTTTTTTCAATCTTCCCTTATAGGTCATGTTTTCTAGACCTTTAATCATTTTTGTTGTTCTTCGCTGGACTTTCTCCATTTTGTCCATCATGTGGGACTGTGCAAAAGCCTTACTAAAATCAAGATACATCATAGCTGCTGCTTCCCCACTTTTCACTAGGCCAGTAACCCTGTCAAAAAAGGAAATTAGGTTAGTTTGGCATGATTGGTTGTGGACAAATCCATACTGGCTATTCCTTATAACCCTATTATCCTCCAGGTGCTTACAACTGATTGTTTAATAATTTGTTCCAGTATCTTTCCAGGTATCAAACTTAGACTGATTAGCCTATAATTTCCCAGGTCCTCTTTGTTCCCTTTTTAAAAATCTGTACTATGTTTGCCCTTCTCCAGTCTTCTGGGACCTCAACTGTCTTCCAGCATTTCTCAAAGATAATTGCTAACATTCCAAGATTGCTGTAGCTTGTTCCTTAAGTATCCTAGGTTGAATTTCAGGAGGCTCTGATGACTTGAATACATCTAATTTATGTAAATATTCCTTAACCTGTTCTTTCCCTATTTTCGCTTGCATTCCTTTCCCCTTGTTGTTAATATTAATTGTGTTGAGTATCTGTTACCATTAACCTTTTTACTGAAGACTGAAGCAAAACAGACATTAAACAGCTCATATTCCTTGATGTCATCAGCTATTGACTCTCCTTCCCAGCTAAGCAGAGGACTTGCATTTTCCTTTGTCTTTCTCTTGCTCCTAATGTATTTAAAGAACTTCTTCTTATTGCTTTTTGTGTCCCCTGCTAGTTCTCACTCATTTTGTGTCTTAGCCTTTTTGATTTTGTTCCTACATGCTTGTGCTATTTTTTTGTACTCATCCTTAGCAATTAATATGGATAAGATTATGTCACGGAGGTCATGGAAGTCATGGATTCCGTGATTTTCAGAGACCTCCGTGAGATTTTCCACTTCAGCCCCAGGGCAGTGAAGCCAGAGCTGTCAGCCAGGGGGGTCCCTGGAGCTCCCATCCACCCCAGAGCTCCCAGCCACCTCAGGCGGTGGGCAGCGCCCTGGAGCTCCCGGGTGGTGGCAGGTGCTGGACCCCCCTGCCTCCTGCAATGAGGTTTGGGCTCTCTTCCTCCAAGCTTGGGCTTCAGTCATCCCCCATAAACCCCCAACCTCCCATTATTTTTAGTAAAAGTCACAGACAGGTCGCAGGCTTCCCTGAATTTTTGTTTATTGCCCATGACCTGTCCATGACTTTTACTAAAACTATCCATGACAAAATCTTAGCCTTAGCAATTAGTCCATGTTTCCACTTTTTGTAGGATTCCTTTTTTGATTTTCAGGTAATTAAAGAGCTGGAGCCATATAGGAAGAATAGGAAGAAGCCAATCTTCCCTTCACATCGAGATAGTTTTCAATTATGCCTTCAATATTGTCTCCTTGAGAAACTGCCAGCTCTCCTGAACTCCTTTTTTCCCTTACAATTTCTTCCCTTGGGACCTTACATACCAGTTCTCTGAATTTGTTAAAGTCTGCTTTTTGAAGTCCATTCTCCTTATTCTGCTGCTCTTGCGTCTTCCTTTCCTTGGAATCATGAAATTTATCATTTCATAATCATTTTCACTCAGATTGTGTTCCCCTTTCTGATTTGCTCCCAATTTCTCCCTGTCGGTCAGGATCAAGTATAAAATGGCTGTCCCCTTCCCCTTCCCCGTCCCCCCCCCCCTCCCGTTTACTTCCTCCATTTTCTGGAACAAAAATTTGTCCCCAATACATTTCAAGAACTTACTAGAAATGTTGTGTTTTGCCATAAAGTAGAACCTCAGAATTACTAACACTGCAGGAGTGGAGGTTGTTTGTAACTCTGAACAAAACGTTATGGTTATTTCAAAAGTTTACAACTGAACATTGACTTAATACAGCTTTGAAACTTAACTATGTAGAAGAAAAATGCCTTTTTAACCATCTTAATTTAAATGAAACAAGCACAGAAGCAGTTTCCTTACCTTGTCAAATGTTTTTTAAACGTTCCCTTTATTTTTTAGTAGTTTATGTTTAACATAGTACTGCACTGTATTTACTTTGGGGGGGGTTGGTCTCTGCTGCTGCCTAATTGCATACTTCTGGGTCCGAGGTGACCAGCAGCCAATCTCCCCCTCACAGAGCAGCTGTAGTCATTTGTAGTCAGCTATTATCCTCCATCCCAGATGTTTCCATGTGCGTCCTGTTGATGAAGTCCTCGTGCTCCCTGATGTTATGCAGATGAGCCATCACCTTCTGCACCTCTTACCGGCTTCCTCAGGGGCTCCAACAGACATCTCTCACACCAAATCCTCAGTTGGTGTAAATTTGTATATCTCCAAGATTTGGCCCTGTGTTTCTAACCCAATCCCTTTGTGCCTACAAGATGCCAAACTGTTTGGACTTATCGTCAGCCTGGAAAAAACTGAAGACCTCTTCCAACCAGTTCCACCAACCATTACCACTGAGCCAAACATCACCATCGAGGCTATAGACCTAAAAAGCCTCAATCACTTTTCATACCTTGGCAGTACCATCTCAAGTGACAATTCCCTGGATAAAGAAATATCAAATAGAATACGAAAAGGAAGCCAGATCTTTGGAAGACTTCACCATAGGACAATCAAACAGCACACCAGCTAACCATCAACAATCAACTGATGATATACAATCCAGCAGTAACAGCATCCCTTTTATATGGGTGTGAAACATAGGCAGTTTACTAGACACATGAAGCAACTTGAAAAATTTCACATGAGCTGTCTCCCTTCTATTCTGAAGGTCCCCTGCCAAGATAAAGTTTTCAACATTAACTTCCTTTAAAAAGCAAAAACAACCAGCTTCAAGGCAACGATAATCAAAGCTCAGGTTAGATGGACATGTTAACAGAACAGGCGATAATAGACTCCCAAAAAAAATGTCTATAGAGATCAGAAACTCGTAAAGTGCAGGAGGGGTGGTCGAGTAAGCAGAACCTCTCCTCATGCAGCATAAACATTAAAACGTAGCCAAGGATAGCTCTGAATGGAGAGCAACTCTCAGTAAAGGTTGTAAACACTTTGAGGAAGGCAGATGGAAAACATAGATTGAAAGAAGGCCAAGTCTTCAGTGGGAGCCTGCACATTCTGTGTGATATCTGTTTGCAGTCTTGCTTCTCACCGATCAGACTATACAGCCACATAAGAACACACATGATGCCATGACTTTTTTGTTGGGTATGACAGACAGCCATTTACCAGATGCAACATAGACTATTGGATTTAAGCTAAACCAGATCTGCAGTGCTGTGTACAGGATAGTTAAGAATGCTCTGAGTTAATAATGAAGTGTAGCTGCAGTGTGGTTGGCTATTAAACAAACAAACAATCAGGTGTTTGATTTTCTTTTCTACTTTTTCTTCTTTGGACTTTCCCTTTGCCATTGAGAGAACCAGATTGTTTTGATAGCAAACTAAAGCCCCTTGTTAGTTCAGGACAGTGGCTCTCAACCTGTCCAGACAACTGTACCCCTTTTCAGGAGTCTGATTCGTCTTGCATACCCACAAGTTTCACCTCCCTTAAAAACTACTTGCTTACAAAATCAGACATAAAAATACAAAAGTGTCACAGCACACTGTTATTGAAAAGTTGCTTACTTTCGCACTTTTACCATGTAATTATAAAATAAATCAATTGGAATATAAATATTGTACTTACATTTCAGTGTATAGTATATAGAGCAATATAAACAAGTCATTGACTGTATGAAATTTTAGTTTGTACTGATTCGCTAGTGCTTTGTAAGTAGCCTGTTGTAAAACTAGGCAAATATCTAGATGAGTTCATGTACCCCTGAAAGACCTTTGCATACCCCCAGGAGTATGTGTACCCCTGATTGAGAACCACTGGTTCAGGAGGCCTGTAGGTAATTTCCAGGATCTCATCCTTCAACAGCATCTTGGAAAATATCCAATATGACAGCCTGACATTGTACTTCACACATATAGAAAATAAGCATGTGTTTATATTTTGCATGCTTCCAGTTGCCTTTGTTTTCTGCACGCTGCCTTTTGCTGTAACTGGTGCCCTAGTTAATCTCTTGGAGGCAGCGAATGGCTAACACTGGTCTCAAAGTGATAACTTTGTCAGTCATATGCTTGATTAGAACTTAGACTAAGATCTTTTACAATTAAAATGAGCTATCAGCTGGGGAAAAGGAAAATCTGTTAGCTCTAAGCAAATTAACTTGTCCAATAATCCCCTTCATGCTCCAAGACTGTGCAGTCTCAGAGAAATGACATTACGAAGATTATTTCCTTAACCCTTTTGGTAGTTCAGACAAATCCTATTGAATTGCAAGGGTTTCATCTCTAACAACAGACTCAGACCTGGACACTCTGTAAATTAAAACCAAACAAATGTAGGTTAAATACCCAGCAGGGATTTTATTTTCTCAAAGGCTAATTAGCACTCAGAATTCTCTGGTCCTGGAGACACCAATACAATCCTCCTTATTAGGAAAAAACATAGACAATTACATGGCTACCAACAGCATAGATTAGATACTTACAAACTATGGTGATGAGCAATGGTTACTGTAGAATAAAACCAATGGTGATATGTGATGGGTGCTAAAGAGTAAAACTAAAATAGATACATACAAGTATACAGCTATTTGCTCACATGATGCCTGATCCAAATCCCACTGAAGGCATGAGCTTTAGATCAGGGCCAGGGAGAACTGGTTGAATGCTATAAACAAATTCTGCAAAAACAACAAGGAGTCCGGAGGCACCTTAAAGACTAACAGATTTATTTGGGCATAAGCTTTCGTGGGTAAAAAACCTCATTTCTTCAGATGCATGAAGAAGTGGGTTTTTTACCCACAAAAGCTTATGCCCAAATAAATCTGTTAGTCTTTAAGGTGCCACCGGACTCCTTGTTGTTTTTGCGGGTACAGACTAACACGGCTACCCCCTGATAACAAACAAATTCTGTGAATGTTTGCTTGAATTTGTAAACTGGTTTGCTTAGGCCATGTTAACAACTCTCTTGGGTTTGCCCTCCACAAACCTACATGTGATAGTGTTTTAATGGCACAAATGTTTAGGGAAAGTTCAGTCACATGTTCATGGAAGGCAAACTTTCAATTTTCACAGGTCTGTTTTCATTCCAAAAGTTCTTTACACACTCATCCAGTTAGAAGCCAGAAGCAATACCATGTACCCTGTATGCCTACATACAGATGGCTAATACAACCTGAACAGTAACTATCAAAAGGGAATTGTCCATATAATTAATTCACATTTTCTTTTTTAAGGTGCAAAAACTTTTTGCTGAATATTCTCAAATAAGGAGCACACTGGAGGAAGTGTGTCTGTCTGTAGATGTTCCACCAACAGAAAAAGTGGCTAACCTCACTGGACGGATTATTCAGTGTGAATTATTCACTAGGCCTTCTCATGTGCATGGAGTTAAATTGGTCACCAAATTTAAGGTCAAGAAGCAACTTTACACAAGGATATAGTGGCAGGGACTTTGTTTGTATGTGATTGAAGGAAGAAAAATCATTTTCATTTATTTCCTCATTTGTTTTATTTGTTCATTTCTTCCTCTTGAGCACCATGTTGAGATCATCCTCTAGAGTCATATTCCCCATGCTCAATCTCTTGTGATTGCAAGGGGTAGCTGGAGGCTTTGGAGGGACCATTTTCTTGGTTCTGTGTTTCTCTGTGGAGCAGAGGTAGGGAAAGTCTAATAATATTTTGGGATCATCTTGTTCAGTCTTCCATAGAGAAGGAGAAGGAATCAGTTGTCCAATGACAGAGTCGCTATTGTTTGGGGAGTTACACACTGTGATCGTTGCCAGCATAAGAAAATAGTGACACAGGAAGAAAGATAATTACAGTGAAAGAGAACCAAGTAAGTACAAGGTTTAGGAAAGACCAATTATTTCATTTTTTTCTGTTACTTCAGATTCAGTTTATTCAGATTCTTTGCAAGATCCACATTGAAATCAAAATGTAATGAGAGCGGTTAGTGTGTCAGCAAAGTGCTCTTAATAAAACCCCTGGAAACTACAGATGCCACGAATTGCACTTGTGTGCTTCTCTAGCCTTCTAGCATGCTGGGAGGCTATCAAGAAAAGACATTAGCCATGCTTTATCTGTAAAGGACCATTATTTTCATTATCACTGTAGCACCTGCCAGTGCTGTTATAGTTAAATGTCTATTAGCGACAGCATCTCCATTATCAACATCTATTTTCTGTGGTTTATAACTTGGCACTAGCCTTAGCTTTCATCAGGTTTTAAGGCATATGAAATCTCAGCCTAGAAATACCTGTATTTCCTAAATTCCATGGTTTTTACATTGCTGTAAGTGCACTTCAAAAACTAATTTTCCAAGTGGTCTATTTTAAACATAGAGCCAGTAAGAAAATTCACAATTAGGATTTCTGCTCTGTCCTTAACTAGCAGTTTACTTAGAGCTTAAACAACACACACATGCTGCTGTATGGTCTGAAGCACCAGAGGGGAAAGAGATCTCTGCCCCCTCTGTTGTTGAAAATAGACTAGTACTGCCATAGAGAGCTTCATTTGCATACACTACCTACCCACAATTCCCACTGACAGTAGGAAAATCACAGTAACTATATATGAACTTGGATTTGGGGATGTAGTTGGCTGCCAGAGAAGCTTGAAGAGAGGTCAGAGTTCCTGTCCTATGATATAGAGCATATTTATAACTAGTCAGCATTTTGCTCAAGGGTGCCTAGTGTTCTTGGTTTCTCATGTGGGGATTTTGCTGCAAGAGCTGTCACAGAGGACTCCAAGGAGTGCAGCACAACTGAGTGGACTCAGGTGAGTTCTCACCTACCCAGTACCCCTTAATAAATCTGAATTACTAAACTGGGTTAGGTGGTAGGGCCTCCAGGTAGGACAAAGCAAGTGTCAGACCTGCAAAGAGACAGTTGGACAACTGGTACTTGCTGATCCAAACCATGAGTGGGATTGGCAGGTGAGAAGTAAGTTAGATAGATTATTGCCAAAGTTATTGGAAGGTGAGGGGAGTATGATGCTCTTTATTTATGTATATATTCTGTTGCTGTGTTTTCCCAAGTTCATAACTCTACTCCATTCCCCCTAATAAAGATTCCCTAGTTTGTACACAGTCTTGGAGTGTTTTGTGAGGGTGACATTCTGCCTGTTAAGGGCACCCAGAGAGGGTGCCTTTATTTTTCTCAAGTTTTGGGAGGGGGGGCTCAAATTGGTTTAGTTTATCAAGAGGGACCCTAGATATATTGAATCTGGCTCTTTTTGCTTCTGTTCACCAGCTGGCAGAAGGGTTACATTTTGGGACCTCATCTGGGATCCTCTGAGTTAGTTTATTTTCCCAGGTTTTTTGGAGGGAACAGGAAGGAGCAGAGTAAGAGTGTACATCACTCCAATAATCACAGGACAGTGAAGCAGTTCCTAGAAGATCATTCTACCTGGCATAATTTAGAGTTCAGCCGGACTCAGCGATCCAGCCCTCAGAAATTAATCAGTCATTGGCTCTAACATATTGGCATCTACTTCTGCTCAGATAGGGTATATGTGCTTCACAAAGTTGTTATTGGGGTGATGAGGCCCTGTATGCAACAGCAAGGTACTGTAGGTCTAATATAAAGAAGGTTTGTAATGGACTTTATAATGTGTTAGGAGCAAGAATGCCATAGACCTAACATTTCAAAATTGATTTTGGATGCCTCAATTCTTAGGTGCCTGTTACGGGGCCCCTTCCCCACACAGGTGAACAAAGATTTAACTACACCACTGGTAGCCCACCTTGCCAACCAACAAGGTGTATTAGGCTTGATTTTTTTTATTAGACACAGCTAGGCAGGAGCTGGGTCTTTTTCAGTAAAGGAAGTGAAAGCTATAGGGGAGGTCCACGAGATGGACAGATATACACAGAAGAGAGGAGGCAGTTGGGAGTAAGAAGGCCAAAGGGATGGAATTAATCGCTGTGGTGGCCGTGGAAAGGAAGCCAAGCATAGAGAGGCAGTCTTGAGGGGTTGAAATTCCAGCAGAGAAAGATGCTGGGAGGACCTAGAAGCCAGAGGCCTGAGAACCAGAGGACAGGCTGTGTTATACACGTGGGAAACAGCACAAGGAGGGAAAGTAGGAAGTGGCCCAGAAAAACAGCAGCACATCTGAAGGAGCAGATCTAGCTGCTTAATACAGGCCAGAATGCAGACAAGAGGGTGGGACTGGGTTCCCCTACCAGTCCAGAGAAATGGGCATAGAAGCTCACCATAAGGACTACTGAACCCAGGATGGGGCTGAAGACAGAGCCTTAAGGACAGACTGAGGAATTACTTAAGAGAGGGCAGGAGCATCTTTTGTGTTGGCAGGTTTTTGGATTTTTAGTTGTATTTTTGTTACAATGGAAGGTATGGAATTAAATCGTGACCTGGCCAAAGGGCACAGTCACGAGAAGAGGCAGACCACCCCAGGGCCAGAACAGCTGTCAGCAGGGGCTGATAGATGAAGAACGAGCCTGCTATGCCACTCTCAACCATGAGGGGCACCCACGCAGTGAGCTGAGCCTTCCGAAGTGCCCAACTGGGAACATCTAAAAGAGGCCTGATTTTCAGAGGGAGGGTGCTGAGCAAAAATAAAGGCACCCCAAATCACTAGTCACTTCATAATTAAAAGAGAATTGTATAAGACCATTTGCTGTGTTATAGACTTTGGAGCTAGCTGTCAGATGGATATGTAGTGCAACTGTTAGCAATGGGTGAGTTCTAATGACATTTATCATACTAAGTTCATAAAAGGTTAGTGGCTGAGGGCAATGGGGCAGGGAAGAGCATTTGCTTTTCTCTATTTTCTTGCCCCTGTATTGTCTATCTCAGTAGCATCCAACCTGGGGGCCTATCCACTCTAAATTGTGGCCTTCTCGGACAAGTGTATTAGGAAGAAAAATTGTATTTGATTGTGGATTGAAAATGCTTTCTGGGAGCCGTACTCTTGGTGCATGGCTTTTTTGTCTTTTTTCTTTTTTTAAAAAAGGCTGATGTGTGTTAAATCAACCCCATCACTAGAGGGAGGAACCGGAAGGCACCATCTACAGGCTGCCTCCCCTGAAGCCCCAGTGATAGCTCTGTTGTGAGGTGGGAGTGCTCTCAAGTGCATTTTCCTTGCTGCAACTGCTCAGCAGCTCCCCTGCGGGCCACCAGGATCAGAGAAGAAATTGGCTCTGTGAGCTTATGGCATCCCCTGGCAAATATGGCTCTCCTCCACACAGCCACCCAAGGCAACCCAGGAGAGAGGAAAAAGATGAGAAAGTGAGAACCAACAACCAATTGTTGCTTCCTGATTCTCTGTCCCAACTCAGGTTAAAACAGCCTGGAGGCTGCCCTAAACTTACACCTGCCAGCTGTGGTCCCGAAAGGACCGTATACCAGCTGGGGATAGCTGGAGTGCACCACACTCCAGCCATCCCCGTTCCTCAGGGTGCCCCCTTTTCCAGGGGTTGTAGGAAGAGAGGACTAGGAATCTGGAACATCTGCCCTGCTGTTGATGGGAACTCCCTCAGACTGGGGCAGTTCCCAGCAGGGGGACTTGTGGGTGTCTTCCCTTTGTGCTACCTGAGTGACACAAAGGGACTGGAATTAGGGAAAGAATTGTATTGATTGTGGCCCTTTGACCCTTTTGAAGTAATATGTTTGCCATTCTGGCTGAGAAGGTTGGACGCCCCTGGTCTCTGTGGGAACGTTAGTTCCTTGTGACATGGGCCTCACAGGTTAAATCTGAGATGCTATTGGAATCTAAGGAAACTTACCCCTCAAATGAGACATGGCATGGCCTAAAATTCCTTGTTTTTAAATGGCATCTTTACATGGAATATAGACAAAATATCTGGCCATATACTGTAATCCTTACTCTGGAAAAGCTCCCCTTGAATTCAGAGATAAACTTTATTGGCAGAACTCATTCACTTCATTAATCACTATAGCCACTTTGCCTGAGTAAAGACAGAGTAAGGATTTCAGAGTTGACCCATATCCTAGAGTATATAAATAGATTGCTATGAATCAGTCACATTATGTAAGGCATAAAAATAAAATAACAAATGAGAGGGAAAATAGGTTTAAGTTCAGAATCTTCACTGAGGCATCAGCTGAATATTTTGGGCATGGATCCAAGACACACTTTTTTTTTTTAAGTTTGCCTGCTTTGCTTTAAAAGTGACTCGCTCACCCATCCTCTCCACCACCACTTTCCATGTTGCTTCAGACATGTCTGTATATTTAACAAGCTAAATAGAACCATCAAAGCTTCCTGCTTATTCACTGTTCATCTACTTTAGCTCTTCAGAATCAGAAGGGGAAAAAATAAGCAAAAAGTGCACCAAACCTGTAGCAAGGTTAAAAGAATTCTGGTAAGATGCTTGCTGCAGTTTGCAATGAATTGAAATGTGACTAAACACAGCATGTGACAGCCTTCTATATTTAGCAGTGACTTTTGATACACTGTCAAAAAAGCATCTATGTTTGTGCACGTTAGCAGAAGAATGAGACCCCGAAGATGTAGGAAATCTCAAACAATGGCTTTGTATACATTCCAATTGTCATTCTGATATGTGTTTATACATGTTATAGGCCAGCCCCACTCCCCACCTCTGGCACATTCTCATATATACTTTCTGGATTGACCACAGAATATTTTTAGATGGTGTAGCACAGCCATCTAGCAGTTGGAGCTTATTTCACACATCCTGCACCAAAGACGGGGAACAATGTTTGAGATCAAATCACAAAATCCCTGGTAAAGGGGTGATGTCTATTAACTCCTTAAGAGATGAGCTATGTATTGTTGTTGTTTTTTTAAATTATTTCTGCTAGACATGCATAGTGAAATAGAGTGAGAATCTTGTATTTTGTGAAAGGATGTGAGATAAATTTATTTTGAATATAACTTAATTATTTGAACTTTTTATTTGCTTAGGACAAACTATGCAGCTCTTGGTAAGAGCAAGATAGGAAAGAATTATTTGCAAAAAAGTCACTCTGGAGTTTTTTCATTTACACCTTGTCTCTGGTATTTACTAGATAAAAAGTAACCTTCCTCTGTACACTTGTATTGCATATATTCTTTTACAGAAAATGATGTTTTCTCACACAGTTCCCTTGCTAGACAGTTAAAGCCATTGTTGGCTTCTTTTAAAGACAGTATAGAGGCATTCATGGTGATGTGCGCAGTATACAAATTTGAATAGAACAGAATAATCGAGATGGAATCAGAGTTAGAGCATTTCTAGAATCCCAGGTTTCCATGTGAGTGCCTGAAGTTTAAAATAACCACCAACTGTGCAGATGCTACATCAAATAAAATTGCTGGAATGAGGAGGTAACGTTCTCCTTTCATTTTTATTCCTTTTCATTTCCCATTTGCAAAAATAAATAGTCTATGTTCCTAGGATGACATCAGTTTTTACCTCAAACTGCACAATCTAAGAACACAGATAAGCATACAGGACTTTACATTCATACTGCAACTATTTTGCTTCATCAGGTTAGGGCTGTTGGCAATAAGATGTTTTACCAAACTACTTCTCATCTGCCAAAGATTTCATTTACAGGTAGGTTTTTTAGATCTTATAGGACAGTGGTTTTCAACCTTTTTTCATTTGTGGACCCCTAAATAATTTTGAATGGAGGTGCAGACCCCTTTGGAAATCTTAGACATAGTCTGCGGACCCCCAGGTAAAACCACTGTTCTCTGGTAAAGACAACCTTTCATGGACCCTTTAAACAGTCTGCGGACCCCCAGGGGTCCATGGACCACAGGTTGAAAACCGCTGTTATAGGGTCATATCGTTCCCCCATCTTGTCTTCTTCAGCCATTGTAGGCCCTGACCAATCTGGTGCCATTCCACTGTAGAACGGGGAGGGTCAGGATTTGGAGAGTCACACAGGCGATCTACATGTCTTGCACACTGTCATGTTCTGTTCCATGGGAGCCATCTGAGCTCCTCCATGGGGAGTTTTAGGTAGAGCTAGTGGTTCTGCAGCTATGCAGATGCACACATTATTCTCCCAACAGAGAGATTTGTCGTGGGGTCTGTAGCCACTCTTCCATGGCCCAGGAAGGAGAAGAAATTCTGCCCCCTTAGTCCCTGCATGGATCCCCAGTGAACAGCCCAGTAACTGGGCTTACATACCAGTGTTCCAAGGTTTGGTCACAGTATTTTGCATGCTACCACAGCAACCAACACTAATATATCTGCTAGCAGATGGTAATCTCAGGAAGAAGGCCTGAAAACTCTCTTGTAGTCAAGGGGGACAGCAATTCGCAGGACACCAGAAATACAGTACCTCCCAGGCTTCACTGGCTGTTACTAATTCTACAGGGCCATTAATGTGCATCTTTCTTTGTAAGCCAATAAAGACAGGAACTTGGACTTTGCCCCAGGGAGCCTACAATCTAATTTCTTGGATCAGTCTGTTCGCGCCCCAGTGGTTCAGAACATTGAGTGACAAAGGCAAAATGCTATTTAAAAATAATCTGTAAACCACATCTACATTTGTTGGTTGTCCTCTTCCTGCTTTTATCATGATCATTCTGGGCCAGATTATGCCCCTCTTTTGATGTTAAGTATTCCCTTGTGCCTCAAGTAAAAATGGGGCTACTCTCAGAATAAGGAAGTACTCAACATAAGCAAGGAAGGCAGAATATGGGCCTAGGAGTCCTAGAATCATAGAATATCAGGGTTGGAAGGGACCTCAGGAGGTCATCTAGTCCAACCCCCTGCTCAAAGCAGGACCAATTCCCAACTAAATCATCCCAGCCAGGGCTTTGTCAAGCCTAACCTTAAAAACCTCTAAGGAAGGAGATTCCACCACCTCCCTAGGTAATCCATTCCAGTGCTTCACCACCCTCCTAGTGAAAAAGTTTCTCCTAATATCCAACCTAAACCTCCCCCACTGCAACTTGAGCCCATTACTCCTTGTTCTGTCATCTGGTACCACTGAGAACAGTCAGAATAGTGGAACTCATGTTTTGCATGAGCTCAGCTCTATTTTTTTCTAGTGCTATTTCTGCTTTTACACTTTTCTCTATCCTTACTTAAATAACCTTCAGCAGTTCTTCACTTACATGAGAAATGAATGTACGCTGATGTGACAATCGCCACAGTCCACCAGATATTCTGTGGTAAGAAATAACTGCCACCTGACTAAAATTTTTTCATCAGAATAAGATTCTGATAACTTTACTCACCTTGAGTGTAGTACCTTACTTGACTAGTAGTCACATTGAAATCAATGAGGCTGCTCATGGCATAAAAAGCTACTAGCATGAGTAAGAGGATCAAAATCTGATCCTAGTGCATCAGTCTCTTCAACAACAACAAAAAAGAGTCACATTCGCTTCACCTTATTCCAGCTACCATACTACTGATGAGGTAGCCTTAAAGAGGGCGTGTAAATGGAAAAATATACCCAAAAGTGTGGAACAAAATCCTGCCCTGCATAATTGCCAGGTATTCTAAGACCTTAGATTTCCTTCTCCCTAGCCTCAATAGCATTTTGAGGAGAAAAGCATGAAGGTGATGGCACACGCTACATATTTAGGCTTGAAAGGGTTAGGCGGCTATCGGTAAATGTTGGTAAATGTCGAGTTCACTGTGCACACACAAACTGATGGGAAAAATTACATCAGTAACTATCAAAATTTACAGGTAGGCAAAAGTAAGAAATATGCTGCATAAGAACTGTTAGAGTTTGATTTAAGGATATTTACTTTGTATATTTTGACAATTTGTTCTAGCCATTTTAAAGCTTTAACTTTTTTTGAATCTCAGTGTCTCCTGTCATTAAAAATGGCCAGACCGGCCTCACCCCACCCCAGTTTCCCACAACTACTTAAATGTAAATCAATAAAAAAAAACACCCAAAAATGCTCAAAAATAAATACTGATATTATACAACAAATTTTTTTTAAAATAATCAAAATCAAATTCTGTCAGGCCTATAGGTGTTGTGGGAGGAGGGTGGTCAGAGAAAGAAGCCTGTTTGCAGTTAATACATGGGGGGAATATGTCCAAAAAGGGCTTATCACTGTGAAAATAAAAAATCTCTATGCCTTTGCCAAGGTCAGTTAAAACTACTGTGATTTGCTGTGCAAGCGCCAGTCTCACAAGTTAAAGTTGCCTCAAGGCAACTTTCACTTCTGTACCCAAATACAACAAGACACTATGTTTCTGAAATCTGAGCAAAATGTTCCTCTGACAGAGTTTAAGATTTTCTGGCCCAACACTTGTTCACGAGAATCTCTATATTCAAACAAGTCAGTCTACTTTATCTTTTCCAAATATTCAACATAAGAATGGCCATACTGGGTCAGAGCTATGGTCCATCTAGCCCAGCATCCTGTCTACCAAGAGTGGCCAGTGCCAGATGCTTCAGAGGGAATGAACAGATCAGGGCAACTATTGAGTGATCAATCCCCTGACGTCCAGTCCCAGCTCCTGGCAGTTGGAGATTTAGAGATATCCACAGCATGGGGTTGCGTCCCTTACCATTTTGGCCAATAGACCACAGAACATCAGCCCAAAAAGTCATTGCTGTAAATATAATATCAGGCAGTCATCTTAATATCAATATCCTAGCATGCTCTTTCTTAGGCTAGATATTGCGCTCCTGTTGGTCTCAGTGGGACTAGATTTCCCATACCAGACAGGCCCGCTTGGGTGCCATTTGCTGAGAGAATCTGTTGTAGGCTTGGGTTTCATGAAGGAATTTGTTTTATGTTTCTGAGGTTAATACTGATGAGGAGAGGAGATGGCTCTTGCATTCTGGCCTGAATGCCTTGATATGGCAACTCAGATGCAGCAGCTACATCTCTCCAATAACCACTTTAAGAGACAAATAGTGGAGAGAAAGGTAGCACTGATCATTAGCCCATTCCATCAAATATTCCCTAGTCTCAGCTTCATAAAATAGAGCTCCCAACTGAAGTTTAGTCAACACTCAGCACAGGTTCACTGCACTCACATTTACATGGGATTTCTTTATTGTATTAGTAATATGGGAATTTCCATACAAGATCAAAACAGTGGTCCCTCTAGCCCAGTATCTCATCTGACAATGACAAGTTCTAGATGCTCCTGGGAAAGATGCAAGACTTTGTGGTAAGCAGTTATGGAATAACCTGATCACAAAGAAAGTTTCTTCCTTACCCCCATCAGTTAAAAGGGTGGCTTATGCCTTTAAGCATAAGAGTTTATATTCCTTAGAATTATTTTTCTCCTGTATAACCTAACAGTGGATGTTCTCATCAGTATAAATGGATAATGCTTTCTGAATCCTACTAAGGTCTTGACCTCACTTATATCTTGTGGCAAAAAGTATTTCCCTTTATTGCTATTAAATTGTTAACTTTCAGTTTAATTGAATGTACCTGTTTTTTATTAAGAGAAAGGATAAACAGGAGGGCTGGATTTACCTTCTGTGTGCCATAAAACACTTTGTTATATCTTTATCATGTCCCCTCTTACATATCTCATTTCTAAACTAAGCAGTCCCAATCTTTTCTTTCAGTCTTCATATGAGAGTCTCTCTATGCCTCTAGTCATTTTTGTCACCAGATAGTTCTATCATCTCTCTCCTGAAATAGTAGCCAGAACTGCACACTGTTGATATGCCCTCATCTGGAATACTGTTTCTATAATGACATTAATTTTTCAGTAATATTTCCTGTCCTGTTTTTAATACACCTTCATATTTTCTTTGCTGTTTTTAAACTGACATGGACCATACGTCTCTATTAAGATGTTTGTAATGATGCTCAAGGTTTCAGTTCCTTCAGATGGGAGTACAAATCAGGGAGCTATAGAGAGCCACCTGGCTCCAGCACAAGTTAGAGCTTCACTGGATCTCAGGGAACCTTGTGCCAGTGGAGGATCAGGCATGGTGGGGCTCTGCTCTGCCATACCACTGCTCTACTGTGCCTCAGAACGCCCTGACACACTCCTCCCCTCCCCTTACACTGCAGGGCAGCGAGGCTGTTGGTGCAGGGCGTGGCTATGCTGGCAGAGAGTTCCCCTACACAAGAGGAATTCTTTGCTGGCCCTCTCCAACCCCTTAAGCAGTACAATGGGGCCTTAGTGGATTGGAGAATCTGGTGTTTTTCCTGAGTAGTTAATTAATTTAGAACCCAACAATATGTATGAGTTGTTCAAATGATTGTTTCCAATACATATCAACTTATATTTGTCAACGTATAAAACCGTGCTGTTCTCTTTCTTAACTTTAAGTCTCTCTGTAGTGCCTCGCAGTCCTCGCTTGACTCCGCTAAGCAATTTTGTGTCATCTACAATTGTGAAGTCTCACTCTTCACCCTCCTTTCTAGATCATCGACTTATTAAAAACACCATTCCCACCACAAATGCTTGGACCCCTCCACTGTTAACATTTTGCCATGTTGAAAATTGCCCACTTATTCCAATTCTCTGTTTCTGACCCATGATATACTTTACCTCTCCACCCAAGACAGTTTAGTTTCTTTAACAACTTTATGTGAGGGACTTTATCGAAGGCTTTTTGAAAATCCAAGTATTCCTAATTGTTTGGGTCTATTGATATCAATCAAGAATTTGATCATGTCTCTGGCACTTCATGGAATCATTCTGTTTCTATTTCATTTTTAAACTCCTGCTTTCTCATTTGATTTTTCTGAAGTCTCTGTACATTTAGGTACAAAAACAATGGCACTGCAGTAAAAGTACACTGTATAGAGATAAGATATTGAATATTATGATATAGGAATCTTGTACAACTTGATTGTGGGAGAGGAAAGATATCTCGTCTCCAACTCCCGAACGTCTTGTGATGTTGGGTGTGACCCTTTCCCAGTCACTGTGAAAATCTTGATAAAGAAAGTGATGAGGCGCTCGCTACAGCTATAATTCGAAGACTTGGGTTCGCCCTCCCACACACTTTGGGTGGGCAGGCAAACCGCAGACTGTCATCTGTGAAGTCAGAAAGCACTGGGTACATCTAATTACTGTGTTAGCACTTGCTAACACTTTTTATGCCAAGTACTGGCTGTAGAGACTTTCTTGGTTGTTTTTCGTGCTTTCCTTTTTGCCATGACATAACTAGATAAGCCTGCAAGAATATCCGGGAACAGGACTGTACAAATGAGTGCGCACATCAAGCTCCTGAAAGCCATTCACTGTAATAAATAGGTTATGAAATAACTGTGGCAGAGCAAAGGTCTGAGTGGATTTTGTTTGCTCACATTTTTTTCTTGTTGCTTATCCCTGCTTTTCCACTCGCAGGGATTTCTCTATGTGCAGGCTTGGAAAGATTAGTTTTTTGTCGGCAAATGTCAGTAAATGTCAATTTCACCGTACACACAGAAAATGACGAAAATATTTCCATCAATGACAATCCAAATTTACAGCAATATAAAGAAATGAAAGTGTTACTTAAGAACTTCTTAGAGTTCGCTTTGAGCATATTTATTTTGTATACTTTGACAATTTCTGTTTTAACGTCTATCAAGATTTCACATTTTGAATCTCAAAGTCTACTATCATTACATTATTTTCGGACCTCCCCCTAATTTTCTGCAATTTCGAACATTAAAATTGATAAAAATGCTTAAAAATAAACATTGATATTGTATGTCCAAATTATAAAAAAATAAAAATTGGATTCTGACAAGCCTATGTGGCAATTTTCTGTAGTCAAAGATCGTGCATATTCTAAAGTAAATGGAGTAAATGATGGATGCCAACACGCTAACACCTCTGAGTGTTTATTAAATGTGATTTGGGAATTCCTCAGTACACATCCGGTATATTACAAGGGGGTATTACAAATAGACTTGGAAGCCCCTGCTTGATCAGAGGAACTGTACTGAGCAATCCCTGAGGGACATGTAATAAAACTGTCTGGTTGTAATTTTAGAGAGGAATGATGGGTGAGGTACTATCTTTTATTGGACCAACTTCTGTTGGTGAGAGAGACAAGCTTTCAAGCTTACACAGAGCTCTTCTTCGGGTCTGGGAAACATACTCAGAATGTCACAACTAAATACAAGGTGGAACAGATTGATTAGCATAAGTAGTTAACACATATTTCATGGACCACTTCACTCTGAATGGTCCCTTGACACCCCGCCAGTCATACAGGAGGAAGGAAGGGTGGAGGGGAGGCAGCTGATGGGGGTTGTAAGTGGTGTCATACTGTTTGGAGTGGTTCACGACTGTGAGTGCAACCTCAGGGCAGACTATCAAGAAGTGGGGCAGACATCCCCAACTGGTTGTGTGTTCTATAATTAGATTTCACCAACCCAGTAACAAGTGTGAACACCTAAAGCACTATAGCAGTCTTACTATGGAGTCACAGACAGTCCCCTTTGAGTATTCCAGTCTATCTTGCCATCCAGGCAAGCTGGACTTATAGATAAATGGCTGCTATATACAAAAGATCAAGTCTCAAGAAACCAGTCACTTACTCCAGGTCAATTTGTACCTTAGAGCTCTCACCAAAAACAACGCTTGTAGCTTTGTAGCTTTAATTAGCTAACTAAAGATTTATTAACTAAGAACAAGAAATGAGAGCATTATTACAAGGTTAAAGCAGGCAATCAGATATACACAAATGAGGGTAAGTCTACACTACAAAATTGTCAACCTAAGTTACATCGACATACAGCCACCACAGTAATTGAATCTGTTTTACACGTCCACCACACTACGCTCTTGTGCTGGCAGAGCACATCCTCACCAATTTGCACCAATTTAACTACCAGTGTGGGGCACCTTCTGAAAGGCAGCAAAAGTCGATGTAAGCAATGCAGTGTCAGTGTAGACTGACTGACACAGTGCAGTCTACATGGACACTGCATTGACCTAACTACATCGACTTAAGCGCTACGTCTTTTGCAGAGGTAGACTCATTAAGTTGGTGTAGAGGGCAAGTTACATCGGTGGGAGCTACATTTTAGTGTAGATGCTTACAGAGTTAGGACGATGTAAGCTAGGGTTACCATATTTCAGGTTCCCAAAAAGAGGACACTGCTGGAGTGGGGGGGGGGGAAGCTGGAAAGGTGGAGGGAGTACAGTTGGTGGTGTTGGAGGGGTTACCTGCGAGAGGGGGGGGCAGTGTCACTCCTAGTCATGGTGGCAGATCAGCTGACACAAGCCCGGATGCAGTGACCACCATCAGTCACCACCTCCCTGCAGAACCCCTTCCCCTGGGCTGGGAGTCGGGATTGGTGTGCGGGATCCAGCAGCTGTGACTGCAGGGGAATGGACGAATCAGCTGTGAATGCAGGGGAAGAACCAGTCGGGGCTTTTTCAGAGCTGCAGTGTCTGCTCTGCAAAAATCCTGGACATTTCCCGTTATTTGAAAAATCCACCCGGAAAAAGGACGGAACCTCAAAAAAGAGGCAATGTCCGAGAAAACCCAGACGTATGGTAACCCTAACGTAAGCTGCCTTATGTCGACCTAATTCTGTAATGTAAACCAGGCCTTAGTTACAGTCTATGGTTTTAAAAGGTGACAGAGTTGTAGTAAGCTGTCAGCTCTGAATGTCTTTTAGGGCTGACCCGGGTTGACCCTGGGGATCTCTGCTTCTGTTTGGTAGCTCTGCTCCTGTGAGAGTCCAAACAGCAAAAGAGATGAAAAATTTTCTTGTCAGCTATTTTTCTTTCCTTCTTCCAGAATTCAGTCTGATGGGATGAGCCCTTTTGCACATAGCCTCTTCATGAGGGGACAATTAGCAAAGTCTTTGTATTGTGATGTTCCACAATGGCCCATTTAGTTTTGATAGCCCTTCTTGATGGACAGGAGACGATCCCTCCTGACTGGGTTCACAGTTTCAGAGCAAACATTTACAAAGCAAAAACTTAAATATTACTTTATAGCATGTGATAAAGAAATTATGTGAGATTAATGCCTGCAGCAACTTACAAGCATTTCATAAAGTCTAAACACGAAATACATTGTTATAAATCCAATATCCATCTTAACCACACTAACACACAGGTGAAACAAACTGGTTTCCAGCAATTAATTTGTCAGTGCTTAGCTGAGGCCTAAAGCCTTGACAGTGTCACAAGTGGGTTATAGATTGTTGTGAAAAGCCATAAGTCAGTATCTCTATTAAGTCCGTGATTTTTAGTATGTAACAAAGTTATGACTTTAAGCTCTCAGGCTTGTCTTTTGAAGATGTAGTGCAGGTTTCCTTTGAGAATGAGGACTGAGGGGTCAGATACAGAGTGATCATTTTGTGAAAAGTGTTCACGCACAGGTGACAAGGTGTTTTTGTCATTTATCATTTTCCTGTGTGAGTTCATTTGAGATTGTAGTGATTGTCTCTCTGGTTTCACCTACATAGTTGTTATTGGGGCATTTAGTGCACTGGATAAGGTACACCACATGTTGTGATAGGCATGTATAGGACCCATGGCTTTTGAAAGGTATGTTATAGGGGGGGTTGATCATCATAGCAATGGAGATATGTCTACAGGTTTTAAATCTGTTGCTCTGGCAGGGTCTGGTGCTGCTTTGGGCTGGTGTGTCCTGGTCTGTGGGGAGCTTGCTTCTGATGATGAGCTTGGAGAAACTGGGGGTCTGTTTGGAGGGCTGTAAGTGTTTACTGATACTCTATATGGGTGCCCGTATAGGGGTGGTAGGTGACAATTAGGGATGCTCAGTTGGAGGGGATTGTATTTCTGTATTGAAGCAGATTCTCTCAGGGTATTCAGGTGGTCCATTCCAAGATACAACCTACTTCTCTGGTGGAGTATCCTTGATTGATGAAGGCAGTTTTAAGTGTGTTAAAGTATATATCCCAGACTTTCTCCTTAGAGCATATTCTGTGGTTTCTGAGTACTTGGCTGTAGCTAACAGATTTCTTGATATGTTTGGGGTGCTTACCGGATCTATGAAGGTAGGTGTGGTGATCTGTGGATTTCTTTTATATAGTTGTCTGTAGGGTTCCATTGTTCCATTGTTGAAGCTGATCATAGTGTCCAGGAAGTTGATGCTAGCGTGGAATGTTCTAGAGAGAGTTTAATGGATAGGTGGTCCTGCTTGAAGTTGTGGTGGAAATCTGTGAGTGAGTTTAGGTCATCTGTCCAGAGGATGAAAATATCATTGATGTATCTCAGGTATATCATTGATTTTGTAGTGCATTCATCCAGAAATTCTTCCTCAAGGTGGCCCATGAAGAGGTTGGCATAATGGGGTGTCATCCTTGTACCCATAGCTGTTCCCATGGTTTGGACAAAGTGTTTGTTGTTGAATGTAAAATTGTTATGGGTGAGGATTAAATGGATGAGTTTGGCAATGTGTTTGGGGTGGAAATCTGAATGTTGTCCATTGTCTTGTAGATATTTGAGGCAGGCATTTATGCCATAATTGTGAGGGATGTTGGTATATAGGGAGGTGACATCCATGGTGGCAAGGATGATGTTCTGAGGGAGGTTGTTAATGTTGTGAAGTTTCTGGAGGAAGTCAGTTATGTCCTGGAGGAAGCTGGCCCTTAGTATGGTGAGTGGTTTGGCGATGGATTCTATGAGTCTTGATATTCCTTCAGTAAAAGGGATATGCCCAGATAAGATGGGTCTGCCTGGTTTCCTTTGTTTGTGTATCTTGGGAAGCATGTAGAAGGTCCCTGGGGTGGGTTCATGGGACATGAGTTTGTAGAATTTCTCTTGGAGTTGTTTGGGGAAGGATTTGCTGATATCCTTAAGTTCTTGGGTAAACTGTGGTGTAGGGTCTTCTTTGAGTTAGTTTCGGAGAGATATTGGTTGGGCTTCATTAAAATAGTCATCACAACTGAGGACTACAATGGCACCACTTTTGTCTGGTTTGATCACTATCTGGTTGGATTTCAGGAACTGTACAGCTGTCTTCTCAGCAGTGGAGAGATTGTGGTGCATATGATGTTTGTTAAGGATTTCATAGTCCATGTTTTTCCTGAAGCAATCAATGTAATGATCAAGAATGTGGTTTCATCCACTGGGGGGTGTCCAGTCAGATTATTCTTTTTTCTTATGACTGTCGGTGGGGATGTGGTTATTGTGGGTGGTATGGTCATTGTTATGAAAGAATTCTTTGAGGCAGAGTCAGCGAAAGAATTCTTCTACTTCTCCACATGTTAGTATGGCTCTGTGGTAGGGAAGAAGTTCAGTCCCTTGGAGAGTAGAGATAATTCTGCTCTGGTCAGGGATAGTCTTGATAAACAGATGTTGGAGTGTTGTGTACTATCCATGTGTTCGGCCCTGGTGCCATGGTTTCTCCCAGAGATGGTGTTTTATGGGTTGTGGAGTTGTAGTTGGTTCCACTTTTTGTTTTTCTGTTTTTTGAATTTTTAGCTGTAATTTTGCTCATTATTTGAGTAGGCAATATTATGCAGATCAACAACAAGCTTGAGCACAGATTTTGGAAGCGTTTGTTGTTTCTGCTTTCCTTGGATATTTGAAATGTGCAAATGCAAAGTCATTAGGACCTGACCTTAGATCAGGATCAAAAATGCAGTTCAGAGGCACAGTTTAGTCAGCACTTCCTCTGTGATTACCTTATAGGAACGTGTGTGTGTGTGTGTGTGTGAGAGAGAGAGAGAGAGAGCTCATCCATATATTCAGGCCTCTTTGCTTACCCTCTACCTTCCATTCACCAGAAAAATATAGAAAAGGATACATACATGGTATGGGTTGCATAGGCTGTATGCTCACCATCATCTGCCCCCTGGCCGTGGAACTCGCATGCCACTATATATCTTCTCAGAACAAACTTAAGTTTTCAAGGTATAAGTTGGCTTTTGTACTTCAGCTTTAAACCATTTACTGTATAGATTTAGAGGCACAAGGACTAAGGACACCACCAGTAGCAGGAGTCAAACATTAAATATTTAACAAGGGGACGATCCCTTCACTTTTCTCTTCAACTCTCTCCCCAAGCTGCATTTATTAAACTAATTGCTTTGTTCAAGAGCAATCTTTTCCCTTTCATTTCACCTTCAATCTTTGCCCATTAGACCATTGTCAGGCACAATCATGACTGAATTTATACTATATAGTACCATGTTTTGCTCCCTAGCCAAGTTCTTAGGTCTGATCTGATCTACACACAAAGTTGCACTGGGATAGCTAAAGGTGTGATTTTTTAACTGATTTAGTTAAACAAGTGCTATTTTGTATGTGGACGCTTCTGAATTGACTTAAACCTGGTTTATTAAACGTACAGCAAGCTAAACCAATGTAACCTGTTTTAATCCGATACAAATGTAGCAAGAAAGGGGTTTGGACTGGTATAATTGAATTAGTGAAAGATTGGGTATAGACAGAATCTTAGACGTCTAGCTCCACCAAAGGCAGTTGAAATGCCAGTAAGTTTTTCCACATAGGATCAGGGCTCTATATTCCTAGATATCCAATGTTTTGATGTAAAAACATAGTAACTAAAGATAGAAAAGCCCTACTGTATTAGATGAAGTCCATCCCTGGACAGGATGTAGAACCCACCACTACTATGTCATGTAGTCTTAGCCTCTTAAGTGGGGAATAAGTGGTATAAACTACACCTTTACCTAAAGTCTTATTTTGATATATAATATTTCTACAACTACCTTTGGTTGTAAAGTCCAGTAATTTCCTTCTAACTCCCTCTCTCTCTCATTTTTTCCTTTGCCTTCATTTCTCTGTGTTCAGAGCATCCAAATAACACACTCGTCCTTGGAGAATGTAGCATCCTCAAGCCAAACCGTAGCATTGTTTCATCAGCTACCCAGCAGAGGTGTAGTACAGCTATCATCATTCTGTCACAACCCTGTGAACACAGTGCATTAGTTTGCAGATTGGGTTTCAGCATCCCAAGAGGTTGCTCCAGAAATCACCTCTCTCTCCTCACAGCATAAGGGCTTTGGAATTGCTACTGCAGTTCACCACTGGAAAAAGAGAAGCTTTCCTTTACAGTGTCATTGGGGATGGTACAGAGGAGGGAACATGAAAACAAACAAACCATGTGCAATATCTTCAGTTTGACCCCCGGGCCTCACCTAAAATAATATTACTGAACTAGTATTTACCAGTTTCCCTGTTGTTTTGATAGATAACTTTCGGTTGTATGCATGTTCTCGTACTTTACCCACTAACCTATAACAAACACACAGTTCATCATTTGGTAGTGCTAGAAGGCACTCTGACTTGGGATTTGAGGTCCTGAAGACACCATCAAATGCATCCATCTTTGGAGCATAAGGATTCAAACACCTGGGATATGAATCCAAGCTCCAGTACCTGGAAGGTGTACTCATATTGG
Source organism: Terrapene triunguis (assembly GCF_002925995.2). Classification (NCBI taxonomy): domain Eukaryota; kingdom Metazoa; phylum Chordata; order Testudines; family Emydidae; genus Terrapene; species Terrapene triunguis. Next base: position 18,543,707 of record NW_020664393.1, read on the forward strand.
TCAAAACCAAAATGCTTTAGGCTCCAAATTCTATGCACTTCATCCAAGGATGCTAAGAAAAAGTAGATGATCAATACAAAACTGCAAAATATTCATTGAAAACATTTTTTCTTGTATGTAGTGTTAACATATTCAAAAAGTGGATGAGCCCCTGACACTGTACAGTATTTATACAAATGCTGCTCTTGCATACACCATCCTCATGTTGTATCAGGATGTAAAAAGCAGTTCAATGAAATTAGTCTATCAACAAGACAACAGGAGCAATCTAGACTGTTCCTTAATGTGTTGAAGCACCTCTGCTTTCTCTGCTTATTATAAACTCATTTCAGGACTACATCACCACCTCTTCTTTTTATATTTAACCTCCCTGTCTCTCACTTTAGTTTTACTATTACATGTCTGAAATTCATTCATTCCTGAGCCAACTGCTGAATAGCTGTTGTGTAATGTTCCTCAATTCTGCTATTTAATCTTCTTTCCGTCTCACCCATGGAGAGCATCTGAGGCTACATACATTCTGCATTGGTATAGAATATCAGAGCCCGCCCTTCCACTTGGGAAGGGGGAAGGGATTTCATCTCTATCCCTTGGTATCATGCTCTGAATGTTAGTCACCATTCTAATAACTGTATCAGCATGTTTATAAGCTGATGTGCTTTTAACTGTTTCGCTCACGCCCTCATACACATGGAGTAAGTACTCTAATGGGCTCTGTACCTTTCATCCTTTATTTTTATTACTAATGGTCTCTTCAGTAATATAAAATGATTTATGAGTGCAGCCTGCAAAAAGCAGAAAAATCAATATATGTCCAGACTCCATATTAGTTAAGAGCTGGCAAGGAACTGGGGTTGCCAGACAGCAGAATTCCTCTTGCGTTCCACACTATGTGGAAAATGAGAGGAAAGAAATAGCTAGAGAGGAAGGGAACACAGACAAAATGGTTCTACCTTCAAATACAGGGGAGCATTGAGGGTGTGAGGCAGGTTGCGTATGTTAGTGCTTGTGCTTGTTCCTAGTCTTTAAACTCAAAGCCCCATTGGCCCCATATTCAGAGTTTTATTGTACTATAAACAAGTTGACTCCACATGTCCACATATACAACCCATGGTTTCTATACATGTGGGTGTACCATGTTTCCACCCTCCTTATGAGCAGAGTTTTAATACAATAGTCAAGCCACAGCCAGGTTTGAATACAGGTCTTGTATTATATAGGTGGAGCCACCTATGTGCGGTGGGACCAGGTTAGCCAGCTCCCCAGCCTTGCAGGCTTTTGTGGGAGAGGATATCCAAAAGGGAGTTGCACAGTGTGAGAAAAAAATGCAGTCCTCTTCCACTGGCACCAGCAGCTGAGGGAGCATGGGAAACACAGGTGTCAAGATGTTCCCAGATTGTACTGATACAAACATGCTTGTGCAGAGCAGCAGTTCATGGCAGACAAATATGGTTGACACACAATTGTGCCAGGAGAATGACTTCTGGGGGGAAGCCATGACCACAGAGGTGGCACAGAGGGAAGCCTCTCTTGCATGAATATCCCTGTCATCTGTACCAGTGCCTTATATCTGTGGCTTCCCCTGTGGCTGTTGGGCTACCCCAATGGTTGGAGGACCACACCCCCTGCAACCACCATAGATACAGAATCCCTGTGCCCAAGACCACATTGGGCCATTAGCAAGAAACTCACTTAGTGAAGATGCAGAGGTTTCTAGTTCACTTTTTGCCCTCTAGGTGGTTCTATTTCTCTCTCCCCGCCCCCCACCCCCCTTTCCCACCCCCCTCCCCAGGGAAGGCATGGTTTGAGCCTTGGATATACAAAATTTCAGTTGACAAAATAGGGCACTTTTTTTTTAAGCACTAGGAGCTCAAATGTGTTAGAAACTGAAAACGTTTTTTAAACTCTTCTAATGAAAAGAGCCCATAGATCTTTTTTTTGTTGTTGTTTTTTAAAAAAAATTCAGGCTTTAGCCTGGAGTAAATTTTTACTGCCAAGTTATAGAAGGAGTCTGTAATGGAAATGCTGACAAAGAGGAGCATCACTATAGTTAGAATGTACTCTATAAATAGTCTTTTGCAAGTGTCTGGCATATGAGATTGTCATGTAGCTACTTGAACCAAACTCTGATAATTTAACTAGTGATAATTGCAGAAAATAATCATAGATAAAATATGTGTGTCGGGGGGCGGAGGGGGGGGCAGTGTTAAAGGAACCCTGCATATCCTCAAGCACTAAATTTGAAGTACTGTATTGAGGGCACTGTTCTGGCAGGTATAATACTGCTATCAGAACAAAGCTGTAAAATGACCTACTTTGCTCAATCTAGTGCTATTCAATAATAAGCAACCTCTGTAGGGTTTCTACATGTAGACAACATCAGGCACATATCACTGCCCCATTTATATATTGATTTTACTCAGTCTGGGAATTTAAAAGTAGGTTCTCTCAGGGTTGTGTTGGATACCATCCTATTGGGCCAGTCTTGTCATAGATTCTCTGAGAATGTGCAATCACTGGAAACACATGACATCTTCAACTACTATTTGTTCCTAAATCAAGGGCCGTCTTCCCAGACCTTCTTCCCCAATTACAATAACTTTTTGTGTTCTTGATCCTAGATTCTGACACTGTCTCCTTGATTTCATTACTGTCTCCCAGCAGTGCCTACAAACATTTTTTTTAAATCCACTGTTGTAATGGAAGATGAAGTGTTGGTCCCACATAGTGGTACCAGAGTAATCAGGGGCTTTTTTAAAATTTGGTGACCCTATTTCTAAAATCAGCACATTTTTTAAAAAAATGTCACCACACATTTGTGCACTATTGCTCACATGCTGAGGCTCTGTCTCAATCTGATGGCACAATGGAGATTATTTGTTTCCTACCTATCAGGGTTTTTTATTTTTTTCAATCAGAAAGAGATTAGAATCTACCAGAGAAATTCTGTTAAGAGACAAGAAATCAGAGACTGAACAGGAAGTTAAATATGCTTTCAATATCGGGTTTTAACCTCTGAGTCTGAGCCAGATTTCAATTGAGGTAATTATACTCTGCCTTCCTAGAATTCCCCCTGCAGTTTCAAATGGATGCAGTATTATTCACATCCTGTCGTAATCAGTTGTGTAGTGTTTCTGTACACTATGAAACTGTTGGCATGCTTTACTCCTAAGTCAGCCGCATTTCAATGTGGACAATGTGATTCAGGATAGCCAATTTTGAAATGTAGATGTCCAAAACCTGCATTTGGATGCTGACATGCAGTAGGAAAGGTCCTTATTAACTTCAGTTGGAGCTGGATCAAATCCCTAGAAACATAGGCTTTTCTAGGCTTTAGACAGCAATCCTGCAATGAGTTTTGTGCAAAGGGAACCCTGTGCAGGCACAGAATTCCACTGAAGTCAATGGATTCTGCTCAGGTGCAGGGCTCTGCCTGTGAGTAGCTCATTGAAGGATCAGCGCCTTAGTTGTGCAAATGCCTCTTACTTTTTACATGCCAGTTTACATGCCAAAATATGAGATTTGAATGTCCTGTTCAGGCAACCACCTTTTGAGTCCAGGGTATATAGTTGGTAAAATCTGTCAGAAGAGTTTATAAAGGCCTGTGGGATCCATTTGGGTATAAACTAGGGCTGTCGATTAATCGCAGTTAACTCACGCTATTAACTCAAAAAATTAATCGTGATTAAAAAAATTAATTGCAGTTTTAATCACACTGTTAAACAAGAGACTACCAATTGAAATTTATTAAATATTTTGGATGTTTTTCTACATTTTCATATATATCTTGTATTCTGTGTTGTAGTTGAAATCAAAGTGTATATTTTGATTACAAATATTTGCACTGTAAAAATGATAAACAGAAGAAATAGTATTTTTCAATTCACCTCATACAAGTACTGTAGTGCAATCTCTTTGTTCTGAAAGTGCAACTTACAAATGTAGATTTTTGTTGTTGTTACATAACTGCACTCAAAAACAAAACAATGTAAAACTTCAGAGGCTACAAGTCCACTCAGTCCTACTTCTTGTTCAGCCAATCGCTCAGACAAACAAGTTTGTTTACATTTACAGGAGATAATGCTGCCCTCTTCTTATTTACAATGTCACCAGAAAGTGAGAACAGGCATTTGCATGGCACTTTTGTAGCCAGCATTGCAAGGTACTTACGTGCCAGATATGCTAAACATTCGTATGCCCCTTCATGCTTAGGCCACTATTCCAGAGGACATGCTTCCATGCTGATGACGCTCGTTAAAAAAATAATACGTTAGTTAAATTTGTGACTGAATTCCTTGGGGGAGAATTGTATGTCCCCTGCTCTGTTTTACCCACATTCTGCCATATATTTCATGTTATAGCAGTCTCGGATGATGACCCAGAACATGTTCATTTTAAGAACACTTTCACTGCAGATTTCACAAAACGCAAAGAAGGTACCAGTGTGAGATTTCTAAAGATAGCTACCGCACTCGACCCAAGATTTAAGAATTTGAAGTGCCTTCCAAAATCTGAGAGAGATGGGGTAGGGAGCATGCTTTCAGAAGTCTTAAAAGAGCAACACTCCTATGCGGAAACTACAGAATCCAAACCACCAAAAAAGAAAATCAACCTTCTGCTGGTGACATCTGACTTAGATAATGAAAATGAACATGCGTCGGTCCACACTGCTTTGGATGGTTTTCGAGTAGAACCTGTCATCAACATGGACGCATGTTCCCTGGAATGGTGGTTGAAGCATGAACATCTGGCGCATAAATATCTTGCAACACCGGCTACAGAGGTGCCATGAGAATACCTGTTCTCACTTTCAGGTGACATTGTAAACAAGAAGCGGGCAATATTATCTCCTGCAAATGTAAACAAACTTTTTTGTCTGAGCTATTGGCTGAACAAGAATTAGGACTGAGTGGACTTGCAATCTTTAAAATTTTACATTGTTTTATTTTTGAATGCAGTATTTTTGTACATAATTCTATATTTGTAAGTTCAACTTTCATGATAAAGTGATTGCACTACAGTACTTGTATTAGGTGAATTGAAAAATACTATTTCTTTTGTCTTTTTACAGTGCAATATATAAAGTGAGCATTGTACACTTTGTATTCTGTGTTGTAATTGAAATCAATATATTTGAAAATGTAGAAAACATCAAAAAATATTTAAATAAATGGTATTCTATTATTGTTTAACAGTGCGATTAATCGCGCGATTAATTTTTTTAATCGCTTGACAGGCCTAGTATAAACTGAAAGATCATCATTATTATACCACTTATTAGGTTAGCACCATTATTTGTTGAATAGCAATTATTTTGGCATAGTAACCAAGAAACTAAAAAGCCTGAAATCTGAAGAAAACAGCATGCAGATGAACCATGACATCAAATGACAGAGCATGCCCGAGTTGTGGAAGATGAGCTCTCTTTCAAAGGAAGAATTTTTGCATTACCATTTGCATAGCACATATTTTTGACCAAGTAGCCTTTCCTGATTGCTCAGAAAATTTTCCCCTCTTAAAATTTCAGGGCAAATAGTATGTCACCAAAATTCATAGCAATTCCTTTTAAATACAGAGTACAAAACTGGATGCTATATTACCATGGTAGATGAAGATTTCTGAACAAAAAAGAATGAGAGAAACATTTAATTTTAGGAAGCATCATTTAGTCTTTTTGTGGTGGTGACTATCAGTTTTTCAGTACTTGCAGCTGGAGGACTCTTTGATCATGACCTTTTGAATGTCTGCTGAACACCAAATGTTGCATTAGTATTTTTGCAGTGCTTGTTTTTTAATTTCTGTATTCTGGTAAAACCAAATCCAGTCTGTCTGGTCAGCACTGCGGGGCTCAGAATTCTTCACTAAGATTGTACTCCAGCAGATGTTTAATCATCAAATTTTATATTTATTGCCTTTGGCAAAATTATTGTTTTAAGTAGAATTCTTAAGGTGATGTGGGATAAGAACATAAAAATGGCCATACTGGGTCAGACCAAAGGTCCAACTAGCCCAGTATCCTGTTTTCCGACAGTGGCCAATGCCAGGTGCTTCAGAAGGAATGAACAGAACAGGTAATCATCAAGTGATATTAAAACACTCTGAGAGTATATTGCCAAGAAACCTAGATTGTGGATAAATCAGCACAATTTGATACTGTCAAAGTAAAATGTTTTAGCTATTACATTTCTTTATACCAGTTAACAAGTGCATATTTCTTTCAAGAGATCCTATTGGATCCTCTGTGGCTAGAAGAAGGAAAAAGCAGCTATAATAAAGAATAATGATGAGATAGAAAATATCTATTTGGCATTGGAAAAGAATTTCCCCCCGGGTCAGATTGGCATGTCCAGTCCCAGCTTCTGGCAGTCAGAGGTTTAGGGACACCCAGAGCATGGGGTTGCATCCCTGACCATATTGGCTAATAGCTATTGATGAACCTACCCTCCATGAACATCAGGGAAAAAGCTTCAAATGAGGAAAGGCTTGGAAACAGAGAAATAAGGTGTCAAAAAGTGATATATTCCAACGGAAAGCTTGACTTGTGCTTCAAAACAAGATAATATTATTCTGTTGTTTTCCATTTGAGTCCCTAATGAAGGGCAACTCCAGCACATGACAATGTAAAGAGAATTTTTGATGAAAAAAATAGCAGACAGTTAAAAAGGACTCAGTGGAACTTGAGACTTCCAGCTGGATAAGCAGTAAAAATAAAACAGAGGGCAAGGCCTTTCTTTTCTTTTACGTCTTCCAGAAATTCTCTGGTTTCGTTTTTTATAGTCTGAGACATTCATTTAATCACAAGCATGCTTTTAAGAAAAAAAATGTGTAGAAGACTTTTTACGCCCAAATTTATAGCAATGGGTCCAATTTTTATTACCAGAAATAGCAAGAGGAAATGAAAAGCAGGTGTGGGAAGGTTTCTCTAAATGATGCCAGGGCTCCGTTTTAACCTTGGCTGGAGGGAATTAAGTGTCTGTGTATGCCAGGCTATTGCCTTGTTACATAGTTCCCTGCAGCCAGAGAAGTCCATCAAATAAAAGCAACCAAATATGCTCAAATTAATTTTAAAAAAACCCTGCTTGATAACAGCACTTGCCACTGGCCTTTGGTAAGGACAATGAATACAGTTTGTTAGCTACTGGATTCAGGACATAAGCATTGGGGATCTCAAAATGAATCAAAGAAATGGGTCACATGAAAACTACTTTTGGTAGGCATTGGGAACATAAAATAAGCTCAGTATTTTCCCATTGATGGCACAATGTCCTTTCTGTGGCATATAAGTGACACCCCATTTGGGGAACAATGAAGGCAGCTTAGTATGTGTCTAAGGCTACCTTTTCAAAAGGCCACTTGCAATAACTATGGGGCTGATCCTGTCAGGTGCTGAGTGATCTCCACTGTCAGAGACGTGGAGGCGGGGGAACCCTACACTGTACAGCATAATAGCCTCTAGTAGTTACACAGCACTCCAAGCAACACGTCTGTCTATACTGAAAAAAGTCTGTCCTGTTTGTGTTTCTGCAGCAAAACTGCAAGATACTGGAATTTGTTCTTCCTCCTCTATACCATACAATGAGTCCAAAATAAATGCCCCACAGCTATCTGTACACTGCCAGCTCTAACCTTTAAAACACAAAATCACACATCCAGGCCTGAACAAGGAAATATAAGTTTGAACCTGGCCCCGTTCAGTGTGGTGATTGGAAACGCTCCTTGAGGCTAGCAGAACGCTGTAATAATCTACGTAAACAGGGAGGCGGTGGGGTTTTTTCAGCCTGGCTTCAGAAAAAGAGGCAGAAAAATAATTCTCTTGCATACACACTAGTTTAGGCCCAGTCATGATTCCTTTAAAGCCTCTGCCAATAGATTTTAGTCATTCTCTGGCAAGGGTTTCTCTTTTAACCACAAACGCTGAATAGTTATTGGATGAGTCACCACCTTGAGTAATCTAATTCCTTGACCAGTATGTGCTTGCTTCCTGCACTTCAGAGTGTCTTTATTTATTCAGATATTTTAGTTTATTCCATTCACTCTGTGGGTCGTTTTTTTTTTTCCCCCTAGGAGCACCCAGGACAGTAAAGTTGAACCTTCCCAACGTTCTCATTTCGGGATCCTGGCAACTTCAGGGACTGGAATGGCATTCTGTTTTGTTAAGCTTTCTCGCCTTGAACTCAGCATGGGCTATTCTTGGGAAAGCAGTGAGCTCAGGGCTAGAGAGTAATTTTTCAGGCAGCAAGTCTTTACTCAGCAGATCAGGTGGTAACTCAGGGCAAAATACAGCCTTACCACACAACACATTGCAAAACCACCAAATTTGCAGCACTTGCCATGTCGCCGAGCAGCTCAAGAAGGGTCCTTCAGTGAATCCTTTGGATGTCAGCATCTACATCCCGACGTTGCCAAAGAGATTCTCTAACAGCCTTTGGAAAGGAAACATTAACAACCGCAAAAGTGTTGGTTGGTATCAACATAAGCCACACCAAAACCTGACTGTGCTTCACTATTAGGCCTGGTCTACACTACGGGATTAATTCGGATTTAGCAGCGTTAATTCGAATTAACCCTTCACCCGTCCACACAACGGAGCCATTTAGTTCGAATTAAAGGGCGCTTTAAATCGATTTCTGTACTCCACCTCGACGAGCGGAGTAGCGCCAAAATCGATTTTGTTAATTCGAATTAGGGTTAGTGTGGCCACAAATCGATGGTATTGGCCTCCGGGAGCTATCCCACAGTGCACCACTGACCGCTCTGGACAGCAATCTGACCTCGGATGCACTGCCCAGGTAGACAGGAAAAGACCCAGGAAAATTTGAATTTCATTTCCTGTTTGCCCAGCGTGGAGAGCACAGGTGACCACAGATACCACAGATACCTCAGCTCATCAGCACAGGTAACCATGCAGGCTGATAATCGAAAAAGAGCACCAGCATGGACCGCACGGGAGGTACTGGATCTGATCGCTGTATGGGGAGAGGATTCAGTGCTAGCAGAACTTCGTTCCAAAAGACGAAATGCCAAAACTTTTGAAAAAATCTCCAAAGGCATGATGGAGAGAGGCCACAATAGGGACTCAGATCAGTGCCGCGTGAAAGTGAAGGAGCTCAGACAAGCCTATCAAAAAACAAAGGAGGCAAACAGTCGCTCCGGGTCAGAGCCGCGGACATGCCGCTTCTACGCAGAGCTGAATGCAATTCTAGGGGGGGCCGCCACCACTACCCCACCTGTGATCGTGCAAACCGGGTCTGGGATAGTCTCTACACCTGAGGATTCTGAGGATGGGGAAGAGGAGGAGGAGGAGGAGGAGGATCTTGCAGAGAGCACCCAGCACTCCGTTCTCCCCAACAGCCAGGAGCTTTTTCTCAGCCTGACTGAAGTACCCTCCCAAGCCAGTAGCCAAGACCATGACCCCATGGAAGGGACCTCAGGTGAGTTTACCTTTTAAAATATAAAACATGGTTTAAAAGCAAGGTTTTTTAATGATTATTTTGCCCTGAGGACTTGGGATGCATTCGCAGCCAGTACAGCTACTGGAAAAGTCTGTTAACGTGTCTGGGGATGGAGCGGAAATCCTCCAGGGACATCTCCATGAAGCTCTCCTGGAGGTACTCCAAAAGCCTTGCCACAAGGTTTCTGGGCAGTGCCGCTTTATTCCGTCCTCCATGGTAGGACACTTGACCACGCCAAGCTTGCAGCAAGTAATCTGGTATCATTGCCTGACAAAGCCTGGCAGCGTATGGTCCCGGTGTTTGCTGGCATTCAAGCAACATCCGTTCTTTATCTTGCTGTGTAATCCTCAGGAGAGTGATATCGCTCATGGTAACCTGCTTGAAATACGGGAACTTAATTAAGGGGACAGAGGTGGCCGTTCCTACTGGGCTGTTTGCCTGTGGCTGATAAGAAATCCTTCCCTGCAGTTAGCCAAGCGGGCGGGTGGGGGGGGGATTGGCCCAGAGCTTTTCGCGTTTGGCTAGCAGGGATCTTCCCTGATACCAGCCACGCTGTGGGGGGAAGGGTAAAGCGATCATCCCAGGGAATTCATGGCGGGAGGGGGGGGCGGGGGGGTTAGTTTGGTTTCTGCAGGGATCTTCCCTGTTACCAGCCACGCGGTCGGGGGAGGGGTACATTGATCATCCCAGGGAATTCATGGCGGAGGGGGCGGGGGGGTTAGTTTGGTTTCTGCAGGGATCTTCCCTGATACCTGCCACGCGGTGGGGAGAGGGATACAGCGATCATCCCAGAGAATTGGATGTTGCGGGGGTTAGTTTGTTTTCTGCTGCTGAAGGTTAACAGGAAAACCTCAGCAGTCAACAGGCTTTGATTGGTATGTTGGAAAGGAGGGCACAGAAGCCGAAAGACAATGGCTTACCATGGCTGCCTGCAAGCTGAATTCTGTTGCCCGGACCTGCGTCTGTGATCTCTAACACCAAAGCCACAGGCACTCAATAAGATGGAAAATGCGACCTTGTACTGAAATCACATGTGCTATGTAATGTGAATAGTGTTCACCATGAAAGAGTATAAGCATTGTTCTGTAAAATGTATCATTTTAAAAACTTCTCTACTTTTTTTCAACCCTCCCTCCAGCAGCTGCAAATGTTTCAAGCCTCCCTTCTGCGTCCAGAAGGCTATCTCAGATAAGGCGTCGTAGAAAGATGACGCGAGACGACATGTTCACAGAAATAATGAAATCCACCCGCAATGAAAGAGCTCATTTGAATGAGTGGAAGGACACTGTATCTAAATTTAGGAAAGATGCCAGTGAACGTGAGGTCTTGAGGGATGCTCGAGATGAGAGGTGGCAGGCTGCAACGCTGGGGCTGCTGCGTGAGCAAACGGACATGCTCCGGCGTCTGGTGGAGCTTCAGGAACGGCAGCAGGATGACAGACTGCCGCTGCAGCCGCTGTATAACCTACCTCCCCCCCTCACCATGTTCCATATCCTCGTCACCCAGACGTGTAAGAACGCGGGGGGGGAGGCTCCGTGCACCCTCTCACTCCACCCCAGGGGACAGCCCAACCAAAAGGCTGTCATTATATTGAATTTGATCAGTGGCCTTAGACTTCCCTCCTATCCTCCTCCCAAACCTCACCCAGATTACCTTCTTGGTTCTCTCCCTATGTTTATAATCACTTAATAAAGAATACATGATTTTTAAACGATAGTGACTTTATTACCTTTGAAAGAAAGCTGGGGGGAGGGTGGGTTGCTTACAGAGAATGAATGATTCAATAAAGGGGGCTGGTTTTCATGAAGGGAGAAACAAACAGAAATTTCACACTGTAGCCTGGCCAGTCATGAAACTGGTTTTCAAAGCTTCTCTGATGCACAGCGCTTCCTGGTGTGTTCTTCTAATCGCCCTGGTGTCTGGCTGCGCGTAATCAGCAGCCAGGCGATTTGCCTCAGCCTCCCACCCTGCCATAAAGGTCTCCCCCTTACTTTCACAGAGATTGTGGAGCACACAGCAAGCAGAAATAACAATGGGGAGATTTCTTTGGCTGAGGTCAGAGCGAGTTAGTAGCGATCTCCAGCGCGCTTTTAAACGGCCAAATGCACATTCTACCACCATTCTGCACTTGCTCAGCCTGTAGTTAAACAGCTCCTGACTCCTGTCCAGGCTGCCTGTGTATGGCTTCATGAGCCATGGCATTAAGGGGTAGGCTGGGTCCCCAAGGATAACTATAGGCATTTCAACATCCCCAAGGGTTATTTTCTGGTCCGGGAAGTAAGTCCTTTGCTGCAGCCGTTTAAACAGATTAGTGTTCCTGAAGACGCGTGCATCATGAACCCTTCCCGGCCACCCCACGTTGATGTCGGTGAAACGTCCCTTGTGATCCACCAGTGCTTGCAGCACCATTGAAAAGTACCCCTTGCGGTTTACGTACTGGGTACCCTGGTGCTCCGGTGCCAAGATAGGGATGTGGGTTCCATCTATCGCCCCACCACAGTTAGGGAATCCCATTGCAGCAAAGCCATCCACTATGACCTGCACATCCCCCAGAGTCACTAGCTTGTGTAGCAGCACCTCAGTGATTGCTTTGGCTACTTGCATCACAGCAGCCCCCACAGTAGATTTGCCCACTCCAAATTGATTCCCGACTGACCGGTAGCTGTCTGGCGTTGCAAGCTTCCACAGGGCTATTGCCACTCGCTTCTCAACTGTGAGGGCTGCTCTCATCCTGGTATTCTGGCGCTTCAGGGCAGGGGAAAGCAAGTCACAAAGTTCCATGAAAGTGCCCTTACGCATGCGAAAGTTCCGCAGCCACTGGGAATCGTCCCACACCTGCAACACTATGCGGTCCCACCAGTCTGTGCTTGTTTCACGGGCCCAGAATCGGCGTTCCATGCCTATAACCTGCCCCATTAACAGCATGATCTCCAAAGCACCGGGTCCCGCGGTTCGATAGAATTCCATGTCTATATCCTCATCACTGTCGTCACCGCGCTGCTGTTGCCTGCTCCTCTCCGCCTGGTTTTCCAGGTTCTTGTTCAGCATAAACTGCACGATAAGGCGCGAGGTATTTACAATGTTCATGACTGCTGTCTTGAGCTGAGCGGGCTCCATGCTTGCCGTGGTATGGAGTCTGCAGTGTTCACCCAGGAAAAAAGGCGCGAAATGGTTGTCTGCCGTCCGTTGCTTTCATGCAGGGAGGGAGGGAGTGAGGGAGGGAGGGGTGAGGCTGTACCCAGAACCACCTGCGACAATGTTTTGGTCCCATCAGGCACTGGGATCTCAACCCAGAATTCCAATGGGCAGGGGAGACTGCGGGAACTATGGGATAGCTATGGGATAGCTACCCACAGTGCAACGCTCCAGAAATCGACGCTAGCCCCGGTACATGGACGCACACCGCCGAATTAATGTGCTTAGTGTGGCCGCATACAATCGAATTTATACAATCTGTTTTACAAATTCGAATTATATAAATTCGGATTAATCCTGTAGTGTAGACATACCCTTAGAAGTGTTCACATGGCTGCTGTCTGAGGCAATGTATTTCTAAAAAGTTATGGGTTTAGAGTGTACTAAAGCAGGGAGAATTTTTTTCCATCTTTGAATATGTAATTTTCAGGAGCCCTTCGAGGCTGGAGGATTAAATCGTCAGGAGTGTTCTCAAGCCACATTCTGAAGAATTTATTAACGTCCTCCAAATTCCCCTCCTATGTGATTATGGTATTTCTGTTTCATTTCCTATTTATGAGGGACTTGCTTTCCGCGGGCATCCTAGGCCACTACATACAGCATGATCCTTTTCTTAAGGGGAGGAAGAGAACAGAGAGGCAGGGTGTGGGAGGATTAAATTATACGTTGATTCTTTCAAGCCATCTCATATAATGTACCGTAATATAAATTTACAGTCTGAGCAGGGAAATTACTAGAGTAAGGTGTGTGCATTAACGTGTGGTATTTGAACATAGTTGACCATAGGAGAAAAGCTCCAGTCTTAGGGTCACTAGCAAGTCAATGGAAGAGGAATCACTTCCCTCTGTATCTCTTGGGCTGTGCATGATGAGAGCCCTGATTCTGAGGATCTACAGAGTTTCACAGCATTGGGACTCCTTTTTTGCAGACCTTATTAGCACTGCAGTATCAGGATTTTCATGAGTGAAGTCTCTGATTAGCAAGAGACTTGATGCGCAGTAGTCCCACGGACATTCTGCACTAAAGACCTTATTATTCTAGTCTGATGGATTTTGCACAAACAGGGCTCCTCTCCAGTGGAACGTGGGACCTTTACAAAAATAAATAGACTCTCAAGCAAAAAATGTTTAGGTGAAGTTAAGGTTGCAGGCATATGTCAGTGCTATGAATGCATATTACCTTTTGAAGAATGTCAGTGTAAAAAAAAATCATGTTAATTCAAAGGTTGCCCTTTCCACAACAAGCCACAGACTAATGCTTAGAAAGCCACCATGATCTTAATTCTGCCCCAGTAGAGATAAAAAAAGCCAAAATTCCCATTTGGTGGGGAAACAGCATTCCATTACTTTAAACAGACATCAAGAAGGGCATATAAACCAGCTGCAGTACTACAGTAGAAATTGTGCTTCTTGCAAATTAGCTGCAATAAAGTTACTTAAAAATACACCCCTTTGCAGATTCACTTTCCAGGCACCCATCCGAAATGCACATCAGGAAAACCACTTTCAAACTCAAAGCAGAGACCGGCTTTGCTGCTTTTTCAAAAGTCATTCAAATGAAAGAAGCATGGCGTTTTCTTAATGACAAACTGCATATTTGCTTTATGTCTTTATATTATCAAAGCCAATTTAGAAACACAGCGTGTGTCTCGCTGGTCTGCTTAAAGCCACTTTGTGTGATATAGCGGCTGGAACTAGTTTCGGGGAGGGGATAGGTGTAGAATTGGCCTTGTGAAGGGGAGCCTTCCACCACCCACTTCACCAGCCACTCCCACGCCTGGCATAAAAGGTGTGGAGCCAGGATGGGCATGCCAGGGACATTTGGGGTTGGAGAAGAAACAAGAGAGAGTGGTAGAGCAGAGCTCCACTATGCCTGATCCTCCACTGGACCCAGGGCCGGCTCCAGGCACCAGCCAAGAAAGCTGGTGCTTGGGGTGGCAGCTTGTAGGAGGCGGCATCCTAGGGCGGCACGGCCGCTTTTTGGGGGGGGGGGGTTTGTGGTGTTCCGCTCCGGCCGCCCTGTAGGAGGCAGCGGCGTGGAGGACAGGAGCGCCCTGCAGCTAGCCTGGCAGGGCAGCCCTTGTCCTTCCCTCCCAGCCGACCGGAGTAGCGCAGAGCCCTCCCAGCAGGCGGCGGGGCCGCCCCCCTTCTCTCTCTCTCCCCCCCCCGCTCCCTCCTCCTCCCCCCGCTAGCCAGCTGGGGCACATCTGCAGCACAGGGAGTCCCCGTGCACCCTGGCTCCGGCCGCGCCACAGGTTTTTTTTTTTTTTTTTGCTTTCCCCTTCTGCCCCCCCTTTTTTTTTTTTTTTTGCTTGGGGCTGCCTTACAGTTACACATTCCCCTCTGTGCCCAATCCACAGAGGATATGAGTCTGTTACAGCCCCAGCTAGGAAACCTTGGCTCTTTAGCTCAAACTTAGCAGCTCATGCTTGTAGCGCTGAAGCTTGGGTGTTGTTGGCCAAGATGACAGCCATCATATTTATACCTGTGACATAAATTAGAGTAGGCTCCGTGCTGCTTTAACTTCTTGCAGGGCCACTCAGCCAAGGATTGAAGAGCTATAAGTTATTTGCAGCCACCACTCTCTATGTCTAAGCACGGCTCGCATGTGGTGGTGAATCATACAGAAACACATGGAGAAAACAGCAAGAGATGATGGTGCCATTGTTCTGACCATTAGATGTCAAAAAGTACAGATGTCCCCAGTGGTAGGCTGTAGACTTTATTGTGTTGGTATTTACCACCAAAAAGACACTGCAAGTAACTTTGGGCAATTGGGCTTAGCTCATCACAGGCGTTATGAGATATTTTGGAGGATCTAGGCCTTGGTCAACAATTTCACCATCATTCTCTTTACTAACTTCTCTTCACTCCCAGCATCCTCTTCCGTCTCTGTCTCAGCAGCCAATTTATGAATGGAGACACTCCCAACAAACGGTCCCTTATGCCTGCTGGGCCCATAAAGGAACAATTCCCTGGCTTCTGGGCTAGGCGGGCTTTGCTGGAGAAAGGGGCTCTTCTCTCTCCCCCTCACTTCACTGTCTATTCATGGGTCCTCCTATTCTTGTCGCTCTGCTTCATTTCTTCCTTCTCCCACCTCAGCTAAGATAAAAATAATTATTGCATTTACAAATGAGCCCCTTCCCCTGAGCCTAGCTGCAGTGTCCATCTCACACTGCCTAATCTGCTCCTGAACAATATCGCAGCACTAGCTGCTTCAATAGAGCGCCAGTCAGAAGCAGCATTGCGGGAGGACATCAAGCCGTGAAGTGGTAGCATATACAATGTTCCCAGCGTCACAGGTAGGGCCACTTAGAGGTCAGGAGTGGCAAAATCTACACTCTTAGAAAAGAGGCTAATTGGAGGTTTTGAAGGTGTTTGGTTTTTTAAACAAAATTTAATAATATTAATTGGATCTTTTCTTTTTTTTTTAACCAAAGATTCAGTTGTAACACACTGGACTGCTGGGAACTGACTGATTTTTTAGTTCATGGCTCCAGTCACCTGACACGAGATAGGGCTACAAAAAGTTTATGCTCTGTCAGGTGATAGGTGTCAGCATCCTTGCATCCAGTATTCAGTGACTCCTATTACACAGACTAAGGTCTGGATCCTTCAATGAGCTGCATGTGGGAAAACTCCTCCATCTGCACAGACCTCCACTGAAATCAATGGATATGTCTTCACTGCAGAGGTAACTCTGACTTTTACCCAGGTGTTGCCCTAACCCACCTCCCATCCACATACAAAACCCTCTGGCCCAAGTTTAAATCTGGGCTAGCTTGTCTTGCTTGGACTAGAGTCTAGAGCTCAGGTGCTGCATTCATGCAAGGGCTGGTAACCTGCCCCCTTTGCAGAGAGGATGAAGGGGAAATCAGCTGAGTGCTGATAGTCCTCCAGTGCCTTCCCACAATTCCCCCATGTGCCCACAAGGACAGACAAGTTCTCCCACAGTTCACTGGGAAGGAATCAGAGACCAGCTCGGTTTACTACAGCACAAGGAACCCGTGGATATGCCCCTAGAAGCAGGGCCGGTGCAACCACTAGGCGAACTAGGCAGTCGCCTAGGGCGCCAAGTGGTTGGGGGCGCCAAAAAGCGGTGCCCTGGCTCGGCAGGGAGGAGCCGCCTTCCGGAGGCACTGGAGAGCCAGGGCATTGGCTTGCGGCAGCGGCGAGCCCCAGCCATGGAGGAGCCAGCGCGGCGCAAGGGGGGCAACAGCCCTGCAAAGGTGGTGGCGCCACTAGCGGGAAGCAGCCACACCCCCGCCCCTCCTGCCCAGGCTGCAGCCTGGCACCCCCCACCCCGGGGGCTCCTGCAGGCTGCAGCAGATGCATGCGGGCAGCAGCCCCCATGCGCCCCCCCGGCTCTCCCCTCGCCGCGCTCAGGTTCTGCAGCTCCCGGGAGTGTGAGCCGCCGCCACTGCTGCCCCTCCCGGACCTCCCCCCCTCCTGCTGCCTCAGCACTCTATGGGGGAGGGGCTGTCCGTGCGGCAGCCCGGCAGCGTGTTTTGCCTCCACGTGGAGCCAGCGTCTGACCAGCATGGGCATGATAAGGGGAGTCCCGGGGTGCAGTCAGGGAGTGGGGGGGTTAGATAGGTCGGGAGTTCTGAGGGTCCTGTCAGGGGGTGGGGAGTGGTTGGATGGGGTGTGGGTTGGATGGGGTGTGGGGAGTCTGTCTGGGGGCAGGGGTGTGGATAAGGGTTGGGGCAGTCAGGGGACAGGTCAGGGGTAGGGTCCTAGGGGGGCAGTTAGGGTGGGGGGAGGTGTCAGGAGGGGGCAGTCAGGGGGCAAGGAACAGGGAGGATTAGGTAGGGGATGGGGTTCTGGGGGGCAGTTAGGGGCAGGGGTCCCAGGAGGGGGCAGTCAGGGGACAAAGAGCAGGAAGAGGTTGGGAGTTCTGAGTGGGGCAGTCAGGAGGTGGGAAGTGGAAGGGAGTGGATGGGGGCGGGGGTAGGGCGGGGCTCTTCCCCCCCCCCCCCCCGCCCCTTTTTTGATTGTTGAAATATGGTAACCCTAGGCGAGGGGAGAGCCGGGGGATGCATGGGGGCCGGCGCCCGCATGCATCCGCTGCAGCCTGCAGGAGCCCCCGGGGGGCGGTGCCGGGCTGCAGCCTGGGCAGGAGGGGCGGGGGGTGCGGCTGCTCCCCGCTAGCAGCACCGCTGCCTTTGCAGGGCTGCTGCCCCCTTGCGCCGTGCCGGCTCCTCCATGGCTGGGGCTCGCTGCTGCTGCAAGCAGGACGCTCTGGCTCTCCGGTGCCTCCGGAAGGCAGCTACTCCCTGCCGAGCTGCTGCAGCGGCCCAAGCCCGGCAAAGCCAGTGAGTGGACTCGGGGCAGGGGCTGCCGGGGTGGGGTGGGGAGGGCTCTGGGGGGGCTGTGCACCCTCCAGGGGAGTTCAGGGGGCGAGGAAAGGGGAACCTGATCTGGGGAGCAGCCTCTGGGCACGGCTGGCCCCTGGGATCTATAAAGGCTTGTTGGGATTTGCCCCTCAATGAACTGATGTGCAGGGGGGCGGCAAGGTGGAAGTTTTGCCTAGGGTGCAAAATATCCTTGCACCGGCCCTGCCTAGAAGTCCTAGTGACACCCACAAGGGGGTGCAGCACCAGTGAAGATGCAGTAATTTGGTTATGACTTTATAGTGTGGTTGCTCACACCTGAGCTAGGCTAACCTAAGCACTCAGACCCAAGTGCTAATCACCTGGGCTAACTCCGCAGTGGAGACATACCCAGTGGGGCTACATGAGGGCAGCATCTGCCTTCATGAAGCTTGCTCCAGGAACCAGGCTTAAATTCTCATAAGCTTGTATGAGAATCAAAATGGAAGTCCCTCTGTGCCATGCAGAACTTCAAGCCATTGTTAGAGGGAAGTGTATATCATTTTGTTTTCACTTTGTTAATGCTAAAGTCTTCTCAAATGCAAGCACTTCTTTAAAAAGAAATCCTTAATGGTAATGTAGATAATAAGTACATCCAGAGAGTTGATTTTTCTTGGGTCAAACTCCAAAAAAAGGATTAAGAGATAAATATGAGGATTATTGGAGAAGATAAAGTGACATCTTTTCTTCTTCTTTTTTTGTAATTTTCAATTCTCTAGAAAAAAAATCAGACAAGGGGTATTCTTATATATAAGCTTAGCTATGACAAATATGTGCATCATATTTTCTGGTATTTCTTTTGTTCTACGGCTTTCAGGTTATTTTTATTTTTAAATCAGGGGCATGAATTCCATTGTTGTTTAGATCACGGCGGATGAGTGTTAAGATTGGAAATATACTTTATATTTATGTCATTTCACAAACTCCAAACTGGAAAAACATTAGAGACGTCTCAAAATTTGGATCTCTGACAAGAGTATTTTATTGTACAATAATTAGAAACTGTTGTATGAATTACAGAGTATTGTTCTGTTATTATAGTTTCCTTGGAGCAATAATAGAACCCAATCTTGTTCCCATTGAAGTGATGGGAATTTTGTCATTCACTTGGATGAGAACAGCAGCAGGATTGCATAGTATATTATATGAAATACAAGACAGATTTTTTTAAAGAACTAATTCTATACACACACAAAACCTTGGTGCTGCCACAGATTAAAATCCAAGATCGAGCTACTTCAACTTTTCAGGGGGTGCACTTTTTCTGTTCTGACTTTAAGAGGGAATTGGAAAGGACCATTGAATATGAATGGACCTGTTCCGTACCCCTCTTGATTGCTGTGGATCTTTTGGTTCTCTGCAGAGTTAGATGACCCAGTTCTGGTCTCATTTACACTAGTGTACGGCAACAGCATTACACTGTGTGGGAGGAGAGCTGGGCATGTTGCGCATTGAGAATGAATAATAGATTTACAGCAAATGGCCAGGGCCCCCCATTGGTAATTGCATTATGCCCACCCATGCATAGGAGAAGCAGTATGAGAAGAGTGGAATTTGGATGTGCTGAAACTTAGGGTCAGATCCTCAGCTGGTGTAAATTGGCATTTCTCTATTGATTTCAATGGAGTTAGCATCATTTACGCCAGGTGAGGATCTGGCCCTTAGCGGTGTGTGTTAATGCCGTCAGGAAGTATTATAGTGTAATGCATTCATGAGGCAGCAAGAGTAAAAGGGAAACAACAAAGCACTAAGCCAGCAGCAATAGTGAGAGATCTGTACCAATTTCTTCAATCATTGTCCCTGCTGCTGGCCTCATCACCTGCCTGCTTCAGGCAGTCTCTTCTCTTGCTTGCCTCAACCATCTGGTAAGTGTATGAACAGAACAAAGCAGCAGAGGAAAAGGAGAGGGCCGGGGGGGAAGCATAAACCTCCCCACCACCCCCCGGGTTCTGCAAATACTGGCTGTGGCCCTGCTCCCAACAACTGTGCGTTTAGATGTAGCCAAGGCAGTTTGACTCAGATCTATTGGAAATCTGATTGCTAGTTGGCCTTACACAAAGGATTTTAATTAGGGCTGAGAGAGCTTAGAAAAAATCCGCTTGGCTAGCAAGCTCTCTCTCCCTCTCTTTTCTTAGAACTTGCCAAGATCGCAAAAATAGAGTGAGCTTAATTACAGTCAATGGATAAATCTCCAAGAAAAAAAATTGTAATTAGTGCTTTTAAATGTGCCACTTATTTTTCTGGGCTCCCACAGTTTCTCTGTGTCTGACTGTCTGTCTCAAATATAATTCTGCACAGCTTTTAGGCTTGCTTTTCATCCCAGGCCAGGTGGGCAAATGGCAGTGACTTCACAAGCATTTCAAAGTGATCTCAGTGAGCCTCCTGTTTCCCAGATTTCTTTCTTGACTCCGTGTTGAATATTTCATGCAGGACTCTCTTCTTGGGCTGCTGTCTTAGTGGTTCTGAGGCTGAGGCTCTTGGGGCACTGTTGTGTCAGTTTAGCCTTGTACAAACAGCACTGCCCCACTTTAAAGAAAGGAGGAAGTAAAATTAATTTGCTTTCTTCCCAGCACCATGCGCCATTTAGAGGTGTGCATGTAATGGCATAGTGGTTCTACCCATACTTTGCAGGTAAGAGATCCATGCAGGGGAGGAGTTCAAGTGCCCCAATTTGTCTAGTGCACATTCACATTCACATTCAAGTAGGGGCTGGGGAAGAAAGTCCAAAGCAGCAGCAAGACACTCAGGGAGGTGTAAGTGAACAGCCCATTCACCAGTACAGGAATGAGGGACAATTTCAAGTCACCTACTTCAATAAGAATGTGCTCGGCAAAGGAGGGCGATGGTGCTCCACTTAAAACTTTGATTTAGAACAGCCACTGCGTTCTATTGCACATACACAGCATCTATTGCCATTTATCTGGCGAAATCAGCTATTGAGCTTGTGTGTGTCAGCTGATTTCCCAGAGATGTATGGTGATGCACACCACAGAGATCAGAGGGCAAGATCAAGCCCTGTATGTGTATGTACAGCAGCAGTGAATCAAGAAGAATAAAAGGAGGAAATAAGAGTCTGCAAGAGAGCGGGGGGAAAGCCTGCAAGATGTATATCCCTTACTCCTTTAGTATATCATCATTTCTCAATACTGCAGTATTGCTACCCCCTCATTAAGTCTTGCAGCTCTAAGAAAGGTGACCCAAACTCCCCTTCCATCCATTTGAATCTTGCTCTGATAGCCAGCGACTTGTTAATTATTAATACGAAATATTTGATGGAACATAGATCAGCTGAACCCAGTTTAATGTATGCTCAGGGCGACTGACTCTGTGAAGCTGAAATCAGCCATTCCAGTGCTTGAGATTTTTCTACTGAAGTTTTCTCTTTTTGCTTCCTCTTTTTACTCTCTGCCTTTCTTTTTTAGTGCTTTGTGCCTCCATGCTGAGCTTTTTCCTTTTATCTCAATGCCTGAACCTACAGGTCTGCATTTGGATTACATTCCTTCGCTTACTAGTCATGTTCTAGAAAGAAAGAAAGAAAGAAAGAAAGAAAGAAAGAAAGAAAGAAAGATAGATCCTGGTTCTTTCTTCTGACTGGAATGTTTGGTCTTTCCTGTGTTACACACTTATTAAACATTGCCTGTCTATGCAGAGCTTTGGCGTTGGAGCTGTGGTATTAGCTTTAACTGTAAGTGAAATCACATCACCCAGAGTTAAACGTGTGTTACACGTGGTAAATACTGGCTTTGAAAGACTTATCTTCTGGCTTAGGGCACACTTTTAGGAAGCAAATCTCTGCTTTAAAATGCTTCCCACCATGTGAGATTATGATTGGCTCCCTGTGTACTTTTTCTACACAAACATACATTATTGAGGTCAGCATCCCATAATCAGCTACACACAATCAATTGATTTATCATCTGACCTATGGAATGTCATTCCCTTAATTCCTATGCAAGTGCTCTACCACGGGCTTTAAGAGCAGGACGGCTAGCTGAAACCAGGGAAGGCTCTGTTATACTTAACTTGCTTTCACTGCCTCATTCATATGGCCTATCCCATGTGGGGGGTGGGGGAGAAAATTAGGTTTTAGTTAATATGGAAACTTGCATTTGGGAGTTTTTGTCCATCTTGTTCTCATTTGGTGCCTTTGAGACTAGTGAGCTATGATAATACACAAGAGCTGTGCCAACAAGGCTCCAGAATCCAAGCTTAGCCCTGGATAAAATCTGTCTTCTGATTGGCTGAAGAGGGCTCCAAAGAGCCCATGTAATTATTTCCCAGTGAACATAAGCATCAGCTTAGTAAAGCTTCTTTGAGAACTTGATCACCAGGTCATTCAGCAAAATATGTAACCCAACACGGCTATTTCATAATAATGTCCATATCAAATGTGAGCCCTATTCTGCACTGCTTCTTTGGGCAAAACTCCCTTCTTCGAGAGCTATGTCTCGGAACAGAATGCA
>NW_020664393.1:18566197-18659746 GCF_002925995.2 Terrapene triunguis
AGGTAGCTGGGTGAGTATCGTCAGCATCATTTTACAGATGAGAAGACTGAGACAGGGTGAAGCGACTGGCCATGGCCTCACATTGAGTCAGCAACACCGCCAGCATTAAAACTCAAGGCCACCTTATTCTCCATCTTGTGCACATTCCTCCAGACCTCTGTTTTAAAAATACATTAACCATTTTACAATCACAATAATATATGACATGGCAGTTCATTCCTCAGTTCATATATACACACACCCCTGAGGTGAGCTGAGGCACTCCACATGAGCAAATATTGACTGACGACCACATCTCTTGTTGTCCATTATATTTCTTAGTAGCACACTGATTATAGGAACACAGAATGCTGCAGACCACAGAAGCAACAAGCACAGCTAGTTGTCTCTCCTCTTAACAGTTAGTAGTTGTACGCCATACTGATTTCCTAAAGAATATATCTAGGTAGCTCCATAAAACAGCGGCATTTACAGTGTAAATGCAGCCTTTGTTCCCTTACCACAAAGTAATACTAAATATCTGTGTGCACATGAAGAATGACAGGTGATTTGCAAGTATTTTTAAAGCTTTTGGGAAAACAGGACTTTTTGTCGAAATTTGAACATTTCCTATCACATTAGCTGACTTTACAGCAATTTATTTTGTTGCTATGATAAAAGGAGGTAATGAACCATGAAGTTTCTTCAGGAAATTGTCAGCCTCAGCCTGGAAATAACGTTCAGCTACATGTGAGCCATGAAAAAGAACACAATAATGATTCAGGGGAAACTGTTTGGTTTTCCATTAGACTGAAGACAATCAGCTACATTTGTATTATCTGATGTTTTTCTGTTTTTAAGTGTGTGACAATGGGACATTTAAGTGCATGATAGTCATTGCACCGATAAAGTTAATTTTTCTCTTTAAGCAAGCATATGCATCCACGAACCAATAATCGTAGTGAAAGGATAATCAATTTAAAAAAGAAAGGAAATTCAAGAACCTGTTTTTTATTCTCCTATGTAGATTTCACTTCTTAAACAACTCTGCTATCTCTGATACCTCCTTTGTGCCTCAAATCAGGCACTTAATACTAAATGAAAACTGAAACCCATATCTAATCAAAGATAATAAGCAGTGAAATGATTTTCTAATTGACTCAAATACACACAGATTTAGAATCTGATAGTAGTTATTTAGGATTAGTTAGTTTTCTGAAATGTTGATTGCATCTGTGTAATTCTGTGACAGCAGCTATAACAATCTACCCCACTTGAATAAATCCTGTCTGAAGCTTTGTTGAAAAATAAGCTATGAAAGGATCAGTCAGCATCACTGAGTTGAACTATGCTGGAAAAATATGTATGGATGGTTTCTCCAGTGACTTGCCCCTTATGTATCATTTATCCCAGTGCAAAGTGAGGGTACAATGCAACCATTCTGATTTATATCCATTTTACACTCACTTTCCATGGATGCAATTGACTAATTAGGTACAAGGCAGTGGAAAATCAAGCTCAGACTCTACAAGCCTTCAAAACTGTTTCCTACTGCTGGAGAGGATTTATGGTTTTTTTAGCCACACCTTCACTATCTCCAGTTAGGATATCTATCATCCTTCTCTTGCATCTTCTCTTACTTGTCCTAGCTGGCAAAATGGATTTTTTTTTTTCATTTTCTCTCTTGCTATTGGAAGTATCTCATGCCATTATGTGACTTAAAACACTCTGTAAACACCATTAGTCATTGAGTTTTCTTTCCCTGGAAGGAGACTAGCATTTTTCTTGATACTAAATTGGTCAACAAATGCTCACCATGCAAAACTCTGTATGAAGGAAGGGTTAGGCAGTATCTATTTTTATTGGCTTTTCTACAGCACTTATCACTTTAATATCTGAGCCGCTCACAAACCTTAATGGATATATCTTCACAACATCTCCGTGAGGTAGGGAAGTACTATTACTTCCATTTTCCAGATGAAGAACTGAGGCACTGAGAGATAAGTGGTTAGTACAGGGTCACAAAGGAATCCTGTAGTAGAGACAGGAATAAAACTCAGATCTCTTGAGTCCTAATCCAACGCCTGAGCCACAAAAACATCCTTCTCTTCTGCTAATAGCCTTTAATTCATTTCCTCTCTGTATCCTATACCCTCCAGCAGCTTGTGTGTTTACTTGTGTCTTCTCTATATTTACAATAATCCCATCACAGGCTCCATTCTTATGTCGCTGTTTTTACTTTATATTCATCTCTAATATGAATACAAACAAACAGATACAGTATTTTCAAACTAGCATTATAGCAAAGCAGGCATGAAACAGATGGAACAAATAAACTAGGCGATAATATGTCACCATAACAATAGTGAAAACACAATGTAGTTTCAGCATCGCACTCAATCTGCTTCCTCTCCCAAAACATAAGAAAAGCTTCGTTGACTACAATATTAGTGAGTATTTACCAATATTATTATTAAGGTTTTATTTCTTGCAACATTCAATTGGGAGGCAGGCATGCAGCAATTAATTTCAGAATACATATCTGCAATACTAAAATAGCAGAATTACATGTTGTTCCAATAGCTTTTCAATTATGTATTCTAGTAAGATTCCTCTGGGTTGGGTGGAAATGTAGATGAAGTATTGTGTGTTGTTGGATTTTTTAAAAGAAAAGAAATAAATGCTATTTATTATCAAATGTATTTGGATTTTTTCTTTGAGCTTATCAAATTCACTAGGCACATTACAAAAATTAAAAGAGAACAGGACTCATTTCAGATGTGATAAGTAAGGTGGTCTAAATCAGACACCCTGGGCACAATTATATTCTCAGTTACTGTGATGTAACTTTCTTTGAAGTCAATGGACCTGATTCTCCATTGCTCTGCACCTAGCATAGTCACTGATGTTTATACAAGTTGGGTGCAAATCTATACCATTCTGATTTAGTAATGGCTTACACCCATTATCCACTAGTGTCAATGACTACACAAGGTGCAGGGTAATGAAAAGTCTGCCCCAAGGAAAGTTATACTTGTGTAACTAAGGGCAGAATTTTTCTCCATTGCACCAAATGTAGACTCCCTTATACAGGTCTAAGGGCTTGGCTACACTTGCGAGTTAGTGCGCAATAAAGGAGCCCCATGCGCACTAGCTCACTCCCAGTCCACATTGGCAAGGCACGTAGAGCGCTCTGACTCCACAGCTAGAGCGCTCCTGGTACTCCACCTCGGCGAGAGGAATAACGTTTGCTGCGCCTTGGCTACAACGCACGGGCGTCAGTTTGAACAAGGTGTTGCATTACTGCGCTCTGATCGGCCTCTGGAAACGTCCCATAATCCCCTTAAGTCAAGTGGCCACTCTTGTCATTGTTTTGAACTCCTGTAGGAATGTGGAAATGCCCTTTCAAAGCTCCATTTCTGACAGCTGGCGTGCAAGCCGTTACTGTGGCATGCTGTGTGTGAGAGAGAGAGGCGGGGGGAAGGGAGAGGTCTGCTGCTGTCTGAACTTACAAGACAGCATCAGCCCCCCATAAACCCACTCTCTCTCCCCCCCACATACACACAACACACTCCCTGTTACACTCCACCCCACCCCCACCATTTGAAAAGCACATTGCAGCCACTTGCATGCTGGGATAGCTACCACAATGCACTGCTCTCTGTGGCTGTTGCAAGAGCTGCTAATGTGGCCATGCCAGTGCGCTGGCAGCTGTCAGTGTGGACAGACTACAGTGCCTTCCCTACTGCGCTCTACGAAGGCTGGTTTAACTCAAAGCACTCTACCTCTGCAAGTGTAGCCATGCCCTATGAGAGTCTGTTGGAATAAGGAGGTTTTACTTATCTCACCTTAGACTTGGTCTAAGAAATGCTCAGGGAGATTAGAGAGGCTATAAAAATAAAAACCTCAATAATAATGGGGGATTTCAACTATTCCCATATTGACTGTGTACATGTCACCTCAGGACAGGATGCAGACATAAAGTTTCTTGACACCTTAAATGATTGCTTCTTGGAGCAGCTAGTCCTGGAACCCACAAGGGGAGAAGCAATTCTTGATTTAGTCCCAAGTGGAGCACAGGATCTGATTCAAGAGGTGAATATAGCTGAACTGCCTGGAAATAGTGACCATAGCATAATAAAATGTAACATCTCTGTGGGGGGGAAACACCAAAGCAGCCCACCACAGTAGCATTTAATTTCAGAAAGGGGAACTACACAAATATGAGGAAGTTAGTTAAACAGAAATTAAAAAGTACAGTGCCAACAGTGAAATCCCTGCAAGCTGCATGGAAACTTTTTAAAGACACCACAATAGAGGTTCAATTTAAATATATACCCCAAATTAAAAAACATAGTAAGAGGACCAAGAATGTGCCACCATGGCTTAACAAAAAAGTAAAAGAAGCAGCAAAAGGCAAAAAGACATCCTTTAAAAAGTGGAAGTTAAATCCTACTGAGGAAAATAGAAAGGACCATAAACTCTGGCAAGTGAAGTGTAAAAATATAATTAGGAAGGCCCAAAAAGAGTTTGAAGAACTGGTAGCCAAAGGCTTAAAAAGTAATAGCAAAAAAAAATTTAAGTACATCAGAAGCAGGAAGCCTGCTAAACAACCAGTGAGGGCACTGGATGATCAAGATGCTAAAGGAGCACTCAAGAAGATAAGGCCATTGTGGAGAAACTAAATGAATTCTTTGTATTGGTCTTCACAGCTAAGGATGTGAGGGAGATTCCCAAATCTGAGCCATTCTCTTTAGGTGACAAACCTGAGGAACTGTCCCACATTGAGGTGTCATTAGAGGAGGGTTTGGAACAAATTGATAAACTAAACAGTAATAAGTCACCAGGACCAGATGGTATTCACCCAAGAGTTCTGAAGGAACTCAAATGTGAAATTGCAGAACTACTAACTGTGGTATGTAACCTATCATTTAAATCAGTTTCTGTACCAGATGACTGGAGGATAGCTAAGATACTTAGATATTGGCATAGAAAGTACGCTTATTAAGTTTGCAGATGATACAAACTGGGAGAGATTGCAACTGCTTTGGAGGATAGGGTCATAATTCAAAATGATCTGGACAAATTGGAGAAATGGTCTGAGGTAAACAGGATGAAGTTTAACAAAGACAAATGCAAAGTGCTCCACTTAGGAAGGAACAATCAGTTTCACACATACAGAATGGGAAGAGAGTGTCTAGGAAGGAGTACGGCAAAAAGGGATCTAGGGGTTATAGTGGACCACAAGCTAAATATGAGTCAACAGTGTGATGCTGTTGCAAAAAAAGCAAACATGATTCTGGGATGCATTAACAGGTGTGTTGTGAGCAAGACACAAGAAGTTATTCTTCCGCTCTATTGTGCGCTGGTTAGGCCTCAACTGGAGTATTGTGTCCAGTTCTGGGCACCGCATTTCATGAAAGATGTAGAGAAATTGGAGAGGGTCCAAAGAAGAGCAACAAGAATGATTAAAGGTCTTGAGAACATGACCTATGAAGGAAGGCTGAAAGAATTGGGTTTGTTTAGTTTGGAAAAGAGAAGACTGAGAGGGGACATGATAGCAGTTTTCAGGTATCTAAAAGGGTGTCATAAGGAGGAGGGAGAAAACTTGTTCACCTTAGCCTCTAAGGATAGAACAAGAAGCAATGGGCTTAAACTGCAGCAAGGAAGGTTTAGGTTGGACATTAGGAAAAAGTTCCTAACTGTCAGGGTGGTTAAACACTGGAATAAACTGCCTAGGGAGGTTGTGGAATCTCCATCTCTGGAGATATTTAAGAGTAGGTTAGATAAATGTCTTGCAGGGATGGTCTAAACAGTATTTGGTCCTGCCATGAGGGCAGGGGACTGGACTCGATGACCTCTCGAGGTCCCTTCCAGTCCTAGAATCTATGAATCTATGTGACGCCAATTTTTTAAAAAGGCTCCAGAGGCAATCCCGTCAATTATAGGCTGGTAAACCTAACTTCAGTACAAGGCAAATTGGTTGAAACTATAGTAAAGAACAGAATTGTCAGACACATAGATGAACACAATTTGTTGGGAAGAGTCAACATGTTTTTTGTAAAGAGAAATCATGCCTCACCAATCTACTAGAATTCTTTGAGGGGGTCAACAAGCATGTGGACAAGGGGGATCCAGTGGATATAGTGTACTTAGATTTTCAGAAAGCCTTTGATAAGGTCCCTCACCAAAGGCTCTTAAGCTAAGTAAGCTGTCACGGGATAAGAGGGAAGGTCCTCTCATGGATTAGTAACTGGTTAAAAGATAGGAAACAAAGGGTAGGTATAAATGGTCAGTTTTCAGAATGGAGAGAGGTCAATAGTGGTTTCTCCCAGGGGTCTGTATTGGGACCAATACTGTTCAACATATTCATAAATGATCTGGAAAAAGGGGTAAACAGTGAGGTGGCAAAATTTGCAGATGATAAAAAACTACTCAAGATAATTAAGTCCAAAGCAGACTGTGAAGAGTTACAAAGGGATCTCACAAAACTAGGTGGCTGGGCACTAAAATGGTAGATGAAATTCAATGTTGATAGATGCAAAGAAATGCACATTGGAAAACATAATCCCAACTATACATACAAAATGATGGGGTCTAAATTAGCTGCTACCCATCAAGGAAGAGATCTTGGAGTCTCTGAAAACATCCACTCAGTGCACTGTGGCAGTCAAAAAAGCTAACAGAATGTTGGGAATCATTAGGAAAGGGATAGATAATAAGACAGAAAATATCATATTGCCTCCATATAAATCCATGGTACTCCACATCTTGAATACTATGTGCAAATCTGGTCGCCCCATCTCAAAAAAGATATATTGGAATTGGAAAAGGTACAGAAAAGGGCAACAAAAATGATTAGGGGTATGGAACAGCTTCCATATGAAGAGAGGTTAATAAGACTGGGACTTTTCAGCTTGGAAAGAGATGACTAAGGAGAGATATGATAAAGGTCTATAAAATCATGACTGGTGTGGAGAAAGTAAATAAGGAAGTGTTATTTACTCCTTCTCATAACACAAGAACTAGGGATCACCAAATGAAATGAATAGGCAGCAGGTTTAAAACAAGCAAAAGAAAGTATTTCTTCATACAATACACAGTCAACCGGTGGAACTCGTTGTCAGAATATGTTGTGAAGGACAAAACTATAACAGGGTTCAAAAAAGATAAGTTTATGGGGGATAGGTCCCTCAATGGCTATTACCCAGGATGGGGAGGGATGCAAAACTATAATCTGAAGTATCCCTAGCCCAGTGATTCTCAACCAGGGATACGTGTACCCCTGGGGGTACGCAGAGGTCTTCCAGGGGGTACATCAACTCATCTAGATATTTGCCTAGTTTTACAACAGGCTACATAAAAAGCACTAGCAAAGTCAGTGCACACTAAAATTTCACAAAGACAAAATGAGAAAGTTAGCAATTTTTCAGTAAGAGTCTGCTGTGATGCTTTCGTATTTTTGTGTGATTTTGTAAGCTAGTAGTTTTTAAGTAAGGTGAAACTTGGGGGTACGCAAGACAAGTCAGACTCCTGAAAGGGGTCCTGAATTCTGGAAAGGTTGAGACCCGCTGCCCTAGCCTCTGTTTGCCAGAAGCTGGGAATGGGTGGTGATTACTTGTTCTGTTCATTTCCTCTAAAGCACCTGGCATTGGCCACTGTCGGAAGACAAGATATTGAGCTAGATGGGCCTTTGGTCTGACCCAGTATGGCCGTTCTTATGTCTATATACAAAATTGCACCACTTTAACTAAAGGTGTGATATTAAACCGATTTAATTAATCAGTCCAACTTTGTGTGGACAAAATTAAACTTGTTTAAATTTGTTTTATACCAGTTGAGTTTGCACCTGTAATTTACAGCTCAGTGAAATACATTTTGGAATTCCTCCTAAAGAAACATTTAGGGCCAGATTCAATTCCCCATTCTGCTCCCTTTGCCTTGCTCAAGTAGTGGAAAGGGAGGGGAAACAGGTCATGTCTTCCCATTTGAGCAATCAACAGTAGAAGGGGCGGGAGTCCCTGGTGGGCAGAGAGGTGATGTAGTTGGCATCTATGTCAACAACCCTCCTACACACCTGACGTTCAGTGAGGGCCGGGGTGGTGAGTGGAAAGGAAAGAAGAATGGCTAGAACATACTGTACTCCAGCTATCCCCAGCTGGCAGAAAATGCCCGAGGGACCGTCATCAGCTGATGGATTTTAGAGCACCCAGGTTGCTCTAAGATTCCCCAGGGCTGGGGCCAGCATAAAACCACCCAGAGAATCATGGAGCAGTAACTATTCACTGACAGCATCCACTATGTCCAGCAGAAATTTACAACAGAAAAACTGGGTCTTAGATTTTAATATAGGCATTCCTGGAAAATATGTATACCCTCATGTGTTAATCAAAGCAATGAGAGATGGACAAGAACTGCTAGGTCATCCTGTTCCTCCTCCCAGTGCTCAATTGTCCAAGACAATGTATTTACAGTATGTCTCTTAGATTTTAACCCCGTCCACCACCCCAAATCTCAATATTATAACAAAGGCAGTTTGAAAATCTTTTTCACTATGCTATAAAACAAGAAAACTTGCCTTTACAGGAATTCCCAGGATTAAATCCTCTCTGTTTTTCTTATGCTTTTATTCATGCTGTCCTCATAATATTTTTATAGGATGTGGCAAAAGAGATTATTTCAATAAAGCTTTTCTTTCTTCATGTACAGAGGAACTATAATTTTTCGTTTAGTCTTTTAAGAAGTAACACATAATCTGACACCTGACTTTTGGTACCAGGCAAATGCAACTTCTCTGTTTGTTGTTCTGGTTTTCCTCCTCTTTGTTGACCAATTTAGCTGTGTCCTGGTATATTCAGGGAGCATTATTAACTCATTCATTTCTGGGTACTTCAAAGATTTTGTTCTCAGCATTGCCAACCCCAGGTTTTCAAAAACCATGAGTCAGACCCCAAAAGTCAAGAGATTGGCCTAAAAATCATGAGATTATTTTTAAAAATAAGAATCTGGGTGGGTTCTGCTTATTTTTCCCTCTGAGTTTTGAGTGTTAGGTTCATGTTCTCCTGCTTTTTTCCTGAAATCAGAGCACATGAAATATACTTTTTTTAATGAAAGCTGAGTTTCTCATGTAAACACATAACTTCATAAAAAAACCACCAAACTTGTCAAGAGTTGGCAACGCTGCATTTGGTGATTTGAATTTACCTAAAATAGACAATATGTGACGCTCACGTTATTACACTCTATAACAAGAATACTACTTAGGACCTAACCATGCAAGCAAAACTCCTGTGTTGGGCAAATTCTTCAACCTGTACTATATATGAAGAGCACGATGCGTGCAGCTGAGCTAGTCTGCTTCTACTGTGCATGGACTTAGTAGGGGGATTGTGCATGTAGAAGGGAGGTTCTGAAACCATGGTCTACTAAGCCCTACCTGGTGGCCTACAGAATTACCTATTGTGAGAAGCGATGCTATGACAGACTGCAGGGACCGAACACCTATTGAGTTCCAGGGGGTGGGACTGGTAGGGGAGGAGCTACTGAACCCAGGGCTCAAACGAGGTCGAGGGACAACAAATGACAAAACGGGAACAGGAGTGAGGGTTACAGGGACATAAGTAGGGAACCAGAAGGGGACACCAAGCAGAGAACCCCGGACAGCATCCACTGCTCCTTGAAGGTGTCTAAGGAGCCAGTGGACACGGCCCAGAGGTACTCTGTCCGGATATGTGAACCAAGGGAGGAACGGAAATAGGCCCCACAGTCGCAGAGCACCTTCCCATCCAGCATCCTCCTCTGCAGGGAGCGAACAGGTGAGCCTGCACTCTGATCACTCAGATGTTAATTACCAGTAGTTCCCCCTGGAGAAAGCTGATGGGGGAAATTAGACAATCAGGTTGGCTGCTGGGTGGGATAAGGAGCCAATTAACCCATTAATTGGAGGCAGGATGGAGGCAGGAAGGAAGTCCCAAGGGAGAGAGAGAGGCGACTAGGGCAAGTTGAGCTCAGCTACACAGAGACCTCCAGGGAGGAAAACCTCTGTTCCCTGCAGGCCCTGGGAAGAGGGCCAAAAAGCACTGTTGGTGCTGTAAATAAACTGTTGCACAGGGTTGTTGTGGAAATGGTGGAGAGAACTTAACAGGGTATGGTGAAGGCAAAACCACTGGTCCATGGAGTTTCTGTGGGGAAGAAGGCAGGACAGAGGCATGTTAAAAGGCGAGCTGGACCCATTTGTATCAGATAGAGTTGCCTACAGAATGGCAAGTTCGAGGAATCCCTCGTGTCGGGTACTGGTAACCCTCACCAGGGAGCTTCAATCCACAAAGATTTGTTCTTTGGGATGGAATTGGAAGGGAGCTGGTGTATCCAGGACTACGCAGATCCTTTGGCCATTCCCCCCACACAGAGGGAGTGCAGGCAGAGCTGAGGCTACCATAGCCCTGAAGCCTCAAAAGCAACTGCAGAGCAGCTCACCAAAGGCAGATCAGTGTACTCAGGCTCAAGGTTAGTCCCTTTCTGTCTGCTCTCCCTTGTCCTCCCTCTGGCCACTCTACAAAGTTTCATCTTTTACCAGGTACTCTTTCTTTCTCTCTAGCTAGCTAAGATTTTTCTACAGCCCCCATCACTGTACTGCCTAAACATTTATCTGATAGTTTGGCCCACTGTACACAACTTTATTATTTATATTATGGTAGTGCCTATAGGCAGGGCCATATAAATAACTTTGGGGACCCCTGGGCACAGTGTAAATTTAGGGCCCCTACCACATTACAGTAAGAAATAAATAGTAATTCTTTAAAATATTATTGCAAACTAAAACATGACAGAGTGGTAATAGAAAAAGTTGTACATATATTTGAAAACATTTGAAAACATCACTTCTTGGATTTGCAGGTGGCAAGTCACAGATGATACACCACTGCTGAGGTCCCCTTTCAGCAGGGGGCCCTGGGCATGTGCCCAGTTTGCCCAGGCCTTAAGCCATCTCTGCCTATGGGCCCCAACCACAATCAGGGTGCCCTTGTGCTAGTCACTGTGCAAACACACAGGCCCCTCCAAAGCGCTTACTGTCTAAGCATATAAATATACATGTGTTGTTCCTTTCTTCCTTTGATGCTGACTCTCCAGTATCTCCTAGTGATTTTTTTTAAACAACAAAACCCCATTTCTAATTTTCTTTGTCATTTACTAACATATAATTGTGACCCTTAGAGGTGTTCGAAATTGAAAGGTTCATGTACAATCCACATCGTTTTCATCTGAATATGTTCATGTTACTTGCGGAGGTTAATAAGGAGTAGACTAGTTCATACACTCAGAATCCTAAGATTTATGTTGATAAAAAGAAATCTAATTTACTTATGTGCATATGCAATAATGCAGGTCACATATTTTTGCAATGAAATTTGATTTCTGCCAGCTTCATTTTCCTTA
Source organism: Terrapene triunguis (assembly GCF_002925995.2). NCBI lineage: Eukaryota > Metazoa > Chordata > Testudines > Emydidae > Terrapene > Terrapene triunguis. Next base: position 18,577,613 of record NW_020664393.1, read on the forward strand.
ATGTTAACATTGAGACATTTTGCCTCGTCACACCCATATTCATTTACGGAATTTAGCTGCAAGCCAATTCAGATATAATTATTATTTCTTCCTTCTCTACCATAGGCATATTTTGCTTTGAAGTGAGTTGAGCCAATTTTTTTCCCATGAAGTACATAAAATAACCCACTACATTACAGCCTTTATTTCTTGTTACCTTTTAATTTTCATACAGTACATTAGGTTCTTATGGAGAGAGACATGATTTTTTTCTCCTTTTTTAATTAATCCATTTTAAAATGAGGCAATAACATGAAGGCAAAGATAACCGAGTTGAGAGGGGTTTTTTTTTCCATGACATTTTCTGTGACAAGTTAAAATGAAAATTACATGGAACTAGGTGGTTAGGTGAGTTAGTGCACTGGCCCTTTACCTCTGAGTATTTGTTCAAATCACAATTTAAAATTAAGTTAGGAGTCTTATCCTGATCCCATTGGTACAAATGACAAACTACCCTATAATGTGACATGTCACCACAGCTGACAGATGAGATATGGTATGGATTGAAGTAGTAGGGGTGTTGTAGGTCAGAATTAAAGTATGCTGCATGGAGTGTAGTTGGCCCTGATTCAGTGAGGTACTTATGCATATGCTTAACTGTAAGCCAGTGAAAAGCCCCCTGTCATATGCATTATTTACATGATCACATACTATTTTTTCCTCAGGACCCCTGCCTCAGTCAGTGCACAGGATGGATGTTACTACCACCATTAGCAGTAGGTTGTCATCCTCTACATGGACCAGCCACTAGAGGGGGGATGACATATAGTTTGCCCATGGTTTTCACAGATACTTGCTGACAACAAAGGAATGTTGAGACTGAAAAATCTTTGATTCTATTCCAGATTCTGGAGGGGAGTGTGCTTAAGTGAAAGCAGACTCTTCTGCCCCTGTTCCCTCCAAGCCTAACCCCTTTTGCCTGTGTCCCCTCCAGCCTGTCCCTGTGCCACTCCTGTCCCTACTTCTGCCCCAGATCCTCATCGCTGTCTCCCCTTTCCTTCAAGCTCCTTGTCCCAGTCCCAGTCTCCTCTCCTAACTAGTCCCAGAATCCTTCCAAAGGGCCCCTCATCCCAGTCCCAGTCTCCCTTCCAGGTTCTTAGTTGGAGTGACACTCTTTCTCCCAGTCTCAGGCTCCATGCTCAGCCAGTCAGTCTTTCCCGACCTCTCTCCCATATCTCTTCATCTGATCCCAGTCTCTTCCCACACCTCCTAGTCCCAGTCTTACCCACACCCCCATCTCTTGTCCTCTCTGCATGTCAGTCAGGAAGTTCTCCCTTCTTCTTACTGTCTGGGCCCAGCACGGAAGGGACATTGAGAGCACAGGATAGACCGTCTCCTTACTCTCCATTCCTGTGCTCATCCCCACAGAGTTGGGAAGCTCAGCTGGGAGCAGCAATTACAGGGAAAGTCCTACTCAACCTTTGCATCCTTGGGCTCAGTCACTCCTTGGTCAGCAAGTATGAGCTATGAGGAGCTGCAGCTTACTCAATGTAGATGGAATCTTTGGAGAATTTAGCTGCCAAACTCTAACAAATCTTTACTGAGCATGTGCAAACTGTGATTTTTCAATGGCCATATTTTCTCAGAGGCAGCAAAAGGCATCCCTGACACCAGAATAATCCCCCTGCCAAATTTCAAGTCTCCCATAGTGAACACCAGACTGGAGAATTCAGGAAGCACAGGTGTCCTACAATCTGGATTGCACCCCGTGGGATGTCACAGGGTCTTATAGTGGGAAGTGTTGGGCTCTCTAACTATAATTCGTACTGCCCATTCTGCCTATAATAAAGTGCCTCACTGAACTGGGACATACATGATTACATTGAATTCAGGCAAATTAAACCATAGCAAGAAACTTGAGAGACTTAGGCGTTCTTCAGGGTATGTCCATACTGCACCCTAAACCCAGGCTCTCACTCAGGTTTGAGCCAAAGCCCACCTTCCATCCACATGCAAATCAGCCTGACTTGGGTCAGCATGCACTCAGGACCCAGATCCTATGACCCTGCTAGTGGGGTGGGTCAGAGCCAGAGTTCTGCTGTGACTAGGGTCCAAGCCTTGTCATTTTGCCGTGTGGATGCAGGTCAAACCACAGACCCAAGTCAGAAGGTTTGTGTCATGCAGTGTGGACATATTAGCATGTCTGTGAGACACAGACCCAGGTACACAATGCAGTGTGGATGCTCAAGCATGGACATGGATTTGGAAACTCTGAGTCCACAATCCTGGGTCCCACAGACCCGGGTTTAGTGTGCAATGTAGACATACCCTTAAAGGCTAGAATTTCTAAACTGAAGGAATGGTGTAGTGGAGTAAACTTCAGAGACAATACTTCTGGGACAACACCAGAGGAGCTCTTGTGCAGAAAAGAGGAAAATCTGCCTAAACCAACTCAACAGAATGGATTATAAATTTATATCAAGCAAATGGTAAATAAAGCTGGCAAATCAGAGAGAGAAAGCAAAGATGCTAAGATAAAAAATGCATAATTATTCAAATAGACTAAACGTAAATAAAGCTACATGTGCGTATGAGGGCCCTCCAGGTCACTAAGAGATTAAGGAGGCAATTAAAAAGGATTAAGAAATTGTGGAATTTGCATCTGTCATCACTGCACAGGATGATGTGGAAATTCCTATCCTAATCACACTTCCTGTGGGAAAAAGAGTGTGATATTATGAAGATAAACATTTTAAAGAAGAGATAGTGGAGCAACTTGAAAAACAAGTTCAGTAAGCCATAAGGTCCCAATGGTATTGATCTGAGAGTCTGGAAGCAACTAAAATGCAGAGGAACAGAGCTGCTGATCAACATGCGCAATACAACTGAAAAAAGAGACTGTTCCTCAAGAGTGAAGTTATAAACAACTGCCCAGTTCCAAAATAGGAGCCAAAAGTGAACCAGTGTATCTTCACCACAGTGTTGAGGATACTGATTGAGTCTGCTGGAGGGCAAAGAAATAAAACAACTGGCTATATATAACCAGATAGCAGGGCTAGATTCTAATCTCAACTATGATGATGTAAATCCAGATTAACTTCAATGTAAATGTAACCATTTGAAATACCTGCCAAAATATGGGTTTTGTAGATATAATTTACTTGGGTTTTAAAATACTTTTGATAAAGTCCCTCAGAAAAGACTGCTGGTGAAAATCATTAACTATGAGGTAAAATGATACACTATAAACTGGTTGAGCAATGGAAAACAAACTGTCAGAATAAATGTCTGCATGACAGCATGCTAGGGTGCTCACCTGGGACCAGGTGAACAAGGGGTTGTCCCAGACTCAGCTTCCCACACCCATGCACAGGTATTCAAGGGAAGCCTCTATGGAAGAGGCTGCAGGAGCAAAAGAGGGAACAGCTAACCTTTGGGAAAGCGAGGCTCCCCACCCAGGATTATAGAAGTGGGTTGAACCCCCACGTTGACAAGAGTTATTACTGCAAGAAACAACCTTGCTGATTGTGCCTGTTTTTCTGATGAATCACTCCACCATCTTACTAGACTGCTTGCTCAGAAGTATAGCAAATTAATAGTGGAGTACCCCAGAATCAGTGTGACACTGTGGTATTTTGTGATGATCTAGCTAAAGGGACAATGAGCAGCTGATGTTTATGCATGACACTAAAGTTTTTAGGTTAGTATAAATTATGGAAGACTGAGAAACTCAGATAAAATGTAACTGATGAACACCATTTAATGTGGGAATAATAGACTTGTTATACGAACTGGTATGCTCTTAATTAACTTGATTGTCTCAAAAAAAATATAGGAATCATACATAGCTCAATGAAAACATCTGCTCAATGCACAGTTAATGTTATTCAAGCAAACAACATGCTTAAATTAATCTAAAAGTAACAAGATAATGTGAAGAACTCTGTAGTGATAAGGTGTAAAAACAATCCCATATCAACAGACTAGTACTGAGTTCAGTTTTAGCCGCAGTCCTGTGGTGTGTGCGGTGCTCTCTTTGTGAAGCTCACAGCAGGTTCTGGGGCTTGGGTTATTATTACACAGCGAGAGCAGCCGTTGAGGAGACCTTGAGTAAGGAAAGGGAAATAGAGGCATGGATGGCCTTACGTAGGGTGAGACCATGAACTCCTAGAGGCAGAGACTGTCCTTATTGTTAAGTTCCATATGCATCGCTGGTATGATATAAATAACAATTGTAAACTGTACAGTGGGGAAAAAAAACAACCTGGCTCTTTCATTAAAAACCCTCGTAACATAACAAAGGGGCACTCAAAACTGAAATTGGAGCTAGTAAATTGACAATGAGGGTTTGAAAATGCCATTTGTCTGCTCAACTAGGGCAAATAATAACTTGGAGTGGGCTGCGGGAGGAGGAGAAATCTAAATGGAGCCCCCCTGCTCTTTTCCTCAGAGGGAAATAGAATAAGCTAGTTGGAGCAGAGAGCCCAGGTGCTGCTGTTTCATCTGGAGGTGATGTGAGAACAGAGGAAGAACTGGGATCATTGCTGCTCCAAGTATGCCTCCTCTCCACTGATTTCCCCTCTTCATTTTCTGCCCACCACTGGCATCTATTTTACCAGTCGTCAGTGGTAGGCAGGGTGGTCAGGCAGGCTGCATAGGGGGCCTGCAGGTAGGGTGACCAGATGTCCCAATTTTATAGGGACAGGCCCAATTTTGGGGCTTTTTCTTATATAGGCTCCGATTACCCTCCCACCCCCATCCCAATTTTTCACACTTGCTGTCTGGTCACCCTACCTGCAGGCTGCACAGGGGGCTCATAGTTCCACTCCTTCCTTCCCCTGTTCTCTACTCTGTTAAGGAGCTGGGTTTGCTTAAGAGGAACTTGGGCAGGCCCATTAGAAGGTGGGGAAGCAGCAAAAGCTGCTTCTCTGTGGCAGTGAAGGGAGCCTAGTAAGAGAATTGTTTGAGGGGAGGGTATTTATTTATTTCAGGAGGACTTGAGGAAAGGACATGGTAGCTCATGTTTCTTTCACCCATGCTAATAGGCTTAATCCTCAGGGCAATAGTTTTTTAGGAAAACTTTTCAAGCCTGAGCTCTAACTAACCAAATGTAACAATTCCATATAGAGTATGCTTAACCCATTGATCTTCCTGATAACTGACATTATTGAGGCAGATTCTTGATTAGGATCCAACAAATAGATTAGAGAATCTTTTAAGCAGAAATAGCATTTGCAGCTATATGAGCAAAGGGATACATGGGAAATTAAACCTCCTCATGTTTTGGGGCATAAACTGATCTCATATGAGAGTCAGGATCAATTCCCTCCAAACCCCCATACATAGCATCTCACAATTAGCTAGGTATCCTCTGGGGATTTGATCTTCCTCTGAATAATCAGTTACTGGATGCTGCCAGAAACAGGATACTGGACTTTTGTTCCTGTATTGGCAGAGCCACTCGGGGAAGCTTGTATAGTTCTTGTCTTCAGCTACACCTGGTCCTAGCCAACGTTAGACTCATTTTCATAATCACTAAATTTTCTCTCCAATGCGAAAGAAATAAACTGAAAAAATTGCAGAAAAATGTATTTATCAAAAAGGGGCTGATGGCATTTATTTGAAGTTAATGTACAGATGCTTTTAGGACCCTTACAGGTCATTTATGTTGGTGAGAAGTGAATTAACTTTTATTCCATTTTCAGCTACAAAGAAATCACATGGCTTCCAGAAGGTTTTGTATTTTGATATATATGTTGGTCCCAAGAAAGGTTTTGAATTACTAGCATTTCCTGACAAATTAAAGGCAAGCAAGGACCAGTAATGCAGGTGACAGAGCATGCACTAACAAAGCCTGCCTCTCCATACTGCCTCTTTGATGTAGCTCATCTTTGCCCTAAAGGAATTTGATTATCCTATGGTGAGCCAGTGATGAAATCTGTACTCAAAATCAAACCTGCACAGAAAATGATATCTTGACTCTTTGTTCTGCATAGAGTAGCTGTGTGTGGTAGGAATGTGTTTCTATTTGTGTGTGATCTGAGGGTAGTTTGAAGAGTGATCCCAAGAGATAAAAAGGGTAATGCTTTAATTTGACAAAATATTAAATTCCTCTATCTTGCCTTATCTAACAAAATTCTGATGCTTATTAGGATGATGAACATTTTGAGTAATACTTGGTGTTAACATCTTGTGAGGAAATCTCTCTATAAAAAGTTCAATAGAATGTCAAAGACCCTGATTTACAAAGAGTGCAGTGGGCTCTTAAGTATTATTTTTAGAATAATGCTTGATGAGATTTACACACAGGGGAAAAAAACCCTAATCTACAGTCACTTTGGAGCAAAGTAGTATTTCACTGCATAATAATGAAGTGCTAATTGTTCTTTGTCATCACTTTTTATGCAAATTGCTGTAGAGCATTTGCCCAATGTGCATTTTACCTTTTAACAAAGAAAGTAGTATAGACAAACTAGACCAAAATTTGTAAGCTAAAAACAAAAATAGACTATATTAAGTATAAATTACAGAGAGCAAGTCCATTCTTCAAAGGGACACTCCCAACTTAAAAATCATATGCTATAAATAAAAATAAGTTGCTTGGCCTATGCTACACGTTAAATTATTGGAGATTGAGAATTTTTTGAATAGAATTTCCTTGTCTCTATATATGTGTTACATATATATTTGCTTACATTTTTAATTTTTCTCAGATAGGCTGATGAAAATCACTAAAATCAATTTCAGTTTTCTTTATAATCTATTTTGCTTTCAGGCTCTCACTGCTGCAGTTCTTAGGTTCTAACACTGCAGGTTTCTTACAGTTTGTTTTAATATTGCTTTCTTGGATTTTTATTTAAATGTAATATTGCTTTCTTGGATTTTTATTTCTGTTGATCTTCGATTTCACAAATGTTTTTTCAAAATTGAAGTTTAGACTAAACTAACAATCCCTGAAGAGATATCAGAACTTTATTAGTTATGGGGTATTGTTTTCCTGTTGCTGCAACTAGCCAAAGGCTTAAGTGTAAGGGAGAGAACTGAATAATAAATTATCGTTATTCCACATGAGGCCTTAATGTTTTAGTAACTGACACTGAAAATTTGATGTGAAAATTACTTACTTGGCAGACCAGGTCAAAATGCAGACTTCCTTATGGATTGCATTGTGTTAAAACATTTTCAAAAAAAAAAAAAAAAATCTCCACAAGTTTTTTTCTGAGAAATCTGAGAAGAATATCAATGTATCGGGAGTTTATATCCTGCATTTACAGTGAATAGATTTGATTATCTACTGGGTCTTTTCCAGCTCTAGCTTCTATGAACCTAAAACGTAGATAGATAGTTCCAGCAAAGACCCATTTCTATTCATATGCAATTCATGGTAGCGCTTTATCATTCACAGCTTCAAGTTAACATAGCACAGATAGTTATTACTCCAGCAAACGGAAGTCACAATTATTTGCTGCAGCTGCAGAAGCATCAAACACCCACAGGTTTAAAGCCATTGCAGTCCAGCTCTACCTCTAATCCAAGAATATAGTAGAGGCTCTGACCTCTGTACTTAAGGGCCAACACTTCAGCTACATCACATCGTGATACATTAATCAGAAAATGGATTTGCTTATAAAAATACAGTCCATTTCACACAGCAGTTCACAAACATAGAAGGATGCTATGCTATATATAGTAAAGGGGAATCGTGCTTTTTGAAAGGAACAAACCTGAGCCAAGACACTTAATTGTGAAATGTAATACTTTTTTTTTAGAAAATGCTTGGTAAGATTCATATTGAATTATTTGCATCAGGTAGTATATATATCATACATGATGAAAGCATGGCACTTTGCATATAATAATACTTGGTGCTTGCCATTCGAGGACCTCATTGCACTTTACAAACTTTCATTAATATTGCCTCAAAATATCTACTAGCTTTAGTTAAGCATTATCTCCATTTTACAGAAAAGGCATAGAGACTTAGTATCTAATCCTGCAAAGTGCTGAATACCTTCACCTCCCACTGAAGTTAATGGAACCTCATCAGAGGCGGATTCTGGTTTTGTGGGGCCCTGGGCCAGAGCAAGTAGGGGCCCCTCCCCACCCCTTCGGCCTGCAGTCCCCCCCTTCCCCAGCGCTCCTGCTGGGAAGCGGGGTCAGGGAGTGGGGGTGCCCGTTTTTCCAGAGTCATTGGGCACAGACCCGATTGGCCCAGCCCCAGTGGCCAATCTGCAACTTCTCTTCATCTTGTAGGTCTGGGCAATAATAACTCAGTTTGGGACTCAGGACTTCTGAAAATCAGGCCGTTATGGCCTTGCCCAAGGTTATGCGAGAGGATTCAGGCAGAGCCCAAAGGATCCAGCCTTCCTCACTCTGTCTTCTGCTTTAGTTACAAGAACATCCTGGTATGTTCTGTTCTGGGAATTAATAGCAGAAGCAGCTAATGAGATAAGCAAGTTAATGTAATACTCTTTATAATAAACTGAGTAAAAAACCACAAATATGTTGTGGTACCCTGTAATTGGCTTACTGTCAATGAATCTGAGACAAAAGGCAGCTCACCTGTTTAAAGACAACTATAATATTTATGAATTTTAGGCATGGCCCTTAACTACAATAAAATACACTCAGAATGTCACTGTGTTTGAACCACACAAAGACACATTCAGGATGATACTGTGTTTAAAAATTTAGATGATGCACAGTTCAGTCTGGAGGAATGACTCCAAATTAGGCCCATTAATAAAAGACCCTCATTCATTAATTTCTAGAGGAAATGCAAATTATTATTCTATCGCTACTACATGTCATCACTACTGAGTTAGTTCTTGTGTTTCTGTGTGATCCCTATTGTTTGCTGTCACTTCCTTTATGGCCTTCTCTGTCTTTTGTTTAAAGTGGAAAACCACTTGTGACTTCACTAAGCACAAGTATGTTTCAGCTGCATAAACCATACACTAGTCCCCCTCAGTATTTAGCTTCATTGGCCTCTTTCCTTACAGCTTCCCGTGTGTGTGTGTGTGTGTGTGTGTGCATGTGCAACTGGAGAACTTTCTGTCTCCAGTAATTTGCATTTCATTCTTCTCTGCTGGCCTCTATCAATTCTAGTGGCTTTTCACGCAGCGCCCTCCTCCATGTTCTAATCTTCTATCTCAATCCCATTGGTCTCTGAATATTCTTGTGGCTTCACTTTTTCTACCATCTGTTACATCCTGCATGACTCATCACTGGAACACAACAGAAATTCCTCCTCATGCTGAAGCAACAGTGCACTCAGCAAAGTACTTGTTCCCTTTCATAATCAAAGGCAACACACAGCTGTCACAAAAGCAGCGCTGCATTAAGGACAGAGGGGGAGATTTTTCAAAATCACAAATGGCAATTAGGCACATAGACCCAGAACCAAAAAGGGACCTGGGAGTGTTGCAGTGCCTAACTTTTAGGCACCTAGAAAATCATAGGAACAACACTGATCCACAAAGCCTGACTTAGTTGCCTAGATTCCTGCACAATTAATGAGTAGAGATACGTGTCCTACAATGAGATCCACAAAGCCAGCATGCTAAGTAGGGAGCCATCTAAGCCAGTGCTTCTCAAAGTCGGTCCGCCGCTTGTTCAGGGAAAGCCCCTGAAAGTTCGCCGCTCCACGCCAATGGGGTCTGCAGGAAGGGCAGCCAGCATGTCCCTCGGCCCGCGGCGCTTCCTGCAGCCCCCATTGGCCTGGAGCAGCAAACCGCGGCAAGTGGGAGCGATCGGCCGAACCTGCAGATGCGGCAGGTAAACAAACCGGCCTGTCCCGCCAGGGGCTTTCCCTGAGCAAGTGGCGGCCCTAGTTTGAGAACCACTGGTCTGTGTTTTAAAATCCCATAAGTTTTCCTTCTCTGAATAGTGTTCAACACAGGGATTCTTTTGGTTGGCCCCTTTTGTGTGTGTTCCAATGGTGCCCAATGACATGCTGGCCATGGCAAATACTCTGGCTTCCTTCTCAACCCATGTCCCAGATATTTCTATTTTCTTTTCTGGATAACTTTAGAGATAAGTGGTTCTTGAACTCTCTGATAAATCTCAGTATTTGTTAGAAATAAATTCCATCTAACAACTGGTATTTTAAGGTGTTTTCTTTTGAGGGTATTTACACATCCTGCTGTACTTTTCCTGAAAAGGAAAATAAAAGACTAAGAAAGATTCAAAAGCAAGCTATACTAAATAAGTCTGTGATGTGGCAATGAAAGAAAATGGTTTCTAGAATCTTTGAGCAAGGTTTCCTGACACAATGCTGGAAATGGTTTAACCCAGTCCAAATAGCACTTATACCATTTTCAATGCTGGTTTATCCGCACTGGTTTGTCAGCAACAGGAATGGATAAACTGATGTTTGAATATGTATTTGTACATGGCCCTATAGTTTGGATAGGCTCTAAATTTCCATCCTTAAATTTCAGAGTTGATACTCCTTTGAGTTGATGGGGACCGAAGACTATGTTTGTGGTCAAATGGCCTAAAGATGTAAATTTAAAAAGGAGAGATTCTACAGCAAGAAATAGAGTCTGCAGCTAATTCTGCAGTTGCAGAAACAAGGAATTCACAGAGCCTGGCCTACAGGATACATCTTATTAAAACTTATTCCACTGAGGTTTCCATCGTTCTCTGTCATCTTATAAAATAAAAAACGTATTAGTCAAAAAAGCCCACTCTAGACATTCTGAGACCTGGCTAAAACTACAAAAGAAAGCAGTGGGTCAAGGATGAAATGGAAGGGGTAAAATCTCAGACGTTCAGCACCTACAACCATCACTTGCATTCATAAGATTTGAAGGTTCTCAGAACGTCTCAGGAAGTTTTGACATTGTAAGTCATATCCTCCTTGATATTCTAAATGCATTTTATATTACATTGCCACTCTCTTTTTTCAAAAAAGGTCAGTGATTAAATATTCGTTTCTGTTCTTTCTGTTTCACTTCCTGACACCACCATTTTAATCCTTGCAGTGGTGCTTTTTGAACACTTCAAGATATTTCAAAAGGAACTGAATCTCAGTGCAACTTAGTGGATCCTCAAAGAATCACGGGTACAATCTGAACGCTCTACTAGGCAATTTCTCTTTCATGGTTCTTGTGATGTTGTGTCAAGCCATACTATGAAGACATTACATTGTGGATCTTTGATGACAATGATTTCTTTTTAGCTGTCACAGTTACCAAGTCAGTGCACATTTATTCATGCCATGTTAGTAGAAATATTATCTGGAATGTATAATGCATAATGTATTTAAAATATATGGTGCATATACTACAGCTAATAGTCAGCTGTTAATTTCCTAATCATTAAATACAAAATAGCATGATTTTTAAAATTCTCCCTTCATTATATGGAGATTAATATTAATAAGATTTATCTACATAATTATCAATGGTAGGATATATCTGTATGCGGTAAGGAAAGGTACAAATCCCATCAAAATTGTACAACCAAAAGCTTCAACTTTAGGAGAGCTTTAGTTTTTGCCCAAATCCTGCAGTTCTTAACTAAGTAGAACTCTCACTGAAGTAAACGGGGGTTTTGCTCAATTGAGGACTGCAGGATTTGGCTCTTTTGTCTTCTTCCATTATCACTTTGAGGTCTCAGAATATGACAATGAGGGATCTGTGTAAGATTTTTAACCCACTACTAATTTCCCTAATCCTATGATCTTTAAGTCAGTTTGGTTTCATACACAGCGGAGTTGTAACAGAAGTAGCTCTGAACAATGTTTACCTCTGTTCTTGTAATCTGTTAAATTAGGAGTTCTGGTTCATTTGTCATGAAAAATCTATTGGTTTTACGTGCTCTCTTAATGACTGACATATACTGTCATCTACTGAGGTCTCCAATAGCTGGCACTGCTGGGAGTACACATGCTGCATGACCCAATATGCAAATTCACTCTGAAAAGGGCTGTTGGGATATGCTTTTTACACAGTTGTGTTGTATTTTAAATGGTTTTAATATGTTTTAAATCTAATCAAAAATAGTTTATTTATAGTTGGGATTTTGACAGGTTGGATCACAGAAACCCCCTTGGGAGGCGCCACCTGATATGCCAAGACTACCTCTGCTCCTCTTTTCCCTGCCAGCTCAGGACTCCAGCATCCTGTCTTGCTGAGCCAGACACTCCCGTCTGCTCCAACACAGACCCAGGGTCTGAATTACTTGCCCCAAAGCTGCAGGTTTACCTGAAAACAGCTCACAGAAGTGTGCTTGTCTTTAGCACTCAGATGCCCAACTCCCAATGGGGTCTAAACCCAAATAAATCCGTTTTACCCTGTGTAAAGCTCATGCAGGGTATACTCATAAATTGTTCGCCCTCTATAACACTGATAGAGAGATATGCACAGCTGTTTGCTCCCCCAGGTATTAATACATACTCTGAGTTAATTAATAAGTAAAAAGTGATTGTATTAAATACAGAAAGTAGGATTTAAGTGGTTCCAAGTAGTAACAGACAGAACAATGTAAGTCACCAAGCAAAATAAAATAAAATGTGCAAATCTATGTCTAATCAAACTGAATACAGATAATCTCACCCTCAGAGATGCTTCAGTAAGTTTTTTCTCAGACTGGACACCTTCCAGGCCTGGGCACAATTCTTTCCCCTGGTATAGCTCTTCTTCCAGCTCAGGTGGTAGCTAGGGGATTCTTCATGATGGCTCTCCCACTTTGTTCTCTTCCACCCCTTTATATATCTTTTGCATAAGGCGGGAATCCTTTGTCTCTCTCTGGGTTTCCACCCCCCCTCACTGGAAAAGCACCCGGTTAAAGATGGATTCCAGTTCATGTGACATGATCACATGTCACTGTAAGACCCCAAGCCTTCATTCCTCCCAGCCTGACTCACAGGAAGGCTTGCTTGCAAACAGAGCCCCAGTCAATTGTCCTGGTTGATGGGAGCCATTAAGATTCCAAACCACCGTTAATGGCCCACACTTTGCATAATTACAATAGGCCCTCAGAGTTATATTTCATATTTCTAGTCCCAGATACAAGAGTGGTACATTTATACAAATAGGATGATCACACTCAGTAGATTATAAGCTTTGTAATGATACCTTACAAGAGACCTTTTGCATGAAGCATATCCCAGTTATGTTATATTCACTCATTACCATATTTTTATAAAACCATATAGACTGCACAACGTCACAGGGATATTCTGGAAAGTTTTGTGTTACCATTAGGGAAAATGTTGAAAAGTAGATCATGTACCACAAGTGAGTACCAGACAAAGGAACGGAAACACGGGGCTGTTTCGAAACTGATTAAGACATAGGTAAAGTTAGGTAATGTGGAAAGAGAGCCCAAAAAAATCCTTAACATGGTATATTTCAAAGATTTAAGCAATATAAATGTCAAGTGAAAGTACCCACTTAGGTTTGTTTGGGTTTTTTTTAGATTGTTGTGATTATCTAAATATATTTGAGATGGCAATTTTGTTGTTGGCATCTATTTTTAGGTGCCTCATTCCTCTGAAATATATAGCCTGTAGATTGACATTTCTATGCTTACTCTCATCTAAAGGTTTTTGTTTTAGTAAAATGTCTCCATTTTTGAGCAAATATTTGATAATGGCTTATCTTTAAAACTTTATATTTTCCATTAACTTACTCTGCAATAAGGTCAAATGTTTTGGATTTATGTGAAGATAAATGATTTAGAAATAATTATACATGCAAAAATTATGAGGTGCATATTCAGTTGACTGTAATAACAGCAGGATTGGGCTCTGTGACAGATATGGCAAATTCCTGGACAAACCTTACTGAATTAAGTTAAACCTGAGTTCATTGATTTAAAAATGCAAATGTTTATATATTATTGTGAGATTGTATGTCTCTGGGGGTAGACGTGATTAATGTAAACCCTAGGCAGCATTATGAGCTCAAAGGACTATTTGGAACAATGTGCCAGACAAGAATGAACCTTTACCATTAAATAGGTTTCCCAGGAAATCTCTAGCAGGAGGTGTATGCAAATGTATCACCTTTAGTTATGCAAGAACTGAGCCTTTTGAAGCTTTGCCCTAAGGAGGGGACCTTTGTCTGCTAATCACTTATTACATGAGGACAAGATCAGCAGCCCAAATTGTATAAAGGAGGGACTCTCAGATTCAAGGGGTGCTGGTTCTGAGCCAAGGTGGTTATAAACCTGTAACCACAGAAAAAACTCTTGGTGGGATTTGAAGGACTGACTCCTATCAGAGCCTTTGTTAGAGTTGGGGTGATCTCTGGAAAACTTATAAGCATGTGTGTAGGTTCTTTTATTGTTTTAATATGTTTTCTCTGTAATGCTTTCACCTTAAGAATAAATGTGCTTGCGTAGGAAAAGCCGTGTGGTACCTTAAAACTCTGGGTAATTACTCTGTTTATAGCCTCAGTGGAAAAAAGCAAAGCAGGGCTGCTTAGGCAGTCTTACTTGCTGGGGAATTCACAGTATATGCAGGCACTGTGCAACCTGGAAATACCCAGGTCAGGAGGGAGAGAGAGATGTGTGTCTCCACCCAGGAGAGGCGATAGCTGGAGAGCTGGAAGCCTGAGATGGGTGCTTTTGGTGGACCACAGAGGGGGAATACAGGTGTAGTTGCCCTGAATTGTGACAGCCTCACAAGGCTGGCCTTACCATGAGGCGAACTGAGGCGGCTGCCTCAGATGCCAGACTGGGGCGGGGGGAGAGGGGCGCCACTAGGACCAGAATGTAGAAAATTGTGTCTGCTGCTGGTGCACATGTATTCTCTCTGCTCTAGATGCACAGAGATGGTGGAATGCTGTGCTGGAGAAAGGCGGGCACAAGAGACATAACAGGCAGGCAGGAGAAAAGGTGAGAGGAAATAACAGAAAGCAGCAGGAGCTGCAGGGAGAGAGAGGAAGAGGAGCCTCTTATGTATCTCTCTAGCACCCCCAGGAACCTGGACTGATTAACACCAGCTTCTCAGGGAGCTTCCTGTTTCCTGCTGCTTCCCTGAACTCACTTGAGGAGAACAGGCAGTCAACTGAAGTAGTAAGAGCCACTTAGGCCCTTAAGATGCTGATATTTCCCTCACTCAGGCCCTGCTACCAGCCTGCTTATTTGTCCCCTTCAACTGAGTGTTGAGAGCCACTATGGCTGGCACAGACCAGATAGAAGCTTTTCTATCTAAGCAGGAAGGAGCTCTCTTGAGATACACAGACACAAATGTTCACGGTGAGCCTTCCGGCCCCAGTGAGGATGTGAGTGGTGAGGAGATGCCTAATCTTCCAGTTAGTCAGAGTGCAGGTGACCTGGCAGCTACTGCAGCATCCATATCTCCATCTCAAATGGATGTAACCATGCACATTCCTGAAGAAAAGTGTAGATCACAGAAGAGTGTGGTAGAGGTGCAAGAAACAGCTGCTGCTGAGTTTAGTTCCTTAAGTCTAGATGATCCAGGACTGTGGACCCACTTGAGCAGTAGCCTGAGGGACTTCCTTGTACTGCATGGGGCACAGTAAGTGAAAAACTTCATGTTCCCCAAAGACAATGAAAATAGAAGTTTCCATCCACCACATTACTGGTGTGAAATCCCCAATGGTGACAAAGTGGAGAGGCCATGGCTTATGTACTCAAAAACTCAGAATGCTGCATACTGTTTTTGTTGCAAACTCTTCCGGTCTAATGTTCCAGCCACATTGGGTTCTACAGGAACAAAGGTCTGGAAAACTCTGGCTAGAAAACTGGCATGCCATGAGAAGGCAGCAAATCACCAGAGAGCATTCCGTAGGTGGAAAGAACTTGAGATGAGACTAAGGTTGAAGGCCACCATAGATGATCAGCATCAAAGAAGATTGCATCAGAGTCTCTTTACTGGCAAAATGTTCTGAAAAGGCTCATTGCCATTGTGAGAATGCTTGCTACCCAAAACCTAGCACTGTGTGGCACTTCAGATCAGCTGTATGTGCCAAACAATGGAAACTTCCTTAAAATTGTGGAGCTGATGGCTGAGTTTGATGCTGTACTCCAGGAGTATCTAAGAAGAGTCATCACCCAAGAAATGTACTCACACCACTACCTTGGAAAAACAATTCAAAATGAGATCATACAGTTACTGACAACAAAAGTCAAACAGAAGATTGTGGCAGATCTGAAGTCAGCAAGATATTACTCTGTTATTCTGGACTGCACACCTGATATCAGCCATACAGAACAAATGACTTTAATGGTGCGTTTTGTAACAACAACAGAACCTAGTGAAAATGTCCCTGCAATGGTGGCTGTCAGAGAGCATTTTCTAGAATTTATTGACATTGATGATATTACAGAAGCTTGTATGACAAATGTGCTTCTTAAAAAGCTGGGAATTGTGATAGCTGACATGAGAGGTCAGGGCTATGATAACGGTGCCAACATGAGAGGAAAGAACAGAGGAGTGAAAACACGGATCCGAGAGTTAAACCCTCGAGCTTTTTTTGTCCCGTGCAGTTCTCATTCATTGAACTTGGTGGTCAGTGATGCAGCATCAGCTTCTAGTGAGGCTGCTGAATTTTTTAATGTAATTCAAAGCATCTATGTATTTTTCTCTGCATCAACTCATTGATGGCAAATTTTGAAGCAACATCTGAGAACATCCTCTCTGACACTGAAACCACTGAGTGCCACACGATGGGAAAGTCGAGTGGAGGCGATAAAGCCTATCAAACACCAAATTGGGAAGATAGATGATGCCATAGTTGCCATTATGGAGGCTAATGCTATGACAGGAACTGTTCGTGGGAGAACAGTGGCAGAGGGAAATGGAATCACCAGAAACATACATAACTTCAAATTTCTGTGTGGCTTAGTGTTGTGGCATGACATACTGTTTGAAATACATGTAAGCAAGAGACTCCAAGGTGTTGACCTTGATATATCTGGAGCAATGGAACAACTCAACAACGCAAAGTCATACCTACAGTCTTACCGGTCAGATGAAGGATTTCAAAACGTTCTGAAGAGTGCACAGAAGTTGGCAGAGGAACTTCACACCGAAGCTATTTTCCCACCCATTCAAGAATACAAGAGTCACCACAGAAGAAGACATTTTGATTACGAGGCACGGGATAATCCCATAAAAGCCCCCAAACAACAATTCAAAGTTGAATTCTTTAACCAGGTGCTAGATTGTGCAATACAGTCAGTTGAAGAACGTTTCATGCAGCTCAAGGAACACAACATTATATTTGGGATGTTGTATGATATTCCAAAACTCCTCACTATACCTGAAGAAGACCTACACCAGCAATGCAGGGCACTAGAGACAGTGTTGACACATGATGACATGCGTGATATTGATGTGAGTGATTAAGGTGATGAACTGAAAGCCCTTTCAAGATACATTTCAGCAGGATCAATTCCAAAGGCTGTTCTGGAATATACGTGCACAAATAAGATGACCACCCTCTTTCCAAATGCTTTTGTTGCTCTGCGCATACTTCTAACACTTCCTGTAACAGTTGCCAATCGAGAAAGCACCAATTTGATTATTCAAACAGATAAAAATGCCAGTGTTTACTATGCAGACAAGAAAAGTTACATTTGCTGTTCAGGTGTTTGAAAGTTAAGTGTTATTTAAAATTTTTGAACAAGGCATTTTAAGTTGTTAGCTCTCCTTTATTGGGGTAGGTAGCAGAGCAGTACCATGAGAGGAGTAGAATAGGAAGAAGGCAGAATTGAGACCTTTCAAAGTTTTGGCCCAAGCGAGGGGGCATGGGGGCGTCATTTGAGCTCCCCGCCTCAGGTGCCAAAATGTTGTGGGCCGGCCCTGCAGCCTCATTTACTGGCATTATGTAGACTGAAAGCTAAATCACAAAATAATCAAAATATAATATATGCATTATGAGAAATAACATAGTATTTGTGCAAAAAGTCTGATTTCATTCAGTTATACCATGGTGGGCAACCTGCGACACGCAGGCTGCATGCAGCCCATCAAAGTAAACTGATTGTAGGCCGTGAGATATTTTGCGGACGTTGACTGTCTGCAGGCACGGACCCCCGCAGCTCCCAGTGGCCGCGGTGGCCCATGGCTGGGAATGGAGAACCACGGCCACTGGGAGCTGCGGGAGGCCGTGCCTGCAAATGGTCAACGTCTGCACAATGTCTCGCGGCCCGCAATCAGCTTACCCTGATGGGCTGCGTGCAGCCTGTGGGCTGCAGGTTGCCCACCACTGAATTATACTTTCCTATTTACCTCACTGTTTCATAATCATCACTGGCAGATTGTCCAGATTTTTAAATGCTAGGTTTTACTGTAAGACCTGCGTATTTTTTGGCTTTCAAATACAAACGGCCCTAATAAAAACACTTCCTGAATGGTACACAAGGAATCCAAAACCCATCTTCCTTTAAAACTAGTTGTGTCTCATTTTTAAAGGTATTTAGGTGCCTAGTAGAATTTTTAAAAGCACATAGGTGCCTAACTCCCATCGGGCTCCTAGTTCCCTTCATTCTGCAGTGAATATTCACCCCAGTAGGCACAATCCTGTTCTCACTGAAGTCAATGAAAGTTTTGCCAGAGACTAAAATGGAATGAAATGTCAGGAAACCAAATTCCAAAAGTCACTTAATTAGAGCTGACAGCTTTCAGTTTTATGTTTACTTTAAGTTATATTATTATAGTCACCTTAAAATACCAACTGGTAAGCTAAATAGCAAATATTGTTCCTTTCAGAAACTTAAGATATGGGCATAACTTCACAGGACAGTATTACAGATGGCTTTAGTCTGGTGGTTTTAACCAGGCCAGAAGATGACTAAATTTCCCTTTTTCTAGATTTCCTTTTCTTAAGTTACCACACTCAATTCAGCTTTGATTCACTCTGTGGCTGTATCTCTCGGAATGCATGGTGTACTATGGACTATATCAAATTTGAAATTGGTGGCGCTGGAGACATGTTGAGTCCTGTCTGAAGCTCTCTGCAGTGATGCTGAATGGCTACTAACTTGGTAGCTTTATTTTTGTTTCTCATTCCTTTCAAATTATTTTTGTAGCTCTATGATAAATAAAACAATAAAGGCAAACAAGGTCCCAATCCGACAAACATTTAAACACAGGAGTAGTCTCACTGAATACAACAGGATTTGTCATGTGCTTAAAGCTAAGCATGTGCATGTTTACGTGCTTAAAGCTAAGCATGTGCATGTTTACATGCTTAAATAACACTTATGAACAAGATTTTACTTGAATAACACTCAAAAAGGAAATTTACAGTTGTGCGGCTTGATTCTCCATTTTCTTGCAGCTGATGTAGTCACTTGTACCTACGCAAAGTGAGTGTAAAATGCTACTAAATTAGAATGTTTGACACTCATTTTGCACAGCTGTTTATGATTACATAAAGTGCAAGACAGTGGAGAATCAATTGCAAAGCGATGACACTCCATACTGTATCCTGTGTAAAATGCTGTGTAAAATACATTGCATTAACTTGGTGTATTTGGAATGTATTTTGCGATTAATGAAGCATTGAAAATATGGCAGATATAATCATGGAAGGGAGCATCAGAAATTCCTCTTCACTGAGAGCAGTTGGAAGAGGGTGAAACTGTTCTTTTGCATTTTTTTCATTAAGTACAAACTGATAAATGAGACAATGAAAACACACAATTATCTGACATAAAACAAAACATTCACAAATACCGAAATATTAATAATTACTAACTGTAGTTTTGTCGGCTGAGTCACTATCAAAATTCACTGCAAATTTTCTTAGGATCATCTTCTTTTCCAAGACCACTAACCCAATAAAATGTAAAAAAACGTAGTTATCCAAATCCCTGTCTTTAGAAAGATCTCCTCATGTGATCTGATTCTTAGCCTGGTGTGACACATCTACCAGGTCACCTTTCTCTTTCTCGGAATACCTTTTTCTTAGGCTCATATCCTAGGCTTACCAAATTCTATTCACCTGTACTCACGGTACTGGTGCTAGCTCTCATGATTTTACATCTCATGATATTTGGCATTTTCCTTAATGTCCCAGGTGCTGGAATTCAGGGAAGGCATAACAATCTTTTTTTTTTTTAAGTAAAAAGTGAATCAAGTGCATCCCAAAGGCTCCAAAACCGGAAAGCAAAGAAACCCCCCACCATGTACTGTTTGTTTGTTTTTTACTCTCAGGACGTGTTTGCTATTCTTATCATTTGGAGGGGCTGGTGCATGAACACAGCGGGCTGGCAATTGCATTGGGGAGATGGTTTTCTTGGGGGGCCGGGGGGTGTCGGCCAAGTGAAATATCGCTGGAATCAACATTTAGGATGCTGCCGTTGTTGTCACCAGGGTGGCGGCGGCGGGGGGACAGATTTCGTGCCAGGCCTACCAATTCTGAGGACAGTTTTTGCAAAGCTGATGCGCCCCTGGTCATTCCCACCGCTTAATGCAAAACCCCGGCAGCCCCCGTGGGCCTGAATCACTGCTCCCATTGCGCTCCCCCAGCCCCAGCATCCTGCGGCCCCTGGCTCCTCTGTGTGTGTGTTTCTTTAAGGGAGCAGAGCCCAGCCACAGGAGCGCCTGGTCCGCCTCTGCAACCGTGAGCGCAGCACCTCCCCGCCGCTGGCCCGGCCGCCCCCGCCTCCTCCCCGCGGGGCTCTGCATCAGCAGCGAGCCCCCAGCACCGAGAGCGAGGACTACAACTCCCAGCCTGCCCCTCGGCCGCGCGCGAGCACAACAGGGAGGCCGCCGGGAGAAGACGCTGGAGAGAGCGAGCGAGAAAGAGACACGGACTAGAACGCTGGAGAGGGAGGTGCGCGTGCGCCTGAGCGTGGGGATGCCGGCGAAGCCGCTATTCGTGGAGCGGCGCTACGCCTGTTTCTGCGCGAAGGCGTCCCCGCCGCCGAGGGAGAGGGCGCTACGCGGTTTACGTAGCGTTATTGTGAATGGGAAAGGCGGGCGGCGGTGGAGGAGGAGGAGGAGGGGGATGATGTCAGCCTGCGAATGTCAACAATGTAGCGATTGAGGGGAGTAGGCGGCGTTCCATTGGGGAGAGCGCGAGCCACGGGGCGAGTGTAACCAACAGAACGGGGGCAGCCGCCGCAGCAGCAGCAACACGCCGCCGGGCTGCGAAGGCACCGAGTTGCCAGCGCCTTGTGCAGCCGCCGCCGCCAGTCCCGAGTGCAGCAGCAGCAGCGTAGCGATTCCTGTGCGACTCCCCCTCCCCACGTCCCCCTCCCCTGCTGCAGCCTTCCCTCCTCCTCCTGCTGCTCCCCGTCCCCTCCCTCTATTTTTCTCTGCAAAGACTTTGGAGGCAGCTGGTTTTTAAGCCATCGCCATGTGAGGTGCGTCTCCGCGGGTGCACATTCCTAACCGCAAAAAATAACCCTTCCCCTCCCTCATCAGCAAATCCAGCCCCCACCCCACCCCCTTCCACGTCCCACTCTGCCCCCGAGCCCCAACGGGCTGGGGAGGCTGCAGCGAGAGGGGAAGGATCGGAAGTTGCAGGCGAAGAAGGTGAGTCCCCTTTTCGCAGCTCTTTTTCCCGGGGAATGATGGAGCTGAAGTTTAGTGTGTGTGCAGCTTGGGGGGGAGGGGGGGGGGATGGGGAGAGAGAGAAGGGGCGGATTTTCTCCGAGCCAGCTGCTGCGGGGGCATATTTAAAAACAAGCCCCGTTCTCAGGTTCGCAGGAGGGCGAACAGTAATTTCTAAAAGTGGGAACCAACCACAGAAACGTTGCGTAACTGAAAGTGTGTAAAAGGATCTGAAGTGTGTGTGTGAGTGAGAGAGAGTGAGTGAGTCCAGCTCGGCTGTTTGTTGCTGGCCGGTACTAGCTTAGCTTGACGCTTAGGGACCACCGCAAAGGGTGCCTTTTATGGGCGTTATGGTGGGGATGAAGGAGGAGCAGAGAGAGGGTGTCGAATGATGGTCAGCTCGCAGTTGCTTTAGTGTGCGCGCCAGAGGAAAGTGTAGCTGGTATATTGCATGCATGGTGATGGGTGTTTTGAGTAAGCAGGAGGAGGAGCACAAGAGTAATAAGTCAGGCACGGGGGCTCTTGTTTTGTACGAGCGGAGGAAAGCAGCTGTCAGATTTCGAGGCCTTTTTAACGAGCAGTGAGAGGAGGGGGGATGAGGCGAAGACCCCTTGTCTACTCCCTCCTCCTCGTTTCCCCTTCGCATCTTTTATTTGGGCATTTTAGCTCTTTTGTGTTACGGCGACTGGCTCGATCTTTCTTAAAAAAGGAAATCCCACCCATAGGATTTGCTATGCATTTGTTGGATCCAAGCCCCCCGGCGAGCAAAGAATGCCTAGGTTAACATAAAGCAAGGAGGCTGCTGCTAAAAAGCAAAGCAATCGGGATTGCATTTCCCTTTGGGTTCCTTGCACACACTTCCCTTAAGCAATGTGACAGAGTGTGAATTTTTGTCCTCGCTGGGTGGCTAAATACTTCCTGCCAGACCCCCCTTTACAGCCACCCTGTATGTAAAGCTCTTCTCATCAACCCGACTCCACCTCCCCCTTTCCTTTGATGGGGTTTTGTGTTCGGGATCTTATGTGTATCGCGACGTGAAACTGTTCAGTTCCCGGATTTCTCCCACTTTTCCCTTCGGGTAAGTGGTCACGTTGCGGTGTTCTGCAGTGGAGAGATGTTGGGGGTGTGTGTGCAGTTTCGAAGTTACTGCCCCATGAAAGAGGGTCCTTTCTGTAGCTTACTTGCTTGCTTCTATGGCTTTTCTTTAAGAGTGGGTCAGCTATTTATTTCATTAGACACCTGCGTGGGGGTATTGGTCACACTCACTTGTAAAATGCCTGCGTGTGCTTGGGGTTCAAACCCTGACTTCAAGCTAGTTTGTAACTTACTGCAAGTTGTTGCCAAACAGTGTAGTTGCTCAGTGTGTGTAACAGCCTGCAAAATAATTTTATTATTGGCAGTGTTCTTGTGGTAAACGAGACCCAATTTTAATGGTTTCTGGCAAGCATCAGATCATTTCTTCATTTCTCAGATGACATCTTTTTGCTTCAGAGCAGTTTTTCTGTTAATTTCATCTGTTGAATGTATTTAACAAAAAAAGCTAATTTCTTTCCTGCCTAGTGGGGTCTGCAAAGAAGATAGTGCTTATTGAGAGATGATGCTTTCCCCCGCTCTGTTTGGAGTAAAATTAGAGAGCAAGGGTAACTCTGATAACAATTTTCTCAGATCATTAAAATATAACATGTAGGCAAGGCCGTTAGCTGCAAAAGCTCTGGCTGTCATGAAAGAAGCTAAGTGTGAAATCATGCCTCTCCTTTTGTGGAACAGGCTATTTTTATAATACAGCGGGTGTCTTGCTTAAAATGCTTCAGTTATTGTGAGATCATCATACCCTTATTACTGAAGCCCTGGCAGCTCTGGAGTAAACTGCATTTTTCATTATTTAAGGTAATAATGAACGTGAGGCAGAAATGGCACCTTGTAAGAATCAGACTTTAGTATCTAAAAAGATTGCTAAATTATAGTGTTGCTGTTTGCTCTGCTGTAGTTGAACATTTGTCAGTGTTTTAATGATAAAAATCCTATTTTTTGAGACTTCATCATTGTCATAAAATTTGTATGCATTTTAATGTGATATTTTAGGTCTTGAGCGGAGAGCGAGTATTTTTATATCTTTTTCTTTTTTTGAATGGGTAGATTTACATGTACCTAAAACAAAAATCTCATACAAGTGTGTAGTTGGAGGTGGTGTATTATTTGGTGTAGTTTGCTTGTATTATTTGACAATTGTTTGGATAAGGGGAAAATGAAATTTTGGGTCGGAAATGGAATAATTGCTTTTCATACGTTTGAATAGAATAAAATGGCTAAGGAAGTGTGTTAAGCATTTAACTACAGGGCTTGTGTAGTAACATTTTATTAATAACATTTCGGAAGGCACTTCAGTGTGTAAGTGAAAAGCTAAATTCTGCTTCAGATGAGTGCATATCCTTCTGAAATTCAAGATTGACTTGTGTGGGCCCCTCACTGTAGTTAGTATCTCAGTGCCAATGTAGCAGGTAGACTGGCATAGTACTTCATTGTAGTATCATGGATATGTGCTTTTAAATATTGGTGTTCTTTTCACACTTAACCATCTAACTCCAAAGATTGATTTGAAGGTGTTGGACATTATGCATCAAAATCAGCTGCACAAAGTGGAAGGAAATCTTATCTAATAGTAAGAGCAGATGATAAAGAATCAGAATTTCACGTTTCTATTCCTAGCTTTTCCACTTTCCAGCTTTGAGATATTGGGCAAACCACTTACCCAAGGTGTGCCTCAGTTGACCAAATTGTAAAATGAGCAGGATAGCAACATTACTAATGAAAAATCCTATAGAAGTACAAGTAGTGTTAAGATGTAAAATTAGACAACATTGCATTTTTTTATAATGTGTACTAACATACATTTTTAAATGGCAGACAGCAATGAGTACTGGGAGGAGGGTTTACACAACAGACTATTGGGTGATATACTCCAAAATATGTGTTTAATAAAATAAAAATCCTGATTAGTCAATTGTTAACAATGGTTTATATCTCATATAACTTTAAAAAGCAGGAAATTCAGTTGTAGGGCTAATGTTTCTGGTTGCATCCTAGCATAGAGGCACATGGGGACTTCCATTAGAATTAATGGAATTTATATGTGTAAACAGAATAGACCCCAGATATCATGATGATAACCCTTTCTCCCCCTCCCTTTGCTTTCAGCCATAGTACCTTAGCACTGAGGAGGAAATTTGCAAACTATAGTGTGCTGTACACTAGGAATAAAGAATATTGCTGACTGAGAGTAATGGCCCAAATCCAGATAAATAGGAGTATCATGTTGATGCCTAATATTCTTAATATGAAAAATCCTGGTAAATGTTTTGACATTGTAGAAGGCCTTGGAGACCCATTGACATTAATGAGGTTTAGTACAATCTCCATGCTGCACAGGGGTCTGTGCATCTCTTCATGTACGCACATAATTAATGACAGTGGGAGAGATGAAACCAAACACCTATGTATGTGATATGTAGTATGGAATGTGTAATAGTAATGTCCCATATTTAGTTATTTAAAAACCTCAATAGCTTGGCTGTTAAAGCTTGTCTTGTAGCTAAGTAAAATAGCTATTCTTCTTTACAGGCTGCAGTATTTGTCGGACTAGCTTTTCATAAGAATAGCCATACTGGGTCATACCAATGGTCCATCTAGCCCAGTATCCTGTCTTCCAACATTGGCCGATGCCTGATACTTCTGAGGGAATGAACAGAGCCAGGCATTTTATCGAGTGATCTATCTCCTGTTGTCCAGTCTCAGCTTCTGGCAGTCAGAGGCTTAGGGACATCCAGGGCATGGGGTTACGTCCTTGACCATCTTGGCTAATATCTGTTGAGGCTTACTCTACAAATATCTGCAACCATGAAAAACAGTCAGAATGACTTCCTCATTATTTTTTAAATCCCATTCCCCAAAATAATAAAGAGGAATACTTTCTCCTTACATGTCCATGATATCCGTTCATTTCAGCAGGACTTTACTCATGCATAGGGTGAGAAAAGACCACTAAAAGTGCATCTGGGATGAAAAATTGTCCAGTTTCAGCTTGATGGATGTTTAAAACATCTAAAAATTGGTCGTACAGTAGTATATGACAGGTCCTAATTAGGCTCTTCAGTAGTGATTACATTTTTTATAAAAGAATATGAATAGGTGATTTCTTAGAGCTGCATATACTAAAGGTGTGTTTGTGGGGAATCTCTTTTCCTTTTCTAATTCAGATGGTCCAAATGCATTTTACACTGTCCTCTAATTGTATGCAAAGCCCTGCTCACCTTGTAAGAGTGTCCACTCTTATTCAAAAGTGCAGTCAAAAATAACTTTTCTTCATTTACAAGCCTGACTTCTGTGTCTTTTGGGTGTTGCACATGTGACTTGCATTCTAATGAGCACATTATCACATCCTTCAAGTATAGATTTATGTTCACTTTGGGTGTGGTGTATAATGTAGGGCTTGTGTATAACTTATTTCCGAGTTGGAATAAGGGGCATATACAATGCATTTTGTTGATGTAGTAAAGAAAAATTGGACTCATTTCTAATGAGAAATACCAGCTTTCTTTAAAAATCTAAGTGATTTGTTTCTCCATTACAATCAATTTAGGAGACTGTGGCAGATTCTTTGAAGATACAGCAGTTCTCCACTAAGATTTGAACAGGTTTTAAATTGAATATATTATTGCTGTTGAGTGAACAATGACTCCCTACCTCTAAATCTACCGGTGGTTTGCCAGGATAGTGTTCAAAATGCTTACTCAGCTTTTTACAAAAACTGGTCACCATTGCTTCAGCCAAAAGATATTAACCTTGGCAGCTGTCTGAATAATAAGTACACATTTGAAGCTTGCATCAGGAAATGTATGACTCTGTAGCCAGCTGAGTTGCAGTGTGCTCATTCTGCTTTTTAGTTAGGCTGAAACATCTTTGTAGTGTGTTGAAAAGCGTGATACTTACTCTGCCATTATTGGACTTTAAATTATAATTTAAGCAAAATCAAGCAGTGAAATGCATACAGATTTGTGTGACCAGTAATGAGCTTAAATTGATGCTACTGGTTTAGTACAAAAACTACCAGCACTGACTGAAGATCTACTAATGTTCAAAATATAGTAACAAAAAAAGAATGGCAGAATGGGTTTTGGAAACCCTACTAAATAGTTATATGTATCAAATCTTTGATCAGCCAAAAAAAGGGATGCTGCTGGGGAATTTTCTTCTAGTTCCATTGAAGGTTATGTGCAAAGGCCCACCAAAACAGTTTGGAGATCATAAATTGTACTGGCATAGTAACTAGACTGTTACAAACGGGCAGGGGAGGGAGGAGAGTGACGGCTTTCCATACTACAATAAACAGAATGCCTGACTTATCCCAAGTTCTTCCCAAACAGATTCTCTACAATAAATATACATAGCAAGCCAATGTTTTATTTGACATTTAAACTAGAGCCTCATGGAGAAGTCACTACAGTCTACACTTTCTTGTCACTCTTGGTATATGGAAGATGACCTGAAATTCTCTCATTCTCTGAGACTTACTTCTTAAATACTTCTAGTTCATGGAAGTTTGAATATCACTTTTACATGACTTCAGAATGTATCATCAACAAAAAGGTGTTGTTTGAAGAATTCTTAGAATCAGGAAAACCTGGGAATTTCCAGTTGTTTAAATCTGATGGGTGTTGAAATTGAGGATATTACTTATTTTTGGCATTCTGGCTTCAAAATATTCACCCAAACTGTAATAGATATCTGTTTCATTTGATTTTAATGTGTAGGTTCAAGAGGAGTCCCCCATTCATAAAACCAGGAACTGTATATAGGTGTCTGTCACCATGCAATTCTTGTCATCTATAGAGCAACAATTTTGCTTTTTGCAAAGAGAGAAATGAATTAAACCTATCTGAATAAAACAGAGTGACCCTTGAGACTTGAACACAGCTGCTTGTTATAGCTGACATTCAAAGTGTTTATTATTAGTGATTGTTTTATAATTTAGATCTGAACTAGGAAAACAAGAACTGTAAGTGTGGAGGTGTTCCTGTGCACTAATTTGCGTATACCCTGTTTTTGTTTAGTGGGTAGGTGTATGCAGTGTATGCAGAGCAATTTAACATGTCAGCAGTTTCCTACAGGCAGCTCTTGCTGACTCACATGTCTGCTGCAGCTCAGAGCTATCCTCACTATAAACTGTCCACAGTAAGAGACAGACTGAGAGAATGTGAGTGTTGGTACATATTTTCAGTTCTCTGGCCACTGCTTCGCTGTAGTTTCTTCCCCTAGTACTATCAAAATCTTTCATTTGTTTAGGCCAGCATTTTGGCATTCATGGCAAAAAGTTGCAGTTTGTTCCACCTCTGTTCAAACTATGGCTGAACTGCATCTGATTCCAACAAACATTTAATAGGACATGTGTGTGTTTGTGTTGGTTTTTGTTTGGTTTTTGTGTGTGGTTTGTGTGTTGGTTGGGTTTTTTTTTTTTTTTTTTTTGGAATGTGGATGGTGGCTTTACAAAAAAGGAACTATTGTTCCTGCATCAGATATGGAGTTTAACATTAGAATGGCATTTTTCCTAGGTAATTATGGGCTGTTCCGTTTTTTTAAAAAGCAGAATTACTCATTCCATTCAATGGAGAATTCCACTTAGAACACTATATCAAGTTTTTGGATTTTATTATTTTCAAAGTTCTGTTAGCTCTTGGATTCTGTGGTTTTTTTTTTTTTATCCTATGTACCGAAATAACTCCTTTATTAACATTAGAGGACTCCTTCATTTGTATGAGGATGAAGACTTATATTCTAATGCAACTGGTCCTTTTTGTATTTACGAACTCTGTTCTGATGATTCAGAAGGTTCCTCAAGGTGATAGTTTCTGCTGATTCCATATATTTGTAATTGGTTTGTGTTTTGTTTGAATCTGTCACAGAGGTCATTGCAGAAATGGAGTATATTACCCATTTTCAGTGCTGGATTTAATCTGGATTATTTTAAAGTTTAAAGGCACTCACGTTTTTTTCTGAAAGGGACTCCCCTTGTATATGTAACCAAAAGTAGTCAATGTAAGCAATCTCTAGAAGGATGATAAACTAATCAGCTGGTATTAAACAGGCATTGAGAGCGAAGGTGAGTTCTTGTCTCTTGTTTTGTTTTCAGTCAACTACTTTGACCGGTAATGAATAGAAAACCACACTGAGTGCCGTGTAACCCGCGAAGAAGATGGGTGTTCTTGGTTTCCGCCAATACAAATGACTCATCAGTATCAGTAGGGTTTCTACTTCTAATATTAAAACTGTGCAAGACCTTTAAAACATGTGGTTTTCACCCCTACTCTTAGTGAAAGGTTGGAAAATATTACTTTGTGCTTTTTTTAAACTTATGGAAGGTTTCATGGTTTGCTTTACAGTGGTGAAAGGTCTTCCCTCTCCTTCTGCCCACCCAATAAAAATTAGTTGCACCATTAGTTGTGATACTTTTATTTGCACTATGAAACATTTCCTAACCTCCAGTCTTCTGTGTCCTGAACTTTTTTGCACTAAGTATAGTAGATATTTAGTTACACTGTTAGAGGAAATATAAGTGGAAAATCTAACCTCATTTATCTCAGGAAGAAAAAAAGGGCGCACACTGCTTCATTCTACCAACCTGTTGTTGGTAGAATTGTTCTACCATTTAATTCAATTCAGTTAAACTGCTGTGGAGTTTGGTAGTATTGCTGACCAACCTATATTGCTATTTGATTTGGTTTCAAAGGATCCCAAGAAGAAGGTTAATAGAAAATAAGAGTTGGAGAATAAATGGCAATGTGCAAAGCTGATTGCTCATTGCCTACGAGGAAATTTGTCTTCTAGTAGTAAAAATGCAAAAAAGAAACTGATTTCTATTAAACCTTTGTCCTTCTTGGATGCTCCACCCCTCTCTTTATGTTGTATAGAGAAATTCAAACCTGATAAGAATTGTTAGAGGAGAAGAAACTGTATAGTCTGTGACAATTGTGTTTCATTGTTCTTTGGATCGGTTGTTTTTTGCAAGGTAATGCATTTTTAAAATTTATATAGAACAGACTACTCTCCATTCTGTAATATAGGTCAAATATAATGATCTTGCTAATATTACAGCTGAAATACCTAGTATTTCAAAGCCAATACCACTAGGTATTTCAGCTGTAATACTAGCTATTGTATTCTTTGAAAACTCTTCTGATTTGCTCCCTTAATTTATTTAGAGAGTGGTGCTGTTTTGCTTTCAGGATGGCAGCGTTGTTTAAAAAGTTTCAGGATGTTATGCGTAAAGAAGAAGACAAAACAAATCTTTCGTTTTGTATTACTTAGCATATCAACATTTATACAACTAGCTTCCAGATATACTGGTTCTACTGTTGCAGTGCTTGCGACAACAAATCACTCTTTATAAGAATTTGGTGTTTCTGATTCTCTTATTGGGCCTCTTTAAAACAGTGGATTTAAAAAAAAAATCATTTTGGGGTAGACCATCAGCTAGTGAAAATTTCTATAGGCTCCAGTGAATTCAATAGATAATTCACACCAGCTGAGCATCTGCCCTTTTATGTTTAGAAGTCATTGTGCATGGAATAGTATTTTAAAATATCTATATTCTGTAAACTATTTTTGATTTCTGGTTTTACTGGATTATTTCAGATACAAGATATGGGCAGGTGTATAACTCAAACTAGGATTGAGGTTTCTTTCTGGTACCTTTTACTGTGAAAAGCACACTGAATAATATAGTTGTACAAGCCTATGGAAACCTTACTGTGAGAAACATAAAACTTCTAGTTATTCAGTACACGCAAAAAGACGATGGTCCTGGTTTTATAAGAACAGGAGGGAATAGATAGCCAACTCCTGTAATCTTTATTTAAGGAGAACTCCTAGTGAAGTACATGGAGTAATTTTGTGTGGGTAAGGACTAAAGATGGGCTGGATCAGATGTTGTCCAAAGTTGAAAGGTATCTAGATTTGTTGTTCTGATTTCAGCCTGTCTGTAGAAAAGACTCAGGACCACAGACACAATGGTAGTAGGTGCATTATAAACATAAAGGATAAAACTTTCAAAAACAAGTAAGTCACATAGACACATAAGTTCCATTTTCAAAAGCACCTCAGTCAAGTTAATGAAACTTAAGTTCCTAAGTCACTTAGATACTTTTGACAATTTTACCCACAATGTTTAACCTGCCAAACACTTCAGATTAAACCTAATGGCTTAGAGTTTATTTTCAAACCCTTTATGCATTCTTGTGTAAATACTTTAAAATGTGTGGTGAGAAAAAATGTGCAGAATTCTTGTGATAAAAGTCCAAATCAATCAAGAGTATTCAAGAAACTGCAGTATTTCATTGAACAAGTACATAAAACTCATACATACAGTCGTTTTATGTAACGATGTGGCTGTTTGTCATAGTTGGAAGTTCAAAGGTAATGCAAACATAAACACTTCTGTAAAGAATTCTTATGTTTATGTCCTTTTCCTTTGCTTTCCTTGATCTTTTTCTTTCTTTCTTTTACTGTTAGACTAAAAGTGGAGTAAATGATTCATTCATTAGTCAGTTTCTTGGACAGTTAGTTTGCTACCAATTTATGTTTACCTTCCACTTAATTCATAATGTGAGTAATGCTTAATGTGGTTACCACTAAATTCCAAACTGAAAAGCTGTAAGCATTACTAAAACAAAGTATCCAGACTTTCCCTTAAAAATATTACCATTCTGTGTGTTTTGAAGCTAGTATGATTTGGCATGCTGAATGATAGTCACAGCATAATAGTTTTGTCTAGCCTTGATTGTTAATTCAGCATTCAAGGTTGCGAACTAATACACAAGTTCATTTGGGCATTGACTTGTCTGTTTTGGTTTTAATCAGTATAACATTTCCTGTTCTTCCTTTCAGCTGCCCACCATCTAAAGCCACAGGCTCATATGCTCCACTAGTTGGTTTCCACTATTTTATTAAGCTTTGTCATTCTCTGTGTCACTAAATTGGGAGTACATTGAGGCACACACTTAGTGAAAGCTGCCTGGTGTTGTCATGAAAGACTGAAGTTGATGTTAGCTAGCTGTTACATACAGATAGTTGCATTGCTTTTCAACTTCCTTTTGGCAAAACAATCCTTATGCTGCTGAAGTGTTATCTCTACAGAACTTGAAATTATAAAACCTTCCTATAAAGATTGTGTAGATATTTGGTTGAGGTGATGCCTATCATTTTTGAAGATGAGTATAGTAGTTAAAATACTACAAGTGATTCAAACAACTTGTTTTCTCATGGGAACTGGAGTACCGTAAAGAGTAACAAGGTCAGTAATGTCACTGCAGAACTTTATAGAACCCAAAGCCTTTTCAGAGTGTTCTGAAATAACATCTGACTAAAACTCTCAAAAACAAAGGAATTCAAAGTTAAGGAGAGACTTCAAAACTGTGTGTGTGTGTGTGGGGAGAACAGTGATAACAAAAGTGATTTACTTGGCCAGCCACTTTCTTTATTCACTTTATAGGTATTTCAGATATTTCTTTCCTTTCTCTCTCTTTCTCAACCCCACTTCTCCATCTGGTTGATCCTGCAGTGAGGTCATTACCTCCATGTTTGATGTTGGCATGTTGCCATAGATATTCATGTGATATCACCAGTTCAGCATTACGATTTCACTGTAAACTGAAGCAGCAAGAAAATGGTAGGTTGGGAAAGGAACATGTTCTTGTTAGTATCTTCACTAATCAGAAAACAGCTTTAATCGCTTCCAAAATAATAATGCTATGGCATAGATTTATCACTTGCTGGAGCAGTCACCTTAATGAAAAAAAAATCTCTGTGCAGATTGGTATTTTGGGGGAAAAGACATGCAAATTTTTACCCATTTCAAAATCTGATCTTAAATCTCAAGTTTCTGAAGCCTTCAAATGCCTTTGTTCAGTTCTGGTTCTGAAATATGAGAAATCTTGCACTTAGAAAATTTTCAGCCCCACTTTGCAAACTGGAGGCACTTTGGATAAAGAACAGGAGTACTTGTGGCACCTTAGAGACTAACAGATTTATTTGAGCATGAAAATAATGCTCAAATTTAGGCTCAAATAAATTTGTTAGTCTCTAAGGTGCCACAAATACTCCTGTTCTTTTTGCGGATACAAACTAACATGGCTGCTACTCTGAAACTTGGCACTTTGGATAGTTCATCTAAGCTTTGGGTAAACGTATATAGTTTGGATGCTTATCTGAACATGTAACTTTTGAGTTTTGCATATCCTGGTAACTTACAGACTTTGTACTATAAATGTTTTGTTTAAAATGTATTTATTTCTCAATACGTTGTTTGTATCCATTTAGTTACAAAAGCGATATGCTTGTGGTTGGATTTGGAGTGGGGGGGTTTTCAGTTGATTTTTCAGGGTGTACATTAGCTGAAAACTGTATCAAGCGCTTTACTTTTTTTTAAAAGAGTGATTTATAGATTTGTTGTTGTTAGATCTGCTCTTAAGCCGACAAGCTATAAGCTGTGTTCTAACTTGGCACTGTTTGAAAGGAGCAAAGAATTAACCAGTACTACTGCTTTTACTGCCCCGTCCTGCCTCAATCAAAACAAAATTAATCCCTTATGACCTCATTTCACCCTGGACTTTTTTCATAAATTCTCATTTATTTCAGCAACAGCTCCTGATATGATACAAAATTGAAGTGAGCCAGAGATCATAATGAAACACCTGAGAAATCCCTGCATCTTGCTGTAGTGTTACCAAAACACCCCTTCACTTTCAACAAGTAGAATTTACATTTTAATAAATGGCCTGGAATCTGCCCAGTTAAGACATGTGGCTTGTCTCCCCGTGCAATACTGCACAGCTGTGATCAGTGTAGATAGTTATGTGGGTGTCTTCTCAGTATTAAAGAGAGGATGCTGCAGGCCAGGTGTTCTCTGAGAGGGGCCATCAATCAACTTTTGAACCTACTACCTCCGTCCTCTCGTCACCCACCCACATCTCTGTGGCCCAGTACAACCCAAATTTAAACTTTCAGGGCATGCTACAAGACCTGCATATTTTCCAGGGCCCGGGGGAGGAAGGAGCTCAATAAGGGGCTGGTGTCTGCAACAGTGTTGGACTTGTCTCGATACTACGTTTGTGTGTGAGCGTGGAGTAGCTGCTACTTTTAATTTGATAATATTTTTAAATTTTAATAGGCACCTAGAGATGAGGGTTGGTGCTTTTTTGTATATTGTTATAAATCTAAGTAGATATGTTGCAAGGAATTTCTTGATTACTTCTAGCTGTTCGTCTTCAGTTCTTTAACATTGGAAGACAGATCTTCCAAGCTAATTTTTTACTATCAGAAATAGACCCTTTGTATTTTGTGAGATTTTTTTTTCAATTCAATAATATGGCATAGTTGCCAATCTTAGAATTTCAGACACATACATTACATTTCCATGTCAGAAAGTCAGACTAGATCAGGGGTCGGCAACCTTTCAGAAGTGGTGTGCCGAGTCTTCATTTATTCACTCTAATTTAAGGTTTTGTGTGCCAATAATACATTTTAACTTTTTAGAAGGTCTCATTCTATAAGTCTATAATATATAACTAAACTATTGTTGTATTTAAAGTAAATAAGGTTTTTAAAATGTTTAAGAAGCTTCATTTAAAATTAAATTAAAATGCAGAGCCCCCCAGAATGGTGGCCAGGACCTGGGCAGTGTGAGTGCCACTGAAAATCCGCTCGCGTGCCACCTTCGGCACGCGTGCCATAGGTTGCCTACCCCTGGACTAGATGATCACAATGGTTCTTTCTGGTGTGATAATCTATGAGTAATCTATACTTCTATAGGTAGGTGACTTACACTTCATTTTAGCACCCCACTTTTTATAAGAGCTTTATTGTGGGATGTTCAGGGATTTGGGGGATTCTGTGGTCAAAGAAAAATTGATCAAAAAGTCCAAGTATTGTGGATTAATCTGGAATGCAGCGTGGACCATTGTGTTAATAATGTAATGCTAAAGTCATATTGAATGCTTTTTCTTTTGTGAAAGTTTTTTTTTTTTTTTCTTGTCTTCAGTTTGCTTTAAAAGAAACTTTTTGGAGATTTAAGAAATTTCTTTACAACAATAGTAGTGTCCTTCCACAAATTGAAATATAAAACGTCGTTGAGAATGTGTAAACATATAACCTGGAAAGGATTCTCTCTTCTATATTTATAGAGCAGTGATTCATTTTGCAGGTGCAGATTTATTCAGTTAAAGAAACCACTATTTTAAATAATTGTTCAAGTGAAACACAGAGTTTACACATGACTTTTAACTATTAGCTTTTATTTTTAACTCTCTCCCCCTTCTCCCCCCCCAAATATTAGCAAGTTTAAGGCAACTCACGGAGGGAAAATCACTGTTGCAGTATATGCAAATTTTGTCAAACAGTTTCCAGAAGACACTTCTTTTTTTAAAAATAAAATTAAAAGTGGGTTGACATCCTGTGGGCATGAGGATTCTTGGGCTTTTCCTACCTAAGCTCCAGGTAATGGGAATCCCCTTTTTTATTTAGGGCTCATCTAAAAACCCCTTACACTGGTGTATATGGGATAAAAGACTTCTTAAAGGGTACACATCTTCTTTTGCAGGGATATTAAAACCAGCTGAAACCCAGCTGCCCTGTAGTTTCCACAAAGAAAGCCCCTTTAGATGGGTTTTGCTGATCAGGTTCACAAGGCCCTGTCGTGCTATTAGTGGGTTTTTTGTTTTGTTTTTTAATGCAGTACACCTTATTGATCTACCCGAGAAGTCTTGCTTCAGAACCGGTGGCAAGATTTGTGCCATAATTCTAGTTTATCAAAGAAAAAACTGTCTGTCTGAACCACATTGGTTAATGGTACCTAAAGGCCAAAAGGAAATGAAGATACTTCTGTCCCCCCTCCTACTCACCCCTTTTCTCCCCACTCCAACCCCATTCAATCATTAGTGGAAAATGCTGGTCAGAAGGGCTAACGTTTTCTGCTGAGTGCTAATCTCAACTGCAGCTCCCAGTAGTAAACAGAGGTTATGTCCTGCTTACCATAATTTTCCAGTCTTGTGTGGGTTTGAGGGGGATCAGTTGCCCCTTGTGTTTTTTCTGGTAGTTTTTTTGTAGAGTAGGTTAATCATCACAAAGATTTCTGACACTGATGCTCCACGTATATATTTTTACACATGTGCTGATAGCTGCATGTGTACTTTGTGGCTGTTGCAGTGTAGCTGGAAAGTATGTGGGAGATTGTCTGCTTCCTCTGAGACTGTTACAGGTGGTCAAATGAGGTTGGGGGAAGGAGGAGAAGCAATGAGAGAGGTATTACACCCACTTCCTTTGGCGTACATTGTGATGTACTGTAACCCACTGGTTCAAACTATATTCGCACTGCATCAGGTTTTGCTTGCGGTAGTTTTTCTTTCACTGTTACTGATTTGCTTCTTGTAGGTTTATGACTAAGGCTGCGGTTTAAATTTGCCCATTTTAGGTATATGAAATCTTTAAAATTATCTAGGGTTGCATTTGTTCCTTTTTTTGCCATGGCCTTTTCTGTCTTTAAAAGTTTCCACAACTTTTAGAGACCCAGAAGCTTAAAAAAACACCCCAACCATGTCTAATAATCAAAGGTCAAAAAAGATACTCTCTATCATACAAAAACTGCACCTATTTTGGGGGCATTGAAAACTTTTTTTTTTAATGCAAAATGATCCTTAAAATTAAAGTAAAGTTAACTTTTGATATTTGGAATATTACAGGAGTATCATTCAGATTAGGCGTCTTTCCCCCTGACCGCAAACCACCCACAAGGAGCTTAATGTTAGCATTTGCAAATACAGATTTATTTTAAAGTTCCAGTATATCTTCCCCTTGTATTCTGCAGGGTCTGTAACTCCATTACACCTGCCTGCTGTTTAATACTCTAGATAGAATGTACGTGCAGTGCTGTTGAATATACTAAGTGTATGTTCATATTCCATTATTTCTGATGGGATGTTAATTGAGCGTGACAATACAGTAAGTATGGTGGCAGACTAGTGGTGAAAGAGTTAATATCAATAGGCATTGCATATTCTCACTGAGAAAAAAGAGGACATGTGTAAGGAGATAAGAATATTATAGTGCCCTTCTTCCTTCAGTAAGAATGTGCAGCTCTCTTTATCATTAACTCTCCTCATTGATATGGTCTGTCAACGTGCCATTGAAATTTAGTGGAATGAGAGAATGTACCTACTACCGTTTTAGCAGCAAAACAGGTATGTTCCACTTGGATGTGCCTGGAATGCCTGGTGTCAGTCAGTGGTTGATAGAAGTTACAAGTGTTCTACTTCAGGGGGATTTGTGCACACAACTGAAGATAGGCATTGAGTTATTGAATTTAATTATTAAATTAATTACAGCTGAGCTGTAAGATACACTGGCTGTCTAATAATAATTATCATGTCTCCTATCTTATTGTTGATTCTGACTGAAAGAAAGACATCAATCTATTTGATAGTATGGGAAAAGTTGAAACTTCAAATTATGGTTTGAAAATATTAATTTTGCGTGGTGTCAGTTATGAATTAGCCATGGTTGATGTATGCTTTGAAAAAATGGAAGGTAAAATAAAATGGAAAAATTTAAAAAGTAAAAGAAAACCAAACTCAAAGGCTCCCACACAAATGTAGACAGAGACCTGAACAATTAGCAAAGTGGAACAACATTTTAGTTAGCTTAATTTTGAGGATGCTGCTGCTCATTTCTTAGCACACTAGCCTAAGAGTTCACGTCTCATGGCAAGACTGTTCATTCTTCACTCTTTCTAGTTGTATACCGTTGTTCAGACAGTGCTTGGGAAGAGGTGTGTGTGAAAGGGGCTTTCAATTGAAAACCCCTGTAAGTGTGCTCAGCTGCCAGGCTGAAACTTTTGTACTGCAGTATTTATATATAAAAAGTTTGTATAGATCAGTGGCACTCAACCTATTTACCACTGTGGGTTGCTTATGCAGCTCTCTCTATGTTATGTGGGCCGCATCCCCACCACACACACACACACAACCTGTATGGCCCTGATGATGTCACATGGGCCACAGCTGTATACTGATTGGGCCGCGGGTTGAGAACCTCTGGTATAGATGATGCAAAGCCACAAAGTTGCTGAACCCATGATTCAGAAATTATACAAGAAGTGCAAAAAATAGACTAAAAAAGCTGGTAGGTACCTCTGTTATATACCAAAAGTGGATGTATAATTACATGCCCCCTGTTCATTTGGGTACTACAGTAGATGGTGATATTAAAAAAAATGCATCTGTACTAATAAGATCCTTTCCTTACTGCATCACTTCAAAAATACTGTATCCAAAAAAAAATGCAGCTTGTTTGCTTACAGGAAGCCATTTCTTTAAACTAGAATATACAGTAAAAAGGCTGGGTGGGGCATGTTTGTCTCAGCGTGAAATCAAAAGAAGATGAGTGCACTGTATGGAGGGCCCCTTAAATGAATCCAAAGTACTTCTTTCTCTGCTTCTCAAAATCAGTTGGGTGTGCATAGCAGTCCTATTGTAAAACACTGATATAGTGAGTCAAATTACATGGGAAAGAAACTCTGCCACTTAAACAACTAAAAGGCCAGAAAGGGACGTGTGATAAGAGAAGCGGGAGAACTTTGGAGAGAGAGAGTGTGTGTGTGTGTGATACTTACACATACATACACAAAGTATCTCTCTCTCTCTCACACGCACACCCCTGTTCAGTTCATGCACATATTTATCTAAAGGTATAGACTTTACGTTCTCCTCACAGACACACGGAAAAAAACCTCTTTTTATTTCAAAGACCGAATAGGTAACACAAATAACACATAAATATATTATGCAGTGATTTTGATATAAATACAAACTAGGACAGAAAAACTTGACCACACTTCAGTGGAAGGAGAACAAAACTTAAATTGAATTGGAAACAGCTCTTTAATTTCTCCCTCTTTCCCCAAAGAACGAATGACTTGCTGTTCTTGATGGAACATTGTGTAATGAATAGAGGTTTTATTTGGATCAAGATAAAGATGTAGGAGAGGGAGATGTTGATAGGTGACAAACTATATATAATGTTCAAAAGAAGTATTCTAGAACACTGGCAGTCACTGAGTAAAATAGCACACGGTCTAGATCTTACTAGTTTAAAGGAATTGTAAACCTGGAATGTTTAAATTGTCTGTGTTAGCTTGATTTGTAACTGCTAAATAAATGTTTGTGTATTGGTGACTGGACTGTTGACTACAATAAAACTATAGCAATCCTCCTCCCACGCTGTATTAGTACAAAACACCGCAAACAAAATATATTCATATTTAGAAATTAGCAGAAGAGCATATCGCCATTCCTGAGGTTGGAGCCTATGAAATGGGGCTTTCTGTGACTTGGCTGTCACCAGTACAGGTTTTAACCCACATGTCAGTCAGGCCAATCAGTCTTAGAATGCTAGTGCCCATGTTTTTTCTCCTTTGTCTCCCAGTAGGCTCTCCACTTGTTGTTTGCCTTGCTGGCAGTCAGAAGGAGCTGGAGTCATCCTGTAAGCTGAGATGCTGTTTTTTCTTATCCTGCCGTGCAGGTTACCCCATTGGGGTGGGGGGGTAATGTTACCTCATTCTTGTACTACCAGAAGAAACAGATAATTAGGGAGAAGTGCAACGCTTATTAATTTGTGTTGTAATAGCGCCTAGAAGCCAGGGCCCTGTATAGGGCAGCACTCTCCAAGGCTCCAACCAACGATTTGTTCTTGAGTACCATCTATGTCCTGCTCCTTATTTCCATTTTCTCCCATAACTGACTGACTCCACGGTCAAATTGGGTGCCTGCACCATATTTTCACACCCCAACCTAGTAGAGGCTTCAGTAAATATCTCTTATGTTGCTAGCATAATGGCAGATAATGTCTGTTACTAGCTCTAAGGGTCATTATGTAGCTTAACAAAATTTAGGTTGCTTCCCTTTCTCTCTGCATCTCTTTGCTCCCCAATAATGGAGTCTATTGCTAGGTCTCTCTCAGATTCAAGCTTTGTATGTGTGTTTCTTTTCAGTTCTCTCTAAGGGACACTTTGTTTCCTCTGTGTAAAAGACACTCACTCACCCACACCATGTCATGAAAGCCCCGGAAATACCCTTTGGAGAAGAGGACACTGATACTTGTGTGGAATTAGAAAAAGAAGCTGCTGTGTGGAGAGGAACCCAAACAACCCAGTCCCCTTAAAGAAAATGTCCTGAAGAAGTAGAATTATTTGGTAATACACATGTCTCGGACTGTGCAGCATCATTCTCAGATACCAAGCAGGCCAGCTTTCCATTCTGAAGTTGGTGGCAACACTGAATTCTGTGAGATACAAAAGTCTTGTTGGCTAGAAACTTGAATGTAGCTAAATCAGGACTTCCATGTCCTCTGGTTTAATTCACCCAAAATAGATTCAAGTGTTGACTCCAGTTTTTCTGTGGGGTCCCCTAGTCAGGAAGCTGGAGGGAGCAGGGAGAAGGACTAAACAATCCTAACTGGTCTGTCATAATCTCTCCAAATGCTTCTTGGTATTTAGTAGTCTTAGCGACCCGGTGCTCTATTTTGCTTGCTTTTAACATATTGGGTTTCTCATTAGTGGTCCACTGGAATTTAAGAATCCATCCTTGAATTGTGGATAACTCTTCCAACTTAAGAATGTTGGCTGTGGACAGACTCCAGTGTTAAAAAGATTTGAGGACAATAAGCTCTGCCTTCCACTGCTAGCTTCAAATCTCAGAGACACACACAGGTATTTTCCTTCTCTGGGCACACACAGTTTCAATTCCCAGCCTCCCCCCTGTCATAAATCCGAACTAACCCAAGTTCCAACAGTCATAGTGGCAGTGTTAAATTTTCCTTTTTTTCTCGGGGAGAAAAGGCCCAAGTTCACAACAAATATCCCCAAACTTTACTGGAAACATTTAAGGCAGAGCATAAATGCATGCCCCAATTCTGAAATTATCCTCTTTGCCTTCAAAAATGGTACAGGATCAGCCCAGTCAGTTGGGATCAATCTTTTCGGGGAGTCCACTTGAATTATTCTGTAGTCTCAACAATTTTATGCATGGGTAGGAGTTAAGTATAGGGCATAAGACCTGTCCTAGATCTGAAACAGTCAGGGGACCATCTTGATACTGTGAGTATTTCTTCCTATAAGTAAAAAAACAAAACAAAACCCTTCTCAGCTGGTGGTGCAACAGATATGGTGAGTCAACATATCTACCTCCCTTGAATTTCATCCACCACAGCTGCAAGCCATGAGTATATGGGGGGAGACCCCACCAGCTGCAAATAATAATTTCCCCTGGACTTTCCGCTGGGCAAAGAAACTCTGTAGTAGAACGGAGGACAAGCTCACCTGGATCTCTTGTCGATTTAAAGAGCACTAAAAAAACACATTCCTATCGGTTCAGATTATGCTGTGGTAGCTTACTTGAATTGGAAAGGCGGGATAGCCTAATGCCAGACTCTGTTAAAGAAATCCAAGCTGCTTTGCAATGGGTTGTGTACAATTTAAATCCTGTAACACCCTTTTCTTCCCCTGCCATTTCAACACACACATGGACTGGCTGAGCAAGACACCAGAGCATGTGAGTGGAGTGTAAACTAGATAATCTGTAAAGCAGGAACAATATGCACTGAAAATAGGTAAATCTCAGATACTGTAGCAGATATCCAGGAACTGGAGCATGAGTAGAGGGATGCTTTTGCTGTCATCTGGCAATAGACTCCATCCTTTCCTCCCTCATTGCCTTTCTCCTGACTTGGAAAACAGTCAAAACGGTGGAGAAAAAGCAAAGCCATCTAATCATTCTAACCACAGGAGGCCCTGCTTCCAAGTTTGCATTCCAGAAGAGGCATCAGGAAAGTATTCTCTTTATCATTGCCTACTCTTCCCTTTTGGTTATTGAGACCTTAGTACACTTAAATCTACAATACTCTGTTTTTATGTAGGTAGAGTTCTCTCTATTGACTAAATATGTTTTTGCCTTAGTCTAATTTGTGTACAGTGTATCTAGATATTAGTGATATTTAGTTAGATACTTAAATAAGTGGATGAAGGGTTCTAAATTAATTGTATCAATGCAGGAAAGGCATCCGGGCAGCTATTCTGTTCTGTATAGGTTCTTACACTGCCCCATCACTGTAGTATCTGAGCACCTTCCAACAGTGCATTAAGCAGTGTGATGAACATCTGTCACATGTAATTCATTCTCTCTCTTCTCCTCTCCCCTGGGGCAGACGAGTTCTCTGTATGTGTAGTATATGGTTTTGTTTTGGTTTTAAAAAAATATATGCTGCTGTTTGTTTAGATCAGAGAAGGCAGATGGCAAGTTCCATTGTGCTTGAAGGGAGGAGTAGTTCTGACTCCTT
This sequence comes from Terrapene triunguis, assembly GCF_002925995.2. Classification (NCBI taxonomy): domain Eukaryota; kingdom Metazoa; phylum Chordata; order Testudines; family Emydidae; genus Terrapene; species Terrapene triunguis. The sequence goes on from NW_020664393.1 coordinate 18,619,509, forward strand.
CTCGGGAGGTACTCAGGGCTGAGGCACCTTGGCTTCCTCATGCTAAAGGCAGGTGGTACCTTGTCTGTGCCGGCTGGGCGTTGGCTCCCAGCTCCACTGGCCATGGGCAACACAAACTCTCTCTTTAGGCCTGCAGTGGTTAGTGATAGGCACACTCCAGCCCTCTGACCATCCCCTTGGAGTGTCCAGCCCCTGCTGTGCTGGACAGTCTCAATACTCTCAGATCCACTGCTTCCAAACAACCAGTTGACCGTTCCCCCCCCCCCGCCACCAGTTCCATCTCAGATCACCGTTCCAATTAACACACAGCACTTAGATAGGTTTATAGCAAAACAAAGAATAGGTTTATTTAACAAAGCATAGAGATTCCAAGTAATAGCAATGGTTACATATAAAATAAATTTATAACATGCATTCTAGAGCCTAGACTTAATTAACAAAATACTTTCATTACTAATAAAGTGTTGCTCACCTGCAGTTTACATCCAGGGTAGCTGTGACACTCTTTTCAGGAGACAAATCACTTGCCAGCTTGCCTCCTCGATGAAGGCTCCTGTGTGGTTTTTTTGTATGCCCTAATATACCAGACTAATCCTTTGATCCTAGACACAAACAAGACACACCCTGCTGATGTTTTTTTTCCCTGTGGATTTTCTCTCTTGTAGATTTCTCAGTCTTGTCACTCTTTGACTCAGTATGCGATTAGGCATCCATTGTAAGGCATGCAATACTGTCCTGGCTGGACAGAGAGATAAGCGTCTGTTACCTCACCTCCTATGTGAAAGGAACATGCCTATGTCACCTCCTGGTGAACTGCCTTAACTCTCAGACTTCTTGTTTAGATACATAATTCCTTAGATATTTTCCAAACATATATTTCACAATGATTATGATGACCAGTGGGCTCTTGGCTTTCAATAGAGACCTCCCGTGCCACCCTTTCATGAACTATTGTGCATATATCCGGCCTAGTAAAAATCTGTGCACAAAAGGGTCCCTGAGTCACAGTAGTTAACCACAGTCTTCATCCTGGAGCTTCAGGCAATCTTGAACTTGAGTCATTATTCTGTGGGAAACCAGTCTGCAGAGCAGAGAACTTGGCAACCTCACGCATTAGTGTGTAAGCCAGTTTTGAACTGTGAAGGATTAGGAGGACACTTAATGTGGGGGAGCATATAATCTCTCATCTGCATAATGCAAAGCTTCTTATATCTTCCTCTGAAGCATCTGGTGCTGGCTACCGTTGGAGGTAAGGACTAGCTTAACCACAGTTGTGATCCAATATGGCAGTTTCTTGTGTACAGTATAAAGCACCACTATACACTAGCCATATCTAATAGTAATGTTTATTTGATGGAAATAATTGGGAGTTTTCTAAAAAAAACATTTCAGTCACAAGTACTATGTATAGGAAACAGCTTCTAAAGAAATTGAAATAAACAAAATAAGAGAAGTAATCTACATGGCCTTAGGCCAGGAGTGGGCAAACCTTTTGGCCCAAGGGCCACATCTGGGAATAGAAATTGTATGGTGGGCCATGAATTCTCACAAAATTGGGGTTGGGGTGCAGGAGGGGGTGAGGGCTCTGGCTGGGGGTGCGGGCTCTGGGATGGGGCCAGAAATAAGGAGTTTGGGGGGGGGGCTCCAGGCTGGGGTGAGGGAGTAGGGTGCGGGGTGGAGGGTGCGGGCTCCGGCTGGGGGTGTGGGCTCTGGGGTGAGGTTGGGGATGAGGAGTTTGGGATGTAGGAGGGTGCTCCAGGCTGGGATTGAGGGGTTTGGAGATGGATCAGGGCTAGGGCAGGGGGTTGGGGCATAGGGAGAGGCTCAGGCGTGCAGGATCCGGGCGGTGCTTACCTCAAGCGGGTTCCGGAAGCAGCAGCATGTCCTTTCTCCGGCTCCTACGTGGAGGTGCGTCCAGGCGGCTCTGCGCGCCGCCCCGTCTGCAGGCACCGCCCTGTCTGCAGGCACCGCCCCTGCAGCTCCCATTGGAATGCCAGAGGGGATCATTTGAGCGGGGCCATTGGAGTGCATAGGAGCCGGAAGTGGGCCATGCTGTGGCTTCCGGGAGCTGTGTGGAGCGGCCCCCGACTCTGGTCCCCTGCTGGAGTGGGGTTATGCCGCTGCTTCCGGGAGCCGTGTGTAGCGGCCCTCGACCCTGCTCCCCAGAGGGAGCTCGAGGGCCGGCTTAAAACAGCTGGTGGGCCGTAGTCTGCCCATGTCTGCCCTAGGCAATATCACACAATATGGGATAATGATCTCATTTATTTATTATAAAACCCATGGTCACAAAAACTTGTAATCTTTCATGAGATTACCAGTTTGGTTGATAAGGTAATAGAGTTGACATAATATATTTGACTTCTGTAAGGCATTTGACTTGATACCACACGGCATTTTGATTAAAAAAAACTAGAACAATATAAAAGTAGTGTGCCGTACATTAAATGGGTTAAAAAAGCTCTGTGTAAGCTCGAAGCTTGTCTCTTTCTTCAACAGAAGTTGGTCCATTGAAATATATTACCTCACCCACCTTGTCTCTCTAATATTCTGAGACTAACACAGCTGCCACAACATTGCAAACAGGTCTCAAAATGTAATTGTAGACTGGGAATCATCATCAAGCAGGTGTGTTTCCAGTGGGGTTCCACGGGGATTCGTTCTTGGTACTACACCGTAACATTTTTTGTCAATGAAAACACAAAATCATCACGGATAAAGTTTTCAGATAACCCCAAAATTGGGGGAGTGGCAAATAATGAAGAGGACAGGTCACTGATAATCTTGGGCGCAAGCAAACAATGTGTTTTTAATATGACTAAATGAAAATGTATACATCTAGGAACAATGAATTTGGGCCATACTTACACAATGGGGGACTCTACCCTGGGAAGCCGCAATTCTGAAAAAGATTTGAGGGTCATCGTGGATAATCAGTTGAACATGAGCTCCCAATGTTGCATTGTGGCCAAAAGATAATGTGATCCTGGGCTGCATAAACAGGGGAATCTCGAGTAAGAGTAGAGAGGTTAGTTTGCCTCTGAATTTGACACTGGTGCTGCTGAAATACTATGTCTGGTTGCGATGCCAAAAATTAAGAAGGATGTTGATAAATTGGAGAGGGTTCAAAGAAGAGTCACAAGAATGATTACAGGATTCGAAACCATGCGTTATAGCAATAGACTGAAGGAGCTCAATCTAATTAACTTGATAAAGAAAAGGTTAAGGGGTGACTTGATTACCATCTGTAAGTACCTGCATAGGGAACAAATATTTAATAATATGCTCTTCAGTCTAGCAGAAAAAGGGTACAACCCAATCCAATGGCTGGAAGTTGAATCTAGACAAATTCAGACTGGAAATAAGGCATAAACCTTTCACAGTGAGGATAATTGACCCTTGGTAAATTGTTCCAATGGTTATGGTGGATTCTCCACCCCTAGCTACACCTCTACCTCGATATAACGCTATCCTCAGGAGCCAAAAAATCTTACCGCGTTATAGGTGAAACTGTGTTATATTGAACTTGCTTTGATCCACTGGAGTGCACAGCCCCGCCCCCCCGGAGCACTGCTTTACCGCGTTATATCCAAATTTGTGTTATATCGGGTCGCGTTATATCGAGGTAGAGGTGTATTTTTTTAATGTTTCTAAAAATTATGTTCTAGGAATTATTTTGAGGGAGTTCTATGGCCTGTTTTCTATAGGAGTTCAGACTTAATGCTTATTATGGGGAAGGGGAAGCAAACAAATAACAAGGATGAATGTTAATATCTGATGAGGGTGGCCAAAAGCTATCAGATGTATCAAGGCAGATTTCTAGCTTGTGTAAGTTGTCCTAGCTCCATAGGAGTTGTAACCCTTCACACTAGCTGAGGTTCTGCCTGGGGATTGTAAATGTATCTCCACCAGTCTGAGCATAGGTATTTCCACATTCCCATGGAACGGACAATGTTTTCACTGTTTTAGAGGCAAGATCTGTTTGTGGACAAATGGAAAGTGATTTTGAGCAGCATGAAAAAGAGAGAAATGAAGTATTACTTCTCATCTGGCTCTTTGACCCTGTAAAAACTGTAGTGACAAGATAGGCTGATATATTTCATATTTATCAATTGGAGAACCGTTTGTAATGTTTTGTTGTCTTACGTTCTACTACTCTAAACAAGTTACTTAAAAAAAAATCCATCATGCTCACAAAAAGAGCTTTCAGCTATTTTGTATGAGCCTCTGTTTTTCCAGCCAATCAGTCCTGTTACTGAATAAAACACTTCAAATAACTTAACAAGATTAATGTCAGTAAATATTTGTAAAACCTATGCATTACACAGACTCTTTAAATGAGATTATGTAATGTTTATAATACTCATATTGTAGCAAGTATGGTCTAATGTTGAATCATTTTCATTAATTTCTCCTGTTTGTTTAATTTCATGCTTAAACCATTAAGTTACAAATTCACATGTCTGCCCACTTATCGGTACTTTCATAATAATTGCATTAAGTTTACTGTTCATAGCCGCAGATAGCCATAGGGGGTTGACACTCGATATTTAAGACAAAGCAGGCATAATTGTTATCTAAAATATGAATTTATAGAAGATATATAACACAATATTTACTATGTGAAGTTATGTTTAGGAAACGTGACACTCAGTAATTCTATCAATAGACCTTAACTGTCAAAATAAATTCTGATTTCTTTCCCATTGCATGCCATTTTCAGAGACTGCAGGGAAATTCTTTATTGGATTGGTTTGTTATTAAAAACAAACGTACAGTGAAGAGCACAGTAAGACACAAATTGGTTCATAATACATTGAAAAACTGTTGGCATTTTAAAAAGCATTTAATATAAAAGACCCATATTCATGGTGATTTAGCATTGGAGAAACATGGTGTGGTTTTTTCATATGATCTTATAAAGAATTCTCCTTTTTCCAGTCTGTTTGTCCCAGCTAACATCAGTTTTCCATCTGTTCTATATTGGATAGCTCATTGTAACCAATTGGAGGTAGAGGAGTTGGGATTACATGAATTTGGCTGTTGACAACCATTTTGCGTTGTACTCTGGAAGATTCAGTTTACCTAACTGTTTCAGCATCAACAAACACAAGGAAAAGTGTGGGGGTATATGGGGTGTGTACCCAAAACATCAGATATTTTTGCATATATTAAAGTTACTTTATGGAAAGTAAAGATATGAGAGGATTTGGCATGTTGCATTACCACTGATGCCTACTATGCAGATACACTTTCACGCAGTTGGAATTGGTGGGCGGCTGAGCAATATGGGAGGTAATATCACCAGCTGGAGTGAATTTTAGTTCCGGAAAGCAGTTAATGACAAGGGAAGGTGTATGTTGGGTGTATTTAAAACTTCTGGAGGTATTAATGTGTGCCACTCTCATTAGCTGTAATGGAAGTGTTGCATGTGCCATAAATTCTCTGCAGTCAGATGAGAGAAAGGAACCTTTTTAATAAATAGATTTTTTTGTGTGCTTACTATAGCAATTTTGTTAAGAGAAGCTGATTCTAATAACTTTAAAAGTATACACTAGACAAAATCTGTCAAGCTTTTATCTGTATGCAGTGTTGTAACTGTGTTGGTCCCAGGATATTAGGGAGACTGATGGGTGAGGTAATATCTTTTATTGGACCAACTTCTGTTGGTGTGAGAGACAAACTTTCAAGCTTACACGGAGCTCTTCTCTAAAGTTTTCTCTGTAAACTAGGATACACTTTCATTATAACTTTGCTATGTGAAAGCTGATATTGCAGGAAACATTAACTTTCAAAACTTAAAAAGGGTGTTCAACTTTTGCTTTGTGATTATTCTCTCAATTTTAATATCAAGCTATATTTCACTTTTTCATAAGAGAAATATATGTAGGGTTTTGTTTTGCAGATCGTAGTTGGAGCTGTAGGCTGGAAATCAGATTAGTTTGTCAATCTGAGTAACTGGACTATTCATTGGTATTTCAGCAGTAAAAAAAAAAACGTTTTTCTTTATCATCTCCCCAGGAGCCTTTGCACCTGTATTTTGTTTCCTTTGAGCATCATTACTTTTTAATCAAGGTGATTGAGTGCTACTTTATTTCCTGCTTCTGTAGTGTGGCTGGGTGTGTCTGGAGAAGTTGCCACCATTAGAAATCATTGCTGTGTTGTTTAGTAATTTATGGCTTATTATCCTGTATCTGCATATTAACTATACTTTAACTATTTTCTCTTTTTTGATGTGTCTGTACTCTCGTGCATGGGAAAAAACAGAGTTTCATACCACGTTACCTCCTTACACAATATATTTATAAACATCCATCGGCCTGCATTGTCATGTTAGGTAATCTTTTGTTATCTGCCTAAAGAACATTATGGTATGTTGAATGTACAGGGATCCAATTCTGTATGTGTGTTGGAGAGGATTATGTATTGTGTGTGTGTGTGTGTGTGTGTGTGTGTGTGTGTGTGTGTGTGTGTGTCAGAGCACCTGCATAAGGTATTTAGGTTTTTATTTTTAATGCTGAGTGCTTAACAGGGATAATACTGAGCATACTGAGATACATTGTGAGTGTACATGTGTGCACATACACTCACATATGTATCATTTGTTCTTGGGCCCCAGTATAATGCGTGTGGGTGGTGACTGCATCTGACAATGGTTTTTAACCAATTTATGATAGTTTTGTTCTGAGGAAAAGCTTAAGTATGCTAGAACTAAGATTACCACCCACCTTAGGTATTATTATTATTATTGCTAGCAGATTGCATTTGTATTATAGTCATTTTAAGACCTAACATTATTAAACGGTTTAAAGATAGATTTTTTTTTAAACAACTCTCATTTCCCATCTGGATAAAGTGTCATAATTTCTAACTACATTTAGTTCCTTGTAGCATATATTACTCTCTGAGGACATGTAGACACAAGTGCATAAACCTCCTTCATTGAAAAGCATGAGATGACTATTGAATCAGCTAACAGGTATGACCTGAGTATTGTAAGCATTCAAACAGGATGGAGAGACACAGTCAAACAAACTACTGTGTTCTGTGGAAACTCTTCTGGATTAAATTCAGTGAGCCCATTAATTCTAGGAATACATCTGCTGGACCATATGAACTTACATCATCATGCATGTTCAAAGTTCAAAGGGCAATAATCCATGAGGAGCTCAGCAGTAATGCCAGCAACAAATTGGAGACCTTGTGCAAAGCAAAGACTTTAGTGAGTGGACTTCTTGTGATTGGCTGCCTCATGCTTTCCAAACAAATGAAAATGTCATCACTACTTCTCTCCCACCTCTTTGTACAGTATTAGACTGGAAGAGGTTTGAATACCTGGATGATCCATACCAAAATTGGGGCTGTAGATTCAGCAACCCAATCTCAGTGATTCTTCCTGGATCTGGAATTATGGAGATTATCAGCCTAAATTGCAGTAGATCAGGCATCGCCATATCAAAATAAAACACAGGAAGAATCTGATGCGTTCTACTTTGGTCATGTATTTCCCAAGGAGACCAGAGAGGTAGCATCATCTAGCGCAGCAGTTATCAAACTGTGGGTCGCGACCCCATTTTAATGGGGTTGCCAGGGATGGTTTAGATTTGCTGAGGCCCAGGGCCAAAGCCTGAGCCCCACCACCCCAGGCTAAAGCCCGAGGGCCTCTGCCCTGGGTGGTGGGGCTCAAGTTACAGGTCCCCTGCCTGGGGCTGAAGCCCTTGGGCTTTCGCTTTGGTCCCCCTGCCCAGGCCAGTGGGGCTCAGGCTTTAGCTTTGATTCCCCTCCCCGTGGGGGGGCAGCAGAGCCTGGGCAGGCTCAGGCTTCGGTCCCCCCTCCTGGGGTCATGTCGTAATTTTTGTTATCAGAAGGGGGTCATGGTGCAATGAAGTTTGAGAACCCCTGGTCTAGTGGAAATGGACTTTCCTGGCTCCTGATGTTGAACTGCAGTGATCTTGGGCAAGTCACTTAACCTCTCTGTTTCTCCTCCCATCCTTGTCTATTTAGGCCATATCTACACTTACAAGCTTACAGCGGCACAGCTGTATAGGTAAAGCTGTGCCGCTGTAAGAGCGCTTATATGGCTGCATTATGCTCTTGTGTCGACATAATAAAACCAGCTCAACGAGCAGCGGTAGCTATGTCGGCGGGAGAGTGTCTCCCACTGATAGAGTGCTGTGCACACGAGTGTTTATGCCAGCAAAACTTATTTCCCTCAGGAGTGTGTTTTTTTTCATACCCTTGAGTGACAAAAGTTTTGCTGACACAAGTGCTAATGTAGACATGGCCTTAGATTGTAAATTTTTCAGGATAAGAACCATCTCTTACTATGTGTTTGTAAAGCACCTAGCGCAATGGAGCCACAATCTCACTTGAGGCCTGAGGTGTTTTCTCCATATATATATATATATATATACTCACTTTTTGTTAAGAACCTAAAATGCAGCATCTTCTGCCATACTCCTCTCCCCCTTTTATACATTCATTTAATCTATCATACAACATCATCTTTCCTGACCCAAAGAAGACAACAATAACAAAAGGAACACTTAGACCTGATCTACCCTTAAAATTTAGATTGACCTAGTTACGTTTCTCTGGGTTGTGAAAAAATTCGCACCTTTGAGCACTGTACTTCAACCAACCTATCCCCCAATGTAGAAGTGGGTAGATTGATGACACAGTTCTTCAGTTGATCTAGCTACTTGGGTAGGTGGATTAACTACATCGATGAAAACCCTCCTTCTGTTGATTTTGAAACTGCAGCGCCCGTAGTGTCGACCTGGCTGCAGGAATTCTCTTCCCCTACCCTCATGTCCTATAATTCACCAAAATGAACTTGAAGAGAAGAGAATTCTCCCACCCACTCCAATGAGCTCAGAGAGGGAAATACTAATAAGATGCAGGGACTAATGTGTGGAAAACTGTCTGTCTGCAGTAAGTTCTTGTGTCCCATACACCAGTACTAAATTATTGCTGTGTATGGGTTTATTTGGTTTATTAATGTATTATATATCTGTATCACCCAGGTATCAGTGTGAAAGGATTACTAATGCTATACTTGATCAGGACCTACTGATACAAATATAAACAAGCTAGAATCCTGGTGTAATGAAGTATTGATGGAGAGATAGAAGTCTGACAATACTGAGAGCCAGGAAGTCCTGAATTCTAGTCCCAGCTCTGACATGTATTCCTTCTGTGGCCTTTGGAAAGTCCTTTTTTCTCCCCTTTCTCAATTTCCCCATTTATAAAATGGAGAATACTACTTTGGATTAATCACTGTTTGCAAATAGCTTTAGAGATGAAAAGTGATAAATCAGATGGGTTTATGATGAGTGAAGTGCTTCTACCACTATGAAAGGGGACAGGGAAAGTAGTCATTGTAGTGCTTTTGGAGGTAGGCCTACATTACCTAGTAAGAAACTTGTTGTAAGCCGTGAAGGGAAATAACATTTCAGCAGAGGATAACGAGAAGCAAAAGCTGAAGTCAGGCTAGACCATTTCTCCTTTTAATAAAATGCTTGCAGTTTACTCTTAAAGACAAATGGAACAGTAATAATACCATACAGGGCTGGTCTACACTAACCCCCCAAGTCGAACTAAGGTACGCAACTTCAGCTACGTGAATAACGTAGCTGAAGTCGACATACCTTAGTTCGAACTTACCGCGGTTCAGACGCGGTCCACACGCGGCAGGCAGGCTCCCCGTCGACTCCGCGGTACTCCTCTCGCTGAGCTGGAGTACCACTGTCGACGGCGAGCACTTCCGGGATCGATTTATCACGTCCAGACCAGACGCGATAAATCGAACCCGGAAGTTCGATTTCCAGCCGTCGAACTAACCGGTAAGTATAGACCAGCCCACAAACAGAGCTAAACTATCCAGGGCATTTCAATAAATAGTACAGGCTTGTTGATTGTAATCAGCTTTGGTTAATTTCTTAAACACTTAGTAGAAATGAATTTGATTCATTATACATAGGTGTCACGATGATAGGGCAAGATGTGGTTTAGATCCTTTGCATCCCTCTTAAGTGCACCTCTGGGGCAGGTTTCACTCCCTTCATCCCTTTCTTGGTGAAACCCTGCAGTTCAACCAGTCTTGGACTGGATCTCTATGTTACAGTCCCTCAGCTTACCAAACATGATAACACAACAGGTCTGACTGTGTGGCCTAGGCCCACCAGCTGATTAAAGTGATTAAAAAACAGCTTCTGCAAAACAAAGTGCATTTATTCATCCAAAGGTATATAACATTCAGAGACAAGAATTCAAAACAATAAAGGCTTGTATATTAATAATAATAATAATTAATTAATAACTAGTTGTTATGTATTGCTTTTTGTCTGTAGCACCCAAAGCACTTTGCAAAGGAGATCAGTGTCATTATCTCCATTTTTCACATGGCAAAACTATATATTTCATCTTTCTTAAACCTTAATTTTTCCTTGCAAGCTTTGATAAGTACCACACAGCCAAGTTACCTGCATCTCTTTGGAGAGACGGGCAGCTCCTGCAGCATTCTCAGTCTCTCTCACAGACTCCTCTCCAGCTGCTGCTGTTGCCAGTTCACCCTCAACCTTCTTCTCTAGGCCAGGGTTCTTAACAGTTTATGGTCCCTTTGATCCTAGGCTTGGGCCTGGGGGAAAAAAAAATCCTGCTAACCTGGTTGGAGCCAGGCAGGTGGGCATTTCCCAATTCATAGTTTCCTCCTTGGTATTCTGTGGCAGTACCCTGTATTTGTCATTGTTTTGTTTCCTGTTTTCCTGGTCTTTTTCCCCCCCCCCCCCCCAAACCAGATGCCTTTGATTTAACTCTATGCAATCAGGCTAGATAATAGCAGGCAGGTAAACCGAGGTGCATATGATATTCATAAAGAAGAACAGAGTTTACAAATAGACACCACAAAAATGTGCATTCAATTTTTTTTGTAAGGATTCTCATTTTCTTGCTTAAAAAGAAGCAGGTTCTTCATATTAACTCAGATTCTTGGCTTTTTCTTCCTTAACATTTTTTTTTCTTTTTAATGATACCTTTCCAGAGGAAGAAAGGAAGTGGTAACATTAAAAGACAGTTCCATAAGGTCAGGGAGAACACGCGTAATTTCCTCAGACCAACTTAAATCACCAATTTTATAATAATTATTGTATGAAACTCTTTTACTAATTCACCATTTTGTGGGTCAATAACAAAGCTTTCCATGTTGTATGCAATCTTCACTACACTTCAGACAACTAGTTAGACCTGTGATAGAAACATACTTTATCATGCAGGAATAATGAGCACGTTCCAACATTTTCAGTTTCAAACTGTGAATGAACATCAAACATAAGAACAAAAATATCTCAAACTCATCAGCCATTCTCAGCTGAGTTTGATTCTACCAGACCCACACTGTAAGTGTTGAGGCACTTCAAAGCCCCCGCCAGTAGTTCAGTTATATGTAATACACTCTGTGTGTAAATATTTTTTCTTTCTCCTGAAACTTTAATATGAAAATGCAAAAGAAAATGATCTTCTGGCATCTCTGTAGTCTTTGACAAGGATGGATGATTCCTTTGTTACCTTGTGACTGTAGGCAGTTGGGAAACACAAAAATGTTGGCATTTTGTTCAATAAAGTAGGGCTGCTTAGTGTCTTCTAGACCAGTGGTTCTCAAAGCCAGTCCGCTGCTTGTTCAGGGATAGCCCCTGGCGGGCCGGGCCGGTTTGTTTACCTGCCACATCCGCAGGTTCGGCCGATCACGGCTCCCACTGGCTGCGGTTCGCTGCTCCAGGCTAATGGGGGTGGTGGGAAGCAGCGGCTAGCACATCCCTCGGCCCGCGCCGCTTCCCACAGCCCCCATTGGCCTGGAGCGGTGAACCATGGCCAGTGGGAACCACAATCGTCCGAACGTGCGGACGTGGCAGGTAAACAAACAGGCCCGGCCCGCCAGGGGCTTTCCCTGAACAAGCGGCAGACCGGCTTTGAGGACCACTATTCTAGAGTATGGTTAGCAAACTTTGTATTATGGTAAGGCTCCTCAAAGTCAAGGGAGCAAAAAAGTCAAGAGTTTCCCCTGATTATTGGGGAGGACTGGTCAGACTGCTGGGTTGTGCACTTGACAACAGTTCAGTTCCAAAATACAGGATACATTTATTTAGGGCTAGATTTGATATCCTTACTCAAGTATGAAAAGAACTTTACACCAGAAGATGCCATTAGTTTATCTGATGTGCAGTTATTGCTAAGTGTAAAGATATTAGAACTTGTCCCTTAGTGATGAAATGCCCTCCCTCATTATTATTTCCTTCCCTCTGAGGGCCAGGTTCCACAATGTGAACATTAGATCCCTCTGCGTAGCTTTTGCTGTCTCTTAGGGTACACTGCAATAAAAAACCCACAGCTAGCCCAGGTCAGTGGCTTGCAGGGCTTTGGCTGCAGGGCTAAAAACGGTAGTGTTGCCATTCAGGCTTGGGCTGGAACTTAGGCTCTAAGACCCACCCCTCCCTTGGAGTGTCAGAGCCTGGGCTCCAGCTGAGCCCGAACTTCTACACTGCAGTTTTTAGCCCTGCCTCCTGAGCCCCGCAAGCCTGTGTTGTCTGGCCCGGGCTCTAAAACTCCGTGCTGCAGGTGTTTTATTGCAGTGTAGACAGGGCCGGCTTCAGGCACCAGCGTAGGAAGCAGGTGCTTGGAGCACCCAATTCAAAGGGGCGGCACGTCCGGGTCTTCGGCGGCGGGTCCCTCATTTCCTCTCTTCCTCTTTGAGTTGCTGCCGAATTGCCACCGAAGAGGAAGAGAGGGAGGACCCACCGCCGAACTTCCGCCGAAGAAGCGACGCAATTTAGCTGCCCCTGAAGTGCTGCCGCTTGTCTTCCTTTTTTTTTGCTGCCTGGGGCGGCAGAAAAGCTGGAGCCGGCCCTGAGTGTCGATGTACCCTTAGAGCCTTTCTTCTGGCCTCTCCCTTTCCTGCCTTTCCCCATGAAGCCCCCTCCAGTCTTCCTTTCTTTTTTCTTTTCTTTTTTTCCCGGGCAACCGCCTTCATCTCTTACAATTCTCATGTATTGATTGCTCCTTTCTTCTTGGTTTTTCTTCTGAGACTGCCATAAGGCAAGTAGTAATAGTCGTTTACGATGGACATTTCCTCACTGGGAAGGAGACAGAACTCCAACCTTACTTCATACAAATAATCAAATATCCATCAGATAGTCACAACTTTTGGTCACTTCCAATCTAAGCTGAATTTAAGGTTCAGACCTGATTTGCTACTCTTCTGACATCCTAGGTAATGCATGTCTGATCTTTTCCTCCTCTTGTGCTCCCAAAATGAACATTTTACAAGCAATTTTTAAAAAAAATGATGTAGCTGCCTCTTTTGTTATGAGGTGGCGAAATAATTTTGAAAGGCTATGGATATGCAAAATCTGACATAACCTTGTTGTGGATTATGAGAGTATTTAGTTTTCTTAACCTGTATTTCTGTGCATGAGTGCTGCATAGAATCTTCAACATTGAATAAATCTTGGTATTATCTGCTAATTGTGGATTCCAGTTTTCCATAGTTTCATAATTTTGCCACTTTCAACTTGATTTCCATTCCAGACGCCCTTTTCTAAAATCCATTATGCCAGTTTTTAATTAGTTTAATTTTAAAACTTTTTGCTCTATAGGTAAACCTTATTATACAAAGATCTGTTCATATACTTTTTTTCTTAAAATTAAAAAACTTCCATTGAACGAAATGTAGAAGCTTGAACAAGTTATTGTAATGAGTACAGTATATAGTAACGCACACACAATGAAAATACACTACACGATAGCATGCAAAATTACACAGTGCAAAGGTATTTTGTAAGTAAGACTTCTGTAGTTTTAGGTGCTTTTTGTATGATCAGAACTTTGTGTATGATTTTTGCTTATTTTTAGCAGCTTTGTAAGGAGTCTCATTGTTTTAATACAAAGTTCCATTGCAGTGAATAGGTTGTTTGCACCATTGATCTCACTCAACCTGAGCATTTGTAAATAATAATAATAATACCCAAGTATATTAGGTGAAAGGTGTTGCTTTGTAAGGCTAATAGGTAAAATCCACCCTCACGCAAAGAGCCCACACAAGTGTGGTTGCACCACTTAGTCTCTCAACATGGGGTTTACGTGGCACTTAAATGGTACAGGAGGAGCTTGTGTAGACCATCTGCAATGGAATGCCCAGGGTGCCGGTGTTCCAAATAACATCATTCTGGAGGATGGTGACGGAGGGAAGTCCTTGTGCAAAACCTACAGAATTTGTATGGCACTTGGACACTATGGAGACAAGCACAGGAAAAGGATATGGAAATTGGTGGATTTCATTTGGCTGCAGTCTACTTGGAGAACTTTGACACCACAACAGCGTGCATTAATGATGCAGTGGCAGTTTTTTTCTGAGGTTGCATTCTTCTCCTGTCTATCAGTATCATATCAGAAACTATTGCTCTGCCATAGTGGTTCTCAACCAGAGGTTCGCAGAGGTCTTCCAGGTTGTACATCAACTCATCTAGATATTTGCCTAGTTTTACAACAGCTACATAAAAAGCACTAGCGAAGTCAGTACAAACTAAAATTTCATACAGACACTGACTTTGTTCATACTGCTCTATATAGTATACACTGAAATGTAAGTACAATATTTATATTTCAGTCTATTTAGTTTATAGTGATATGGTAACAATGAGAAAGTAAGCAATTTCTCAGTAAGTGCTGGGACACTTTTTTGTATTTTATACGTCTGATTTTGTAAGCAAGTAGTTTTTCAGTGAGGTGAAACTTGGGGGGGTACACAAGACAAAATCAGACTCCTGCAAGGCCTACAGTAGTCTGGAAAAGTTGAGTGCCACTGCTCTACTACATTCTTTGACACACTAGGGGATGGACTGAAACAAAAGGTGAGGAGTTCCTCCATTGAATCATCCAGGGCTTTTTCTTTTTTATGCAAAAGTGGTGTCAGAATAGAAGTTACCACTGTGAATTTACTTAGCCTGTGTATCCAGGCATTTCCTGGTGTGTATCTGTTTGAATCCAGATTCTGCTATGCTGCTTTTGTGAAGCTGGATTGTGCTGGAAGAAGGAATCATTCAGATCTAATTGGGATGAGCCCGTAAATCAAAAGACTGATGTGTGAGAGGACTTAAAACCTGTCAAAGGTAGCAAAATATTTTCTTAAAATAAGTTTTATGTGATAGTGAAACTAATGGATATTTAGAAAAGTGTTTCTCCTCAGCATCCTGATATTTTACTTTCAATGATTTATTTTTCTTAAATTGTAAGCTCTGTGGTGCAGGGAGTGTCTCTTTGGTACATATTTGTACAGTGCCTAGCAATAAGATGGAATCTCTTAAGTACTATAACAAAAATAATCCCTTTTTACTATGTATTAATATCGCATAAAAAGGTTAGCTGCGGAATATTTTTGTACAGTATGATTTTGCCATTAAAACTTTTGTTAAGCTGATTCTAAGCCTGTTCACATGCTGAGATTTGCCAATGCCTTTTTTGTAAGTTAATGTTCTGAAGGGAAATTAACAGCTTCATTGGATGCCCATGAATTGATCCAGGTGCTTGTTTCTCAGTAAGGCAGACAAAGCTCAGTCAAGAGCATAACACGAAGAGGATGTAGTCAGTTAATTCTTTTTTTCTAAAACTGAAAAAAGTATTTTTATAAATGATTAGATATGACTTTGAATAAGAAAAATAAAGCCGCTATTAATGTGGATATGCAAAAATGTGAAGTGCTTCTAGAATACTGGATTGTAATTTTTTTATTACTGCTTTATCGTTCCTTGCCAAAGCAAATGGATTGAAGGCACTGAAGGGAGCACTGATTACAATGTTTTAGAAGATGCTGGCTTGTAACGTGAGATGTTGCGTTAAAAAAGCTGTTGGTAAGATGTTGTCATTGGAAGGCAGTTTGCCTGTGTTAATGAGTTTAGGGCAAAGAATCAAAGAATAACTGGACCAAAAGGACAGATCGCTGCTGAGATTTAGCACTTGCAAAAGAATAAAGGTAACTGAATGTACAAGTCTTGCACCTGCCTCCCCATGTTATCCCTCTTAAAATGCCCACATGGATAAATGGACACTTGATCGTAATATCTTTAGAAATTCAGCTAAAGCCTGGGAATGCATGGATTTTGAGGTATATAAGCGCTACCAGGCCAATAAATTTATACCTTCTCGATTTGTACTGTCTAAAATATGGCACCATCACAGGGAAACTGAGGACTGGAATTTTTTTCACAGTGTAATTTAAACAAACATTACAGCCTACTCATTGTGTCAAGTCAATTGATTTCAACTAACAATTTCTAACTGAACAATCTATTGAGATGATAAACTCTTCGGGTCAAGGTCTTAGTGTATGTACTCTTATCCCTTCTTACATACTCTGTCACATGCATTGTACAACTATTTCTTACACATGTCAAATAACCCCACTCCTTTGTTCAATAACCATTTATCCTCTCTTTGTTAGTTTCCCACCATTAATTAATTTTCTTCCCCACAATTCATTAACTTTCTTACCAATTAATACATTTTCTTTATTTCTCCTCCCTTGACTCATGCCTGTTCATCAGCTCTTTCATATAATAATCTTCCAGTAACAATAGAAAAGGTGTACATAGGAATTGCTGTACTCTCCAATATCCTGGGCTGTGTCAAAGAATTAGAAATGCATACACAGAACAGGTTTTTTTTTAAACCACTTACTAAAAATCTGTTTCTTTAAAGCATACAGAAATAATTAATGGTACAGAGAATGTAGATGAGGAGATTGTGTTCCAACAGATGCTTCAGAGGACCCCTGACTGTGGGCAGAATATTCCACATCTGCCTACTCATGAAGATAGAAGTTGGTTTTAAGACTGAAGCATGACATTTTAAATCTTCTTTCAAAATATTTATCATTTAACTATTATAACCCTGGATAGTTTTGTTCATATAAATGTCCAGTCCCCTTTAAATGTTGCTAAGTTCTCAGCCTCAAGGATAGAGTGTGGAATTCATTGCTACAGGATAATTACACGTGGCATGAAAAAGCATCTCCTTTTATACGATTTTTTTTTTTAATTTGCCACCTTTCAGTGTCATTGAATTTTCCCTCCTTCTGTTATGAAACAGGAGGAACACAATCTCCTCATCTACGTTCTCTGTACCATTAATTATTACTGTATGCTTTAAAGAAACAGATTTTTATTAAGTGGTTTAAAAGCTGTTCTGCATATGCATTTCTAATTCTTTGACACAGCACAAGAGATTCTTGGCACAAGTTTTAACAATTTCATTGAATGGCAGTGGACTTTTTCTTTCAATTTGTAAGAATATTATAATGTAATAAATATAATATAATATATAATACATATTACAAAACAATTAGATTTTTTTGTATGTGCTTATAAAGTCTGCAGTATAGTGCAGAGAAAGGCAATGCCATGTTTAAAATAGATTAGGCTTTTTTTGGAGCTTTATAAATGCATAATGATATTAATAAATAATATTCAGGATGCAAATTGTGGTAGCACCTTGAGACAGAGTTAGGGCCCCATTGTGCTAGACATTGTACAAACATAGTGCATGACGGTCCTTGGCCCAAAGAGCACACAAGACAAGTCTTAGCAGGTATGTTGAGACAAAAAAAGTGCATGGGGGAGGACAGGTAAGATAGAACAAAAATAAGATGTTTTACAAAGCTATATGGTGCTGTGCACTTATCCAATCAGTAATCTCAACTCGCCACCTTCCTAGTCCTGTATTCACTGGATGAGTGATTAAATATCACCCTGGCAATACTTGGCAGCTTTCTCAGTTGTATTAGGTATCAGTGGGAAACTGCTAGTGCCTAGTCATGGAGCCTGCCCTCCCTCGCCCCAACCATTAATTGTTATCCTAGTTAAGTACATATGTGATTTGTCAAGTTTTTTTAATGCTTTTTTGGCTTATGTGTGTATTAAATACCAGCGCAATACATTATATGCGTATGAACGCATTGTCTGCTCGCATAGCCGTTACTCTGGGACTTATCCAAATACCATAGCAACTTCAAACATTTTTGCTTCTTATGAGTAATGGTGCCCATCTCAAACTTATGTTGATAAAATCTTTACAGCACACAAGATCATTATATAGTCACACAAAATACACATAGCTGCATATTACTACTCAGTTTATATAATAAGCCAACTAATTGTATTTCCTTGAATAGTCAGTGAAATAAAATTGTGCCTTCCTCTTCTGCATTGGAATTTGTTTCTACCCTTATCTTCAAAAGCTTTACAAGGCATGATACTTCTAGATCTTTCTATTTCTTTACAGTGGAAAAACTCACTTTCTGTTGCTGTTCTTGTATTTAGAGTTATTTAAAACAGAAAGTTGCAGAGAGCATAAACAGTCAGAAATACATGTCACAGATACACATTCTAAAAAGATTCCACTGTTTAACCACACCAAAGAAAACAAAAATGCAAGTTTTTTTTCAAATCAATGTATTACACAGGAAATGGCATATAAAATCTTATTCTGTTTTAAATTAAAATTTAGACTGCTTACCATTTTGCTCTTTAAAATATAATTTTTTTTTCATTTGTTGTAATGTTGTCTTGGAACCCTTTTAGGAATAAGTTTTTGTTTTTAAGGGGTTTAAGTAGTTTTATTAAGATGGTAGTTGAGTTTGCAAACATTTAGTACCACAAGATACTAGATTTATTTGCTTTTTGAGTATTTATTTTCTAACCTGTCATAGGAGGTTAGAAAAGTGGTAGAACTATCATTTCCTAACCTATACCTGCACTTGGTATATAAAAATGCATTGTTTAGTTCTTGGAAGAAGAGGGTGTTTCAGTTTTTTGCTTTGCTTTTGTGGCCAACTTTTTTAATTCTCAACACATTGGGATCTTGAGGGGAAACATACCTCTTGGTTGCTTCAGCATTGGACCTTAAAGCTTTTACATTCAAGATTTCCATTTGTCCCTCATGTGGAAGCCTCATGATTTCGAGCTTCCAGTAGGTAATAATTTTTTGTACCCCACGTACAAGTAAGAGCTGCAACACTAAACCAGTTGTGGCTGAGAGATCAGGATGAATGCTGTTACAGACATCCAGCCCTAGGAGCTGTGAAATTCAGGTTGTATAGCATTGGCTTGTCCCAATCTTCACAGCTGGATCAAAGTACCTACAGCAAATCAAATCCAAGGGTATGTCTACAGTACAGAAGCTATGCCAGCATAACCCTGTAGTGTAGAGGCAACCTACGCTGATGGGGGGGGGGGGGTTCTGTCAGTGTAGGAACACCCACGTCCCTGGACGATGGTAGGTAGGTCGATGGAAGCATTCTTCCATTGACATATTTGCATGAATGCTGGGGGTTAGGTTGGCATAGCTACGTTGGTGAGGGGAGTTGTGGTTTTTTTTTTTTCACCACTGACTGACCTTTGTCGACCTAACATTTACTTGTAAACCGGGCCCAAGACTCTCTCTTGCTTGATGGCACATTGAGCCGCTAATCCACATCACTTTCCCAGTAATCTGAACAAGCCTTACTTTTCATCTTGGTTATTAAGGAGGGCAGTGCAGTAAATATATTTTCTCTCTTAGTTTGAATTGCTGAGCTTTTGCATGTTGATTACCACTGCAAATTTACAAAAGCTTTTGTTGCTTCTCTTGTTTGAAGGCTGAAAGTATAACACATCTGTTTCTCAAATGCCTGCATGAAATATTAAAGAAAAGCAAGTGAGGAGTCAAGACATTACCTCACCCTGCTTAAATTCAACACTTAGTCTATTACATTGCTATGGCTTACAAAAAACATCCTGAAAATAAGTCTTTCAAAAGAAATATAAAAATTAGATACACTTTTAATTAGCAAATGATCAGAACTGTTAGTTGGTAACATTTTTATCATTTCTATTGCATCTTTAAGCAATTTACAGTTGTTTTATCTTTGTTACATTTCTTCGTCGTGGAGAGGTTGTAGGTATCTTAATCACAAATCTCCCTTATCCCCTCTCTTCAACCAAAAGTGTCACTTCGGTATTTTGTAAGTACTAAATTTTAAAAAGTGATCTTTTAAAATAGATTTTTCTTCAAAAGACTTAAAAAAAAATTCAAATCCTGTTTTGTTAAACACAAGATATTTTAGGCTTTATCTGAATTGACAGTGTTCTTGCTGTAATATACATATGCAGAAACTGTAAGAAGTTTAATATTGTATAGAAATGGATAACTCCAAAAACCTAAATCTACTGTCTTGTTTCTATGGTAACAAATATTGAAATATGTCTAGCCAACACTGATTTTCCTTTAATTTCTGTCTAAGGATTCTAGGAATTCATTAAAACTGTAGAATCCTTTTTAAACTGGTATGTTCTGTTGTAAAATTCCCCAGATTAATGTTAAACATAACTTCACATTTTAATATAACTATTTCTTTGTGTAACAGAGGCTTTCTGGCAAGTAAGGAATTAGATGAGTTATCATATTTCCAGAAGATCTGGTATTTTCTGTTCCTCTCTGGCAGCTTGGCTTTTTTGCATGACTGACTAGAAAATGGGGTTTCAGCATGTGGATTCTGCTGAAAATATTGAAGCCTTCTTCACTAGAAAGGCCTATTCAGCAAATATGAGTGGCTTGTGTTCTTCCCACGGAAAATAAAAGTCTGTCCATCAGGAGCTGCTGTTTGCTGTCATGTTAGTTATGCATCCTTCAGACAGCCACTGGCAATTAGGAATTCATTCTCTCTCTTTTAAAGGGGTTTTCCTACAGTTTAAAATAGTGACTTACTTGGACTTTATGCTTCAATTTCTGTTAACCTCAAGACTAATCAGGAATATTTTCAGCACCTGACTAAAGGAGTTTCGTATGTGCCTTCACTCAACAAGTCAGTAGCCAAGTCAGCAGAAAGAAAAATCATCCCCTTACATCATTACAGGACTGATAAGGAAGAAAATTAAAAATTTAATGGACGGAGGTTATCTCTGTAATCCTAACAAGAAAGGCAATGTAGGAATGACTGTTTCCTGTACCGGTCATGTTGACCTAGTTTAGGTGGTCTACAACAGATCACTGTAAATGTCTGCTGCAACAAGAACTCAACGGGTAGTGATCAATGGCTCCATGTCTAGTTGGCAGCCAGTATCAAGCGGAGTGCCCCAAGAGTGGGTCCTGGGTCCAGTTTTGTTCAATATCTTCATTAATGATCTGGAGGATGGCATGGACTGCACCCTCAGCAAGTTTGCAGACGACACTAAACTGGAAGGAGTGGTAGATACGCTGGAGGGTAGGGATAGGATACAGAGGGACCTAGACAAATTAGAGGATTGGGCCAAAAGAAATCTGATGAGGTTCAACAAGGACAAGTGAAGAGTCCTGCACTTAGGACGGAAGAATCCCATGCACTGCTACAGACTAGGGACCGAATGGCTAGGTAGCAGTTCTGCAGAAAAGGACATAGGGGTTACAGTGGACGAGAAGCTGGATATGAGTCGACAGTGTGCCCTTGCTGCCAAGAAGGCTAACGGCATTTTGGGCTGTATAAGTAGGGGCATTGCCAGCAGATCGAGGTTACGTCATCATTCCCCTCTATTCGGCATTGGTGAGGCCTCATCTGGAGTACTGTGTCCAGTTTTGGGCCCCACACTGCAAGAAGGATGTGGACAAATTGGAAAGAGTCCAGCGGAGGGCAACAAAAATGATTAGGGGGCTGGAGCACATGACTTATGAGGAGAGGCTGAAGGAACTGGGATTGTTTAGTCTGCAGAAGAGAAGAATGAGGGGGGAGTTGATAGCTGCTTTCAACTACTTGAAACGGGGTTCCAAAGAGGATGGATCTAGACTGTTCTCAGTGGTACCAGATGACAGAACAAGGAATAATGGTCTCAAGTTGCAGTGAGGGAGGTTTAGGTTGGATACTAGGAAAAACTTTTTCACCAGGAGGGTGGTGAAGCACTGGAATGGGTTACCTGGGGGAGGGGAGGGTGGAATCTCCTTCCTTAGAGGTTTTTAAGGTCAGACTTGACAAAGCCCTGGCTGGGATGATTTAGTTGGGAATTGGTCCTGCGTTGAGCAGGGGGTTGGACTAGATGACCTCCTGAGGTCCCTTCCAACCCTGATATTCTATGATTCTATGATCTGGGATCCTTCCCTTCAGCCTCAGTCCCTGCAGGATTTGGGCAAGGTTGAAATTTGTTTCTGGAGGAACAGAATAGTATATTGGACAAGTGGGTATATAAAATAAGGGTTATTAAAATGTTTTGCACACCTTCCATCTGTATATCTCCAAGTGCTTTACAAGCATTAGTTAACCCTCTGAAACGTCCTTGTGTGCAGGGTGATACTTTTACAGACATGTAGTTAGGACAAAGCTCAGTGAAATAATTGCTCAAGGTTATGTGATTAAGTTGGTTGTAGAACCCAAGAGTCCTGACTTTCACTTGCCTGCACACTTGAGAATTTATCCTCAGTCCTTGCCTGAGATTTTCTCCATCATTTGCATATAACACATCCTATTCAAACAAGTGTGGGAATGAAAAAGACAAGCAATAGAATCTGGTACAGCAGAATTGGCAGAACCTAAAGAATGTGAAGTTTCTGTCTGGCCAATGTAGCTACTTACATGGTCCTATTACTTACAAATGCCAATCATTACATCATGATGAAATGAGAGAGCCTCAGGAAGTTCTTAAGCTTCTGCTACCAGCAAAGAGATGACCAGTTTTAGGACTTCCATTCAGACTCTCCAGTGCACCAAGAATGTTGATGTAAATCCATTGGAACAGTGTCAGTTCTTAGGGCCCGATCCAGAGCCAATGGATGTCCATGGTAACACTCCCATTGTCTTTGGTAGGCTTTGGATCAGGCTGTTATGTAGGACATGTCCTTTGTTCCTATTCTTCAACAACATCCCTAGCTCAGGATGTTGGGCGTTTTGTGGTTTGGGTGGTAACTTTTCTTTTTTTTTAAATTATTCTAATGTAGTGTAGCTACAAGCTAAAGCTGTAAGCTCTTCAGGACAGGGACCATGTCTCTGTGTGTATTTGTATAGCATCTAGCAGCACTGTTAGGGTCCTGATCCTGATTTAGGGCTCTGCGAACTATAGTAATATATTTATATCAGTGTTTTCAATCTGAACATGGCTGCAGTCTTAAAACCTGAAAATGAAACTGAGTTGAGACTGACTATAAACAAAAGTGAAATAGTTTACTCTTTCATTTCTCATCTTGGGCAATAAGTGTAGTCAGATTGCATGAATGCCCCTTCTTCCAATTTTTATATAATCTGTTTTTATAGTAGAGGTAAAGGAATTTCTTTTAAAACATGAATTTTTTAATCTGACAGTGTCCCATTTACTGTAGTAATACAATTAACCTGTGGAACTTCTTGCCACAAGAATGCCATAGGATTAAAAATGTGATTAGATGCTCCTATAGATGATACAAGCATCCACAGTTGCATAATGGAGGATAAAAGTCTAAGGGATATAAACACTTACATTTCAGGACATAATGAACCAGAAGCTGCCTGGAAACTTCCACGGTGGGCAGATTTTCTTATTTGTCCACTACAAGGTTTCTTTTCTTTGCTTTTCTTTTCTAAAGCATCTAGTACTGGTGTGAGTCCTAAACGCCCATTTGACTTTGCTTCTCATTTCACAGCTCCAGTTATTAGTAACATTGCATAATCAATTCTAGCATTTCCATTTGGTATGTGCAATCTGACATACCAAATCATACTCTGATTTACTGATACATTACAAAAATACTACACAGCTGGTTCTTGATGAATTACGAACTAAAATCCTAGAGAATGAGTAGGTCCAGAAACGTGTACATAAGAGTTAAGAACACGGGGGTGTTTATATTAGAAGCTAAAACTAGAGTTAGAGCCGCAATTGCTACCCTTACCTTGGTTTTATATTTTCTTAACAGGAGCTACCCTTAAAAGAAAAAAAACACAAGAAAAAAATCAGTATGAACACAGGTCTGAATGTCTGGAAAAGCCACTTTTGATAAGGAAACCTATTTCAGTTTCCTAAAGGAGATATACACTTTGGGGGGGGGGGGCTGAGAGATAGGAACATGGGGTCTATGAAAAAAATCAGTATTGTTTCCAGCCTTGTGGTTGCTTGGTGCTGTTTTTGAATTATATAACTGAAAAATGTTACTGATCTAATGACATAAGAACAGCCATGCTGTGTTAGACCAGTGGTCCATGTAGTCTAGTATCCTGTCTTCTGGTAGTGGCCAGTGCCAGATGCTTCAGTGCGAACGAATAAAACAGGGCAGTTTGAGTGATCCATCACAGTGTGGGTATGTTGTAGCCTAGAGTTTGGAATATGTGTTTTTGTATTACACTGGAACCTCGCTAGAACACGGGATTTGAGATTCATGCGTGGTACCGTGTTAACGCGGGGACCGCGTTAAAATGAATTGCAATTAAAGTAATTAAATTTGGGATCCATGGCCGCGACCGCGTTATATGCGAATTCGTGCTATATAGACGCGCGTTCTAGCTAGGGTCCAGTGTATAATGCAGTGACTCCCAACCATAATGTCAGTCAAACTGTCTTTTCCCACCCCCCTACCAAATAAAAATGATCCTGCTTGGTATTTAGAACCCTGAGGGGTAGAGGTCAGAAAGATCACTCCTTTCTCCTGCTCCTGACAGCCTGCCCTGTTGCAGCTGCTTGCCTGCTCACAGTACACTCAGCTGCATGGCAAGGTGCTGCTTAAGGATGATGTGGACTCAGATGCTTGGACCTTAAGGTTACTCACAGATCTTAGCTGGCTTTATGCTATCTTCCCTCAATAGTAGTAGTGTGTGGGCAGGAATGGATGGAGCGGGAAGTGAATGATGTTAGCATCCACACCCATCCTGCAACACCCTTCCCCGGAACCCATTTGTTAGCACCCATGAGAGTCCAGCAGCATTTTATTAGATTTTTTTTATAAATCTAAAGAAAACACAAAATATGCAAAATAGAAATTTTCAGCCACAAAGGATTGTGAGGGAGGGGTTATGGCAAAATCCCGTAGTTGGTTTTGGGGTTGTGGGTGAAGAGTCGTTGAGAAACTCCAGGTTGAAGTATAAGTTTCAGAGACAATAGGCCTCAGTGTATCTTCTGAGCTGCCCAATGGATCTCAACTGTAATATTTTGCTCTCTTTCCATGCAAGAGTAATTGAGTCAGTCGGAGATCTGCACATGTAAGGAGAGCAAAATGTCAGACTCGAGATCTGCTATGCAGCTCTTAGAGCTGAATGTGCCCTAAGCATTCTATTTTAAGGGAGTCATTCCATCTCTTGAGCATTTTATTTTGTAATGCAACATCAACCTCTTTTTCATTTTGAACACTCAGCAAAAAGAAGCCTCTTTCTTTTGAAGTAGAAGGGCTAGCAACAAGGCTATTAGTTTCTCTTCTTCTGGGTTGTATTGAACATTTCCACCCTTCTTCTTGTGAACTGTTTTCTGCAGATATTTCCTAATTTTTCCCATGACGTTTTAGCCTATTTCTTCAGACGATTGTATGGACTGAAAGAGACTATTGTTTCTGCAAGAGTACAAGCATGTGCACATTTGCTAATCTGGCTGGTACAGGATTTCAAGAGTGGGTGTTGTTCAGTTGAGGAACAGAGTTTGGATGTGTGTAAAAATGGATTCATGTTAACAGCATGCACTTTTATTTAGTAAACAATAGCATTTCACTTTTTCTAGGCAGAAAGATTCTGTACACATTTTTTTGCACCAAACTTTGAACTCTAGCATCATGAGACATAAACAAGGAAATGTAGTCAACCCGCTGACATATAAAAACTTCAAATAGTGTAGCCTTGAGGGGTTTGAATCCCAATTCTGGATAGATTTAAGCTACTTGTCTCATGTCTGGAGACTTTTCCAGCGCTGCTTCTTCACAAATAACTCCAAGGTTTTAAAACAGGCACCTCCATTTAGTAAGCACTTTTTTCCCTCTTCTAGATTGGTATTTTTAACTAGAAGATGAGCTAAACAAGTTAATATTTTGTATATCATTGAGGAGAATTACCTTATATATTCAGATGTACTTGCTAATTCCTGAGGAATTGGAATCTGAGTACTGTTTACAATACAGTTTTTTACGAAGTATTTACATGCAAGGATCACACTACACTTTATAATCGGATAGTATTGTCAAGCAGCAGAGAAATCATCAACATCGTTGGTAAAAGCCAGCAGAAAGGAGGTTGGTCCTGTTGTAGGTAGGGATTTTTAATGCCTCCTCCTGGGAGGGCAAGATGCCAACCACCCTCAAACAAATTGTGGTAAGTCATTGCTTTGGAAGCTGCTGTTTGATGTTAATGACCTTGCCAATTACAGCCTGCCTGAGATTTTCCCATTTGAGGAACGTTACCTAGATCATGTCAGGGCACTTCCAGCTTCATCTATATTCCTCTGACTGCCTAGAGCCCATTGTTTTTGGTGGAATGAAAACTGTAATAGCAACATTGTGATCTACAAGCATGTGTCCATAATGGCGCTTAAATATGTCAGCAGCCTTTTAATATATTGCCCACCAGTGGTTGCTGACATGTCTGTGGTATCCGGCAGGGTAAAGTAGGGGGCTGTTCAGTACCTTCTTTCTGTGTAGATCTCATACGGTGGTGTACAGCAACTCTTCACCCAGCTTCAGGGGCCTCATTTATATGATGTTGCTGCTTCTCCTCATCTATGTGAGACCTCTAAAGGAGACAGAGGAATTTTAGGCTGCAGTGACATCAATATGCTAATGACAGTCAGCTTGCTCACCTTTTTAATGCTGTTTCCTTGCTAGGTCAAGATAGGGACTTGGTTGAGCGTCATCTCCTGTAGCTGACAACATAGTTAAGGAAGATTGAGGTGATGCTTGTTGGCAGGGAGATGCAATTTAATTTAATGGGGATTCTGACAGTGCTTTTTATTGATCAGTTATGTCCACCCATTGCCAAAGAGGTTTGTATTCCAGGGATACTTCTGAGACCTTAGCAGCATTGTAATTCCCAGATGATGATAACTACACATTCAGTTGACTTTTATTTTTAATCTATATGTCTGGCTAAGAATGTGCAGTCTTTGTGATGCAAACCTGTGCCACATTAACTCGTGCCTCTGGCACTTCCAGGTTGGGCTGCAGGAGTAGCTCCAAGTACAGCAGATTACAGATGACCTTGAGGAAGCTTCAGCTAGTGAAGAGCATGGTATCCTCCCTGATTCTTCGAATAGTTGAGCATGAGCACAACCATGCTCCTTGAACTGCACTGGATTCCCATCTTCACCCAGATGCAATTCAGGGTGTTGGTACTAATCTATAAAGCCCGATTATATGATCTGGGACTTTTGTGCTCAGGGACAAAGATGGTCCCTGTCACAATACCATAGATTATCTGAGGAGCTTTTTGCTGACAGATGTTAGATCTGCACTCTTGAGGACTGGAGATAGGGCATTTGAGTAGAGGTTCCCTGACTGTGGAACTTCCTTTTTCAAGTGGTCTGTTACAGCCCTGGGTTGTGAACATTAACATTTCAAGGCACATCTTTTGAATTATGTGTTTGCTTGCTTGTAAAGCTATGCTGTACTGTTAACAATGGATGGTTGGGTTGGCACAGGGTTGAGGGCTGTTTGTGCTGTTTATCATTTACTTTAATTACACACAGAAAAACTACATTAAAATAACATTATTAAGGTTCCAAAGTCAAGCACTCATAAGTTAGGAAATACTAGAATTGAGGTTGCCTCTGTAGCCTTAATTGGACCCCTTGTGTGTATGCATTATGATGCAGACTTTAATTTTGTTGATGGCAAACTATTTTTTCTCCTAATGCCCCTGCCTCATTCAGTGCTCAAGGTCTCAATTAATGAGCAGCTATTCAATGATTTGTTTTATCCTTATTGTTCAGTGTGTGACCATTCCTTATTTACTGTACACTATTCAAAGTATTCTCTGAAGACATTTCCTCATGGGCTTTTTATGGCATTCACCACTGTAGTATCTGAGTGCTTCATAAATATTAATTTACCTGTACAACAATTCTGTGAGGTGAAGTGGTGTCCTGTTGGGGAGCTGAGGCAGAGAAATGAAGGCCAAAAGGACCCCCCAGTTTTGGGAGCCCAATTTGAGATGACTTGGACCTGATTTATTTTTTCAGAGTACTTTGCATTATATATGACTTTATATTTTCAGAGCTCAGGTCCCATTGACTGCATTTGAGGCTGAGAGTGCTCAGCACTTCCGTAAATCATATCTGAGTTTCAAGTCAGGCACCCAGAAAATGAGGAACACATAGTTAGTGACCACATCTGAAAAGTTGCATACGAGACTTACCCATCATCAGATATATGAGCTCTCTGGCAGAAGCCTGGATAGAATCCAGTTCTCCAGGTGTGGCATTCAACTGCCTTAACCATGAGATCCTGCTTACTGCCTCATTCACTACACACCTTCCAACTTCTGCAACAAATGAGGAAGAGATCATACAGACAGTGGCCTCCTTTAATATGCCATCTGGATCCATCTCCAAAGCAGGTCCAACATGTGCACTGAATAAGCCAAGGGTCCTATGGAAAAAATAGCATGTGACCCTGTAATTAAAGATGGGTTTCAAAGTAGCAGCCGTGTTAGTCTGTATCTGCAAAAAGAACAGGAGTACTTGTGGCACCTTAGAGACTAACACATTTATTTCAGCATAAGCTTTCGTGGGCTACAGCTCACTTCTTCAGATGCATAGAGTGGAACACACAGACAGAAGATATTTATACATACAGAGAACATGAAAAGGTGGAAGTACGCATACCAATTGTAAGAGGCCAATCAATTGAGATGAGCTATCAGTAGTAGCAGAAGAAAAAACTTTGAAGTGATAATCGAGATGACCCATAGAAGGTGTGAGGAGAACTTAACATGGGGGAAAAAAATTCAATTAGTGTAATGACCCAACCATTCCCAGTCTCTGTTTAGACCTAAGTTAATTGTGTCTAATTTGCATATTAATTTGAGTTCAGCAGTCTCTCTTTGGAGTCTGTTTTTGAAGTTTTTTGTTGCAAAACTGACACCGTCAAGTCTGTCACTGAGTGATTAGAGAGGGTGAAGTGTTCTCCCACTGGTTTTTGAATGTTATGATTTCTGATGTCAGATTTGTGTCCATTTATTCTTTTGCGTAGAGACGGTCCAGTTTGGCCAATGTACATGGCAGAGGGGCATTGCTGGCACATGATGGCGTATATCACGTTGGTAGATGTGCAGGTGAACGAGCCCCTGATGGTGTGGCTGATGTGGTTAGGTCCTATGATGGTGTCACTTGAATAGATATGTGGACAGAGCTGGCATCGGGCTTTGTTGCAAGAATAGGTTCCTGGGTTAGTGTTTTTGTTGTATGGTGTGCGGTTGCTGGTGAGTATTTGCTTAAGGTTGGGAGGCTGTCTGTAAGCGAGGACTGGTCTGTCTCCCAAGATTTGTGAGAGTGAGGGATCATCTGAGGGATGGATCCTGTGAGGGATCATCCTGTTCTTTTTGTAATTAAAGACTGTATCATAATGCATCTGCACAGTGGACTGAATTAAGGCTGTACAAGCAACCTTAATTCTGGAATTTCCTAACTTTTGAGTGCTTGACTTTGCAACCTTAATGTTCTTTTAACCTACTTCTTTTTGTATGTAATTTCCTAGGCTTTTAAAAAGGCAAATAGGAAAATCGGAGATTCCATCATGTGACATAATGACCTCCACTAGGGTAATCTGTGCTTGGATTTCTTAGATCTCCCTCACAGACCTATGCCTCTTGAGCTAATGGAGTAACTGATAGCAGTAGCAGATGATCCAGGGGACTGGACTCGATGACCTCTCGAGGTCCCTTCCAGTCCTAGAATCTATGAATCTATGAATCCTCTATGAGCTAGCATTAGAGAGGGGGAGACACACCTAGCAAATGGGTTTCACTGATATTTGCTGACAGCAGAGGAACAGTGAAACTTGGGTTCCATTGTAGGCTCTGGAGGGGAGTGTTCTCTAGGGGGCACAGGCCTTTTTCTCCTTTTTCCCCCTGTGCTTGATCCCTTCTTTTCCCATTCCCTCCTCCCATCCCTTTCCTGACTGTCTTGCCCCTGGCTCCTTGTCCCAGTACCAGTCTCCTTGCTTATCTAGTACCAGTCTCCACTTCTCATCCCAGTCTCCTTACCCAGCCAGTCCTACCCCTCCTTCCCCAATTCCTTGTCCCCAGTCTCCTTGTCTAGCTAGTCCCTGTTCTCTCCCTACACCCCAACTCCTTGTCAGATGTTAGTTAGGCTTTAGTAAGGCTTTTGACACAATCCCACATGGCATTCTTCCAAACAAACTAGGGAAATGTGGTCTAGATGAAATTACTTTAAGATGGGTGCACAAGTGGTTGAAAGACTGGGGTGTGTGGAAAGACAACCTGATAAGTCTTCCAGTATGTTAAAGAAGACAGTGATCAATTGTTCTCCATGCCCATTGACAATAAGTAATGGGCTTAATCTGCAGATAGGGAGATTTAGGTTAGATATTAGGAAAAACTTTCCTACTATAAAGGTAGTTATGTACTATAATAGGTTACCAAGGAAGGTTTTGGAATCCGGCCAGGAGAGGAGGGGACAGGGATAAGGGGGCCGAGGCTGGGGGCAGGTACGTGGCCAGTAGTGGAGCCTCGCGTGTGGGAGTAGCAGCCGGGACCCTGCATGTGCAGCCGGATGCAGGGCCAGCAGCCGGATGCAGGGCCAGCAGCCGGGATCCCTGGGCGTGGGGCTGTGATGCAGGACCCACGTGCGTGGCCGGCAGCTGGGACCCCACATAAAACCTGGGGGTGCTGGAGCACCCCCTGCACCCCTACTTCCCATGCCTATGCTTGACTCTATCCGAGTCTGAGGCAGCTAGGAGCAGCTATTATGGGGAAAGACCAGCTTTGCCCCTGCAGTCCTGGGCTGGAGCATGCACAGTTGCGCTGAGGATAGCACATGTGCAGTCTGGTCAGCACTAGGAGCTGTGAGAGGCTCAAGCAGGCTCAGAGAGGAAAGAAACTTTGGAGATTTTAGCTGCTAAACTCTAAACTGTGTGTGTGTGTGTGTGTGTGTGTGTGTGTGTGTGTGTGTGTGTGTGAATTGTGATTCTCTCCCCTCCCCCCATGCTTATAATTTGGCTAAATGTGGACTGATTTTCCTGGGAACAGCAAAAGGTACATCCGTAATAGAAAGGCAACTCTTGCCCAATTTTAAGTCTTCAAGTCCCCACATACTTTTGAGCACTGTTCAAACAAAAAGTCACTAAAATTTAACATGAGCAAAATGTATTTTTCCCTAACCTTGTTCTCAGAAATAACTGAACTGTTTTGGCTGAAATTTTCCAACAAAATTCAGTGTGAGGCAGACACCCAGGATGGAAAATTTCAGCCCAAATGATTAAAGTTTCAGTCATAAGCAACTAAAAATATGGTCTTTTAATGGGAAGTGTTGGGCAATCTTAACTCTAGGTGGCATTACCAGCTCCACCGTTAATGTCCTGATGTGTTTTAACTCATGTTCCCCGGTGGTATCATTGGGTAATATTGCTTGATTAAGGGCGTGTTGTGTCTTTTTTAGAAAGCAACCAGAATAGCGAGGCTAATGGCATTTCCAGGGTTTAAACCATGAAATGGCTTTTTCTTCACTTATGATTCTTGCAGCCTGGCATGACTTTTATTTGATAATATAACATCTTCAGTTGGGTATTTATCCTACAGGTTGGCTCTCCCACTGAAATCAGGATGATTTATGTGGATTTATATATTGTTGTTTTTTGGCCTATCGGTGGGAGAGTTTGATTCCTAAAGGTAGAGCTAGTAAATTCTAGGATAGTGAGCAATAACAAGTGCTGTGAGATGCTCTACTGAATTTCGTGCAAAAACTCGCTGTTAAAATATCATGAGCATATTTCAAAGAATATTTATAGTTGTAAGGACACTGTCAATTTAAAAATATCACTTTGTGTAATTAAATAACACCTATTGTGAAATTATTTATCTGTTATAGTTACAAGTAACACCTATTTTCTGGTGAAACTGAAATGAATTGGAGAGAAATTTTTTTCCAGTTTTGCTTAGTGCTTTTGAGAGTATTTTGCATCTAGTTCAGTTTCACTCTTAATTGTTGGAGGAAGAGGTGGTCTAGTGGAGAGGGGAGTAGGTTGGGACTTGCCAGACCTTCTATTCCTTTCTCTGCAACTGACCTTGGACAAATCAGTGTCCCAAGTCACTTTTGTTTCTCCTTCCACCACTTCGGGTCTTGTCTCTTTGGTTTGTAATCTGTTTATGGCAAAGACTGTATTGCTGTTTGTTTGTGTCATACCTAGCAAAAAGGAGCCCCCATTTCATTTGGGGCTTCTATACCTTACTGTAATTCAAATAATAAATAATCCTGTATAGTTAATCACTTTTCTATTTTGTTTGTGTTGTTTTTTACCCAGAGCAACAGGGGAAGAAAAACATTTTTAAAAAATAGGAAAATGTGGTTGCAGAACCACCAATATTGAGAATGCAGTTCAGTGGATTTAAGTAATATCTGACATTACGTTTAACTCACATTTAAATATTTGACTTGACGTAAATTGACAGGGTGTCCCATTGTCAGAGATTGAACAGTAAATGAAGGTGGCATGGAAAAACAAGATACAGTGGTTGGAAGTTTAAGATAGATAGATAGATTCAGACTAGAAATAAGGTGCAAACTTTTACTAGTTAGGGTAATTAACCATTGGAACAGCTTACCGAGGGCTGTGATGAATTCTCCATCATTGGGAATTTTTAAATCAAGACCAGTTGTTTTTCTAAAAGATATGCTCTAGTTCCGCCACAGCTATTGGACTTAATTCTTTCTTCAATTCAGGGAAGTACTGTGTTATGTGGGAGGTCAGTCTAGACGAACACAGTGGGTTGTTCTGGCCTCAAAAATCTATAACCTTATATTACGTTACCATTACATCCTCCCCCCCTCCCTGCCAGTATTGGTGATCAGGGAAGAAACTAGTCTTTTCCATTCCTCTTTATTATTTGTTATTTGACATTATTCATTTTGTAACTCCTGATATTGTTCTTAACTATTCTGGTTCAGATCAGAGGCAAGACTATCCTCCCTGGATATTTGTTTTTCATGAATGAATGTTGGGGTTTTTGTTGATCTTATGCTGTGAGCATACAGTCTGAGTTTTTGTGTTTAAATAATTTTAAGAACCCTAAAATGAGACTAAAAACATTTAAATACACCAGAAGAGTTTTTGCTACATTGTATCTTAAATGATGTATCCTAACCAATTTAGATCCTCTTTTGTAAGAAGGGCTTTTCTACATGGTTCAGTAATGCGCTATATGGGGGTATAATTTCTAAAGTGTACTAATGTGTTGCATATGAATTGGTCCATGTAGACTCCACTGGAGTGCACTTAATGTTCCCTGGCAGTGCACAGCCCTACATTAAAGTGCACTATGGAATATCTAGTGCGCAGAGGCAGGATCTACAGAGACTAATTAATGTGCAACACAGTGTGCTTTAGAAATCACATCCCCATAGTGTGGATTACCCCACTGTGTAGACAAGCCGGAATATTTAGGCCTACAACTTGCATGTCTTGTGCTTTCACCCTATACGTTTTAGAATGATTGAGGATATTATATTCCCACAGTAGGAGTTTGCAATGCTAATTGTGAAAGAGCTCATAACTAGGGCCCCGATTCTGCAACTGGGTCTTCATGGGCAAACACTTACGCTTGCAGGCAGCCCCAGTGAAGTCGCTGGGGCTCCTCATGGGTGTAAGGGTTTCCCATGAGAATTTCATCGCAGGATTGGGGCCCGCAGTAACCCTTTTGCACTCTTTCAATTTTAGAGGACATTTTTGGAAAAATTGTGTCTCTTTCACTATAGGCGTTCAGTGCAAGTTGAAGATGATCAGTAATGCTTAGCAGTAAACTAATATGCAGAGCAAGGCAGTTTAAATCAAGCTGTTCTGAACTAGTAATTCCTATGCATTTCCTTTCTATTAGATTCTGTCCATTCTGTCTTGGGCGGTGAGGCGGGAGTGCAATCACAGCTTTGCATTTTTAGATTCATGACAGAGCGTGACATTTGAAAACACAAGAGTTGGTGTGAACTGTTTTACTATCTTGAGATTCCTGAGAGCTATTGCCCTTCTTTAATATGAAACTGCTTATTCTAGCAATATAGTTGCTCCATCTACATTGGTAGAAAAGCTCATTATGTTAAAAAAATCAATGTCCAGACATAGAAATGAGAATGCGTGGTATGCTTATAGTCACTATTAATACACATTTGCAAGTGTAGTGCTCCCCCACCCTTTTTTTTTTTTTTTTTTGTAGCACTGGTAACTTGAATAAACATCGTACATGTGATTCACCTCAGTGTGTAAACTTTCTTTTAAAGAAGCAAGGATGGCATTTACTGAATTTCCTGTTGCTTGCATCAGTGAATATTTTACATTAGGTCATGATTAATCCTAAACCAGCCAATCTATGGGAAAAATTTATTGCTGATCTCCCATAGGCCACTTTGGAAACAAAGAGCAGGATAAAAAATACTTTAAAATGTAAATGCTAGTTAAAATTCACAAGATCATAAAACAGACATATGGTACAAGTCTTTTTAAAAAATGTAATGAAATACAGTAGAAGACTTTTTATCATTTTAAAAAGAAGCTTATTTAGTAATCACCAGAGGGGAGGTGTTTCCATCTCCTTTTCCCAAAATCTTTCCTCTCCCCTTAATTTTTTAAAAGTTTCTCTGTGTTCTGAAAAATAGATGGGCCTATGAAGCTGTCTTTGGGGACAGTGCATATATTATTTACCATATTTCTGCTGCTGAATTCATTATTGAAAATTTACTGTCGTGTAGTAATGAAGCTGATGTAATCCGGATTGAATGCATATCGGTGGGAGGTAGAAGGGGGGCAGTAAAGCACAGTTGCCAGAAAGAGGAGCTGGTGTGAAGGGTGCCACAGCTACTCCTGGATCTGTGAAGAATGCTCCTATTTTTAACATGATGTATCAAGTGATGCTATTGCCAGTTTTAATCCGTGTGTGTGTGTATGCGCGCATGTGAGCCATCATTGTATACAACTGGAATGCTGCTCCTTGACTTGTTTACAGTATAGCAGTACGTTCCTGAGTAATTATAGTAAAGGCCTTGGTGGCACTATATGAGGTAAAGTTTGCTTTGAAAGTGGTGAATGAGAAGGAGGAAACTGAGAGAGAGACAGAAAGAAACATGCAGCTCCAGAGGGAAATACTCTATGCTTTACAGTTGCTTGTGTGGATAGTAACCAGATGGTAAGCTGGAACACCCGGTTGGATAGCTGAGGAGCCAAACATATGGTTAATGGTTAGGAGAAATAGCTTTCAGAGCCAGGGCTTTGCTGACTGCTTCACATTACAGATTGTTACAGTGTGTCATTACATTGCCAAGCTAAGTGCTTAATACCCACTGCGGGCTCTGGGCATACATTTATACAAACGACTTTTAGCTATTTGCTGGCATAGACTGAGAAGTTGACCTCATATGTAGCTTTAAAATGTCTCCCCCCACCCCCCTCCCGCAGTGGAAATGCAGTATGACATTTTACAAGCTAAGAACCTACATCAGTGAGCTTTCTTGCGCTCTCTCTCTCTTTCTCTCTCTAATCTGTTTGTTTTCAACAGCTATTTTTTTTTTTTTTTTTTTTTTTAACAACCAAGTTTGCTTGGACTGCAGCATTGCACTTACATGCCCAGCATTTGAAGTTTCTGTTGTGGGAGCTTTGGGCAAAACCAGGCCTATGTTATCTAAGGAACTCTGAGCTCATTCATCTGCTTTTCATGGCCTGCTTCCTTTTATTTTTAGCCAAATCCGTCAGGCCTGACAGGCGGGTAATTTGATCCAGAGAAAGGGCAAAGCTCCAGGTCCTTTCCACAAAGCAATTCTTTTCCTCCCTCCTGGGAAGGCTCCAAACTTGGCCTGCTGCAGGCAGATGGATTTGTTGAGTCATGTGAGATCATTTACACAAAAACACAGTGAGGCAGTGAAAAAAAAAAGGGGGGGGGGGGGGGGGGGGGGGGGGGAGGAGGAGAAGGGGGGGGGAGAGAGTGTTGCTGTTGATTCTGATGGGGAGTGTAGGAAATCTGCTTTGAGGCAGCTAGACAGAGGAATGCAGCAGATTCATTCTTGTATAAGGTAATGTCTAGTTTACAGTACAGGGTGGAGTCACTGTAGCGAATCACTTGAAAACAGATTCATTAAAAAAAATCTTCTTAAAATAACACACACACACACACAATGAAGGGTGCACTGCAGCCTGTGGACAGCACAGGATTACAGTAGCAGTAAACTACTAACTGGAAGGTTTATAGAAAATGTGTTGGCTTTGTGATGCAAGATGAGTTTGCTTTGTCTTGATGCCAGCATGACTGGGGATGGGGAACGGGGAGAATTGGAATATTACTCATGGTTAATTCTTTCCAGAGATTATTTAACAGGACAGTGGAGGGAGGGGGATATACACAATTCTAAGTAAGCGTACAGTACTATAACACTGTTAGCTATAGCAAAGTGTTTGTTTCATTTTGAAATCAGTTACAACATGATCTTCATTACATCAGAAAATAGACTGTACTCATTCAGTTGAGTTGGTTTGCTACCCAGAGCAACCAAAATGCTCTCTAGTGCTATTTTTTAAAGGAGGATTTGGAAGTATGTCAAACTTATGGCATTTTATATCTTCGTGATAAGTAATGGAAAATTAGGTAGATTAATATATACAGTTTTCTAGCACGAACAAAATTGTATAAGGTTTTAAATAATCTTGTTAAGGTAGTCTATGTTTACCTTGCACTTCCTAAAAAACCCCAAAGTAATAACTTTTGCCATTACTCCGGACTTTCTTAATATTTGGATACTGCAGGAATAATATTTTTGGTAGGATAATTGAAAATTCAAAAGGGAGTGGAAACTGGAATTGGGACTTATTTGAATGCATATGCAATAAAGCAAGTTCAATGAAAAACCATTAAAAATGAATCTTAAACTCTTAATGCTCGTTAAGAAACTTACCCTGGGATTGTTAAACTTGCCTCTCTAACTGCTCCTACCCCTTTTTTCATGTAGAGTTGCCTTTTTTACAGAGAGTGCTAAGCTATAACTAAGGTGCTTTCAGGTTGGAACGAATATTTGGTTTGGAATTCTCATTGGGGTTTCTCTTCTTTCTTGGTGTGTCTGAGCTTTTCCACTCATTTTTTTCTGTTCTTTTCCTCCTTGTACTCATCCTAAAGTGCTTCAGGATTCCAGGGGGGGCTGGTTATGGTATATAATGTAAATTTTTGGTTGGAGCAGGGAGATTGGAGGTTTGGGTTTCTGAGTCCTATTCTCAGCCTTGACACAGAGAGAATTTTTTGATGTGCAAGAAGTGTTCTGTCCTCTCTAGGAGGCCTCTTTACCCATTTGTAAAATAGAGATAATATGCCCCCTCCCCTCAGACTTTGCTTTTGTTGTGGGGTTATTATTTATTTGTATTGTGTGTTAGATTCCTTGTTATGGAGCCCGGCGCCATTGTGCCATATCCAATTGAAATTCAATAAGATTTTGGCACCTCCCTCCCTTAAGATCTGTTGGAAATATCAGCATAATTCCTGGTATGGGAAGTTAACCATGTAAATTGACAGGAGAAAAATCTCAGTAGAGTGGTTCCTATCCTCCTAAAAAGTAACCCAGTTTTTTAAAAACAAAAATGGTCGTTTCTCTGCTTTGAAAATGCAGAGCTGATATTCTCTCGCTATTTGCTCCTTTGCTTTGGACAACCAGCCAGCCTAGACATGTCTCAGGAACTGCTCATTCCTTTGTTGTTGGGAACAGCATTTATTTTCCTTTTGATCTGCTCTCCTTTTTTCTTCCCCCTTTCTTTCACTGCTGCTTGCCTTCCTCGGCTCCTTCTTGAAACTTCTCTGTGAGGTGTGCCCATGAGCAGGCGAATTCTCAACTCACATCCACTCTTTCAGACCCACTACGTCTTATAGAATCATAAGACTGAAAGGGACCTCAAGGGGTCATCTAGTCCAGTCCCCTGCACTTGTGGCAGGACTAAGTATTATCTAGACCATTCCTGACAGGTATTTGTCTACCCTGCTCTTAAAAATCTCCAATGTTGGAGATTCCACAACCTCCCTGGGCAATTTATTCCAGTGCTTAAACACCCTGACAGGAAGTTTTTCCTAATGTCCAACCTAAACCTCCCTTGCTGCAATTTAGGCCCACTGCTTCTTGTTCTATCCTCAGAGGTTAAGAAGAACAATTTTTCTCCCTCCTCCTTGTAACAACCTTTTATGTACTTGAAAACTGTTATCATGTCTCCTCTCAGTCTTCCCTTTTCCAGACTAAACAAACCCAATTTTTTCAATCTTCCCTCATAGGTCATGTTTTCTAGACCTTTAATCATTTTTGTTGCTCTTCTCTGGACTTTCTCCAGTTTGTCCACATCTTTCCTGAAATGTGGCGCCCAGAACTGGGCACAATACTCCAGTTGATGCCTAATCAGTGCGGAATAGAGCGGAAGAATTGCTTCTCGTGTCAAATACATCCCAGAATGATGTTTGCCCTTTTTGCAACAGTGTTACACTGTTGACTCATATTTAGCTTGTGGTCCACTATGACCCCCAGATCTGTTTCTGCAGTACTCCTTCCGAGGCAGTCATTTCCCATTTTGTATTTGTGCAACTGATTGTTCCTTCCTAAATGGAGTACTTTGCATTTGTCCTTATTGAATTTCATTCTATTTACTTCAGACCATTTCTCCAGTTTGTCCAGATCATTTTGAATTTTAATCCTATCCTCCAAAGCACTTAAACCCCTTTCAGCTTGGTATCGTCTGCAAACTTTATAAGTATACTCTCTATACCATTATCTAAATCATTGATGAAGATATTGAACAGAACCGGACCCAGAACTGATCTCTGTAGGACCCCATTCATTATGCCCTTCCAGCATGACTGTGAACCACTGATAACTACTCTCTGGGAATGGTTTTTCAACCAGTTATGCATCCACCTTATAGTAGCTCCATCTAGGTTGTATTTCCCTTGTTCCATGGTCTTGTTCCATGCTCTTGATTTAGACCAGCAATTTTTGACTTTGGCTTCTTCCATACTTGTATTCACACTGGTGCTCCCGCCTTCTGGAATTGAGGATCTGGAAGGAAAATATTCAAGTGCTTACATGTTTTGTGACGTGTCTCACTCTTCACTTCAGTCTATGCAACATGCACAAGGTAGAGGATGTCTTTTTTTTAAATAATTTTTCTTCACTGCTGCCTTGAGCAACTTTTCTCTTCTGGTTGTTGGGTTACTAACAGACTTTAAAGGTATTTTCTTTGACAGATGTATTTCATGTTTTAAAGAATGCCATGATATAGTGCAGGGGTAGGCAACCTTTCAGAAGTGGTGTGCCGAGTCTTCATTTATTCACTTTAAGGTTTCGCGTGCCGGTAATACATTTTAACGTTTTTTTAGAAGGTGTCTCTCTCTAAGTCTATATTATATAACTAAACTATTGTTGTATGTAAAGTAAACAAGGTTTTCAAAATGTTTAAGAAGCTTCATTTAAAATTAAATTAAAATGCTGATCTTACGCCGCCAGCCTGCTCAGCCCGCTGGGTGTGGGGGGGGTTCAGGGCAGAGGGCTGTGTGTGGGGGGGGGGACTCGAGGTCAGGGCAGAGGGCTGGGGTGTGTGGACGTGCAGGGCACAAGGCTGGGGGGGTTCAGGGCAGAGGGCTGGGTGTTGGGGGCGACTTGAGGTCAGGGCAGAGGGCTGGGGGTGTGTGGAGGTGCAGGGCACAAGGATGGGTGTGGGGGGGTGCAGGGCAGAGGGATGGGTGTGTGTTGGGGTGGGGGGTGCAGGGCAGAAGGCTGGGGTGCTCCCAGCCCCCTGCCCTGAGCGGCTCATGGCAGGGGGCTGGGAGGGATATGCCCTGTTCCACCCCCTTCCCCAAGGCCCGTCCCTACCTCTCTCTGCCTGCTCTACTGAGCAGCGAGCACGCTGTGCTCGGCTCTGCTCCTCTGGGAGGAGGAGGGGCCGGAATGCAGCACATTGTGGGAAGAAACAGGGGAGGGGGGAAGCTTGGCTGCCGCAGGACCAAGCTTCTGCCTCCTGCCCCCGCAGGGGAGAGCAGTGGGCGGGGCGGCTGAGTGGGGCTGGGGGCCGGGATCCCCCCCCCC
>NW_020664393.1:18660146-18678697 GCF_002925995.2 Terrapene triunguis
GCGTGCCATGTTTGGCACGCGTGCCGTAGGTTGCCGACCCCTGATACAGTGGCTGCTCTGCCTCTCTGTTTGCCACCAGTGCAGTGAGCAACATTTACTTCTAACCTGTGACATCAGCAGGCTGGTGGTTGCCAGTCACAGCATATATCACTTCCTTTCCTCATGTTGCTTCTACACAATGGTTCTATATTGTTTTCTTGCTTCTGTCTCTGGTGATCTGGCAGTTCGCTTCTTTTGTCACACAAGTAGCTGAAGAACTTTGCCTCCAAGGCCAAGAACTGATTGTTAGAACTCTGTAGGCATACACGGGGCATGCCACTGTACTACAAAAGGGGTCTGTACCATGTATAACTGGCAAACGAGATGTCATCTTCATGGCCAACAGCCAGGTCAAAAGATGGAGCATAGGATCCATGAGGCTCTGCACCCAGGTGTGCTTAACTTGGTCAATAAGGTCATGGAATTTAGGTTCAAGTTTTGATCTTGGCCTGTCTATATCTCTTCATAACGGAGTGCAATCCTGAAAGGGATTTCTAGAGCTCACACTTCCTACATGCAATAAGGCTATTGTGTTCACTTCTACTGAGGCTTCAGAAGAGGAGGAACTTTCTTGTTGCTGTGCTTCAGGTTGAGAGACCTTTAGTTCTTCCCAAAGATCTAGGAGGCCTTTCTGGTGCCTCAGTTGCAGATCCAAAGAATGTTCTCTTATGAGCCAGGTAATCTGGCTCATTTACTCAGAGCTCATCATTTGTGGAGTCATGTTGGAAGAGCCCAGATAGATGCCCAATTCTCTCCAGCAGAAAACTTTAACAAATTTTATAAACTTCACTTGGGGAGCTCAGAAGCTGGCAGGTGATTCCCAAAGTGGGCTTGGCAGCGACTCCATTTTACAATGCTCATTTATACTATTAAGAAGCACACTTTTCCTTAGAAATTCCCTAGACAGAAAAACAGAGGGAGCTCTTATGAAGAAATATGAGCTCGCTGGAAGTGTGGGGTGTGGCATTTTCCTCCGTGTATATATCTTCAGGGCAGCTCAGCAGTGGATATTGGGGATTTACTCTGAGTAGAGGCTTTAATTTAAATTCTCTAGAAATATCTCTAGGGGGTAAATACATGCAAACCCCTCCCCTCCAGAGGTCTAAGATGGCACAGTGTCAAAATGCAAGATTATTTTAAAATGGCAGTAAAATTATTCTGATTTTTCCTTTTAGTTAAGAGGGTTTGGTTATGTCTTCCCCCTTCTCTCTCTTCATGTAGAGAGAGCCTCCTGGTTAGCCATCCTGTTAACCACTTGAAGTAGTTTGGAATCCACTCTGAAATAAATCCATGAACAGCACAGTTCTCTTCTCTCAGAGCAAGCAAAACTCTGGGACCAGCTTATCTAGGAATCAGCAAGCTTAATTGATCAGAAAGCAAGCAAGTTCAGGAGGAAACTTCTGTTAGAAAGTCCCTGTTCAGCTGGAGACCAAACAAGCTTAGATTTCTTTCCCATCCTTTCCACAGAACATAGAGAATCCCTTTCAGAGATTAATCTTTGCTTATCGGTATAGTCAGGCATTGATCCAAATGAACAACACAGCACAAATGTCTTTTTCTGAATTCCCACAAAAGACCTGGTAAAGGCTCTCTAAAGGAATGCTTGTGAGAGTTTTCTGATGATGATCAAGCATCTTCTGATACTGCTACAGTGGCAGATTTTTCAGTCCATATGTTAGTAACGGATCAGGTTCTTCAAACTTTCCAATCATTTGTCTGAGCAGTCCATTAGCTTCTTGCTTGTGGTTTGCCTGTGGTGTTACCAACTGTGCTAAAATTACCACTTGGCTTTGGCTTTGTTTTTTTTTCTTAAATGAAGTTAGCTCTAACCAAGACCCCCTCCTTCAACTATGCACTAAAAAGGCCTGTTTTCACCCGTGTCAGAGGCTGCTCACTCATTTCCTACCTTTCTATTTAGTGGCACACTGTGCTGTTCCCCTCACATCATGGCTCATTCCTCAGTCTCCTGGTATCTAAATAAACTTCCTGTCTGCTTAAAATTTTTATTTTAATATTTTTTATCCAAATAGTGAATCTTTACCTTTAGAATGGTCCAGAAAGTGGGTCTTTCTTGCTTGCCAATGAACAAAATATCGCCTCTCAGGTTGCTTTTAGAGCCTTCATGACATAATCTTTCTCAAACTTTGGTACACAAAAAGCTTTCTGAACTCTCATAGCTGATATTCTGCAGCTGGATTTTTAGCATTCTATACTGCAGACGGTTTTGAACCATTTTCACCTTTACACAGCAGATCAGTATCGCCACATAAAAGTCAACACTGAAATCTGACTACTTCTGCCTTCTTTCAACAACTTTCTTAACTATTTGTGGGACAAAGTGGGTGAGGTAATATCTTTTATTGGACTAACTTCTGTTGGTGAGACAGACAAACTGGTCCAATAAAAGATATTGTCCACCCACATTGTCTCTCTAATATCTTGAGACCAACATTGGTACAACAATGTTGCATTAACTATTTGTCTCATTCACAAAAAGTGATGAAAGAAATGATGAATTATTGGATTTGTTCTATGTATTAAATTTATTCCAGACAGTTGTGAGCAAAAGTTGAACTGAATTTAAAATAACTATAAAACATAAAGTAAAGGTTAAACATAAACAAAACATCAAAATTAGAAAAGAATTGAAGACTACACATATCCAAATGAATACTTTTAATATTGAATCCTTAATCCATTCATTTCAGGGCTGAGAACACCCCCATTTTAGTTCAAGGGTGTGCGCGATTGATTGGCCTTCTATGACTTTTTAATTTATCTAGTGTTCTGATGCCACAGTGACAGGTCAGAATTATTGCTATAAATCTTAAGAATTTCTTTCCTTTGCAGAAGAGATCAGCATGTCTTTGGTATCTCCTTTTCCATTTGCATTCTTCAGAACATCACCAGTAAAGGTTATTTTCGCTCCTCTCTATCAATGAGAAATCCAGATTCAAAATGCATTTTAACTGGTGCTCAATTCCACATTTAATGGCTCTTGATTGTTGTGGTCACATAATAAATAAATGAATCTGATAACTTAAGTGCTCATGCAAATGTTGAAGATCTTTCTCTATCTAAAGGTTCGTTTTCATCAGTGTTAGCAGCAGCCCTCATATAGCTCCAATCTGTTGCATGGTAGGTAAAAGGAAGTGCCATATATGAGAAAAATAAGCAGCTGAGTCTCATATGTGCTGGCTTAAACAAAAATCAAATGCTCAGAATATTTTAGAAAATTTCACGTTGTAGCTTTCCATTTAAATGTAACCAATATTTAAAAAGGGCTCTAGAGGTGATCCCGGCAATTACAGATCGGTAAGTCTAACGTCTGTACCAGGCAAATTAGTCGAAACAATAGTTAAGAATAAAATTGTCCGACACATAGAAAAACATAAACTGTTGAGCAATAGTCAACATGGTTTCTGTAAAGGGAAATCGTGTCTTACTAATCTATTGGAGTTCTTTGAAGTGGTCAACAAATGTGGACAAAGGGGATCCAGTGGACATAGTGTACTTAGATTTCCAGAAAGCCTTTGACAAGGTCCCTCACCAAAGGCTCTTACGTAAATTAAGTTGTCATGGGATGAGAGGGAAGGTCCTT
This sequence comes from Terrapene triunguis, assembly GCF_002925995.2. Classification (NCBI taxonomy): domain Eukaryota; kingdom Metazoa; phylum Chordata; order Testudines; family Emydidae; genus Terrapene; species Terrapene triunguis. The sequence goes on from NW_020664393.1 coordinate 18,663,787, forward strand.
TCATGGATTGAGAACTGGTTAAAAGACAGGGAACAAAGGGTAGGAATAAATGGTAAAGTCTCAGAATGGAGAGGGGTAACAAGTGGTGTCCCCCAAGGGCAGTCCTAGGACCAATCCTATTGAACTTATTCATAAATGATCTGGAGAAAGGGGTAAAAAGTGAGGTGGCAAAGTTTGCAGATGATACTAAACTGCTCAAGATAGTTTAGACCAAAGCAGACTGTGAAGAACTTCAAAAAGATCTCACCAAACTGATTGGGCAAGAAAATGGCAAATTAAAGTTAATGTGGATAAATGTAAAGTAATGCACATTGGAAGAAATAACCCCAACTATACATACAATATGATGTGGGCTAATTTAGCTACAACGAATCAGGAAAAAGATCTTGGAGTCATCGTGGATAGTTCGCTGAAGACATCCACGCAGTGTGCAGCGGCGGTCAAAAAAGCAAACAGGATGTTAGGAATCATTAAAAAGGGGATAGAAAATAAGACAGAGAGTATCTTATTGCCCTTCTATAAATCCATGGTACGCCCATATCTTGAATACTGCATACAGATGTGGTCTCCTCATCTCAAAAAAGATATACTGGCATTAGAAAAGGTTCAGAGAAGGGCAACTAAAATGATTAGGGGTTTGGAATGGGTCCCGTTTGAGGAGAGATTAAAAAGGCTAGGATTTTTCAGCTTGGAAAAGAGGAGACTAAGGGAGGATATGATAAAGGTATATAAAATCATGAGTGATGTGGAGAATGTGGATAAGGAAAAGTTATTTACTTGTTCCCATAATACAAGAACTAGGGGCCATCAAATGAAATTAATGGGCAGCAGGTTTAAAACAAATAAAAGGAAGTTCTTCTTCATACAGCGCACAGTCAGCTTGTGGAACTCCTTGCCTGAGGAGGTTGTGAAGGCTAGGACTATTACAGCTTTTAAAAGAGAACTGGATAAATTCATGGAGGTTAAGTCCGTTAATGGCTATTAGCCAGGATGGGGAAGGAATGGTGTCCCCAGCCTCTGTTTGTCAGAGGGTGGAGATGGGTGGCAGGAGAGAGATCACTTGATCATTGCCTGTTGGGTTCACTCCCTCTGGGACACCTGGCATTGGCCACTGTCTGTAGACAGGATACTGGGCTAGATGGACCTTTGGTCTGACCCAGTACGGCCGTCCTTATGTTCTTATGAATGTGATTAAAATTAAGAAACTTCTATTATCTTGACAAACTGTAAACATGCCATATCATGATATGTAAGGAGCTTGATTTATTTCACTTAACAAAGAAAATGTTAAGGGGTGACTTGGACAGTCTATAAATACCTACATGGGGAACAAATATTTGATGATTTGCTCTTCAATTTAGCAAATAAAGGTACAACACAGTCCAATGGCTGGAAGTTGAAGCTAAACAAATTCAGACTGGAAATAAGGCAATTTTTAACAATGAGGGTAATTAACTATTTACCAAAGGTCATGATGGAGTTTCCATCACTGGCAATGTTTAAATCGAGATTGGACGGTTTTTTCTAAAAGATATGCTGTAGGAATTATTGGGGGTGGGGGTGTTCTGTGGCCTGTGTTATACAAGAGGTCAGATTAGGTGATCCAATGGTCCCTTCTGGCCTTGGAATCTGTGAATGGTGTCACTCTCTGACACCTTTGCTGCGTTACATGGTTTTAGAGCTCTGAGTATATAAATGCCATCCCTTTGACGGAAGTTTTGCTGGTCAAGCACTATGCACTAGGTGAGCATGACCCATTCATTACTTGCTAAAATGTGTTTGAACATGAAAGGATAAGATGACAAAATTAAGCATGGCCTAAAGTTGTCTTCTACTGTTGCCAGGTCTACTGTTGCTTGACATTAGTTAAATTGCTTGGTTAGCTAGTTTTAAATATAGTTAATTTCTCCCCTGCTCACAAATTAACCTTAAACCAGTGATGGGCAACCTGCGGCCCATCAGAGTAATCCGCTGTCAGGCCGCGAGACACTGTTTACGTTGACCATCCGCAGGCATGGCTGCTCGCAGCTCTCAGTGGCCGCGGTTCACTGAGAGCTGCAGGCAGCCATGCCTGTGAACAGTCAATGCAAACACGGTCTTGTGGCCCGCCAGAGGATTACTCTGACAGGCAGCGTGCGGCCCGTGGGCCGCAGGTTGCCCACCACTGCTTTAGACCTACCTCAGAGCTCTCTTCCTATTGGGTCTGCTATTTCTTTTCATTTTAAACTGTGGAATTAACTGTGAACAAGGAAGTAGGTACTTGAATGCTCTGGTGAGGAGTACACTGCTTATGACAAGTTGCGTGTGATGGAAGTAAGGGGATGCCAGTGAGTTAAAACTTCTTAGGAGAAATTTTAGTATTTAACCCTAATGTTAGCAGAGAATAAAATTAGTTAGCTAGGCATAGCTACAGAGATGCCACATTTAGCCATGATCAGGAAATGTTTGGTGATGCAACTGATATGACTGCAATATAGAAAAGTCCCTTGTTCCTAGCTGAGAACACTGATTCTGCTAAAAGAAGTAGAGAATGGTATTTTCAGTAGATACGGAGACGCATTGCAGTTGGTGACACACTTGTGAATTTCAGAACTGTAGATAGTAGGACAGACAAAGTGACTGGCAGAAGTAGCTGCTTTCTCTGCCAATACAAAGGTGTAAATTTAAGGCTACATCACAACTTTCACACCAGGTAAATGTTAATACCATTTGTCAGGCTACAGCTGGATGCTGATATGTCTGTCACGTGCTATGACTAATGCCAAGACACTTGAGTAAGAGATGAGGAGAGGGATATTTTAGAGAGGCACATCATAATGCCTTTTTTAATATAGTACCACTGCACATTAGATTATGGATTTTTACACTGTACTTCTACCTGGTTAGAGTGTCTGTACTTCAGTTTCATGATAGTGACAAGACTCTCATTTAACATTTTGTACCTTCTTCCAGTCCTGTGTGTGATATTCCTTGGGATTATACCTAAATGCTGACTGAACTTTTGTTCTGCAGTGGATGTTAAGATAAGCTTACTAAAATCACGATAAAACAGTTAATCACACCCTTTCCAAAAGTGTTATTGCCCTTCCTGAGCAGCGGGTTTGGTATCATAATTTTCCTTGACTGCTGGTCTATAGTAGAAACAAACAAATAGATAATAGATTTCACTTCTTTTAGGTCTTCCTACCCCCTTCCTCTTATCAAGAAATATGTCTGATTTCTAAAGGATGAAAGGAATGCTTCTCTTGCTTTAGTTAAGCTAAACAAATTGGTTTCTTTACTGTAATTTATGGAAATGTTGGCCTTCTATAAATAACCAACTGAGGATAAATTCTGCTCTGTTACACATGTAAATCCAGTGAAGGTAATGGGGTTGCATTTGTGTAACTGAGAATGCTATTTGTCCAATGGTTTGTAATTTGAGAAAGGAGTGTGTTTTGTACATTGATTTATAGGGAATTAGTGTATAGCTCAAAAATATCCACTCATTTGCGGTACTTTTTTGAGGCTCTCTCTGATCTATTACAAACCACCTCTGGTCTGTATATGAAAATATCATAACTGCACAGACCTGCCTGAGGGCTTGAACCTATCTCAGAACCTGTATGAGTGGGCAAAATTTGGTTCATCCTTGCCAGGGATGAACTCGCACTGTATATACAAGATAATTTTCAAGATTAAATTATGGCTTGATCCCTCCTTTTCATGAGTATTTGCACAATCATTTGGGTGCCAGAGTTGTTTTATATATTTTATCTAAATTCTGCATATTCCCGTGTTTGAGGAAAGATAGATAAGCAACAATATTGAGCAGCATCACATGCCTACTTACTGCTTTATGTGGTAGGATGGCTTACTGATACCTTATTTCCATGCGTATTTAGCTTCACACCTTTTTATCTTCTGCTTACTGGGTGTAGTAATTGTTCCTCTTTATAACTGTAGTTTAATTGAATTTTAAATTGGTGTTGAGATTATGCTGGTGGCTTGATGGGAAGTTAAGCTATCTATTCATCTGCTTAAGTACTTTCATAATCCTCATCACTGTAGTGTCTGAGAGCCTCACTGCCATAAATGAATTTACCCAATCAGTATCTCTGTGAGGTAAGAAAGTAGTACCCCCCATTGTACTTATGGGCGACTGAGAGATAGAGAAAGGGTAGAATTTACCAAAGTCTGACAGATCTGAGTCCCAGCCCAGTAACTTAACCAAACACCATTCTTCTCTTTTTATAATAAAATTTTATTATTTCTGTTAAAAAAAACCAAAAACCTTCCCAGTAGGACTAGATCTGGTGCTGCCCTTACACTGATCCTAGGACCAATCCTATTCAACTTATTCATAAATGATCTGGAGAAAGGGGTAAAAACAAACAAAGAGATCAAACTAACTATAAATTTTAAAATGAATTGCAATGAAATCTAACACAGTTCAGAAGACGATTAATAACTATAACTTGCAGTGTTTGGAAAGGGAATGGTCGAAAGGATTTTAAAAAGTTTATCACACACTCCTTTTAATACTCTACAAATAACCTACTTTTGATCCCCAAGGGTACATCTACACAGTAAGCAGCAGCCTACGGCATCAAGTCTCTCATCCTAGTTCTACAGACCAGGGCTCGTGCTATGGCAGTAAAAATAGCTGTTCAGACATTTGGTCTCAAGCTGGAGCTCGGCTCTGAAGCTTAGGGAGGGGGTGCATTTGATGGCTGCTTGTGGTGAGACCCTAATCAAATTCAGTGGACTCTGCGCAAGTTCATTGTTCTTCCCCCACTGAGTCATATGCAGTAATGGGGCCTAAAGTCAGTTATAGAGCTCAGTGCTTCCCAGACATAACTGAAACAAGACTCGTTTTGATAGATATGGCTACCAATGGTTACTTATTGCTGAATCTATCCCTAGCAACAAAGTACCGTGCTATGTCAGGATAATCGGGGAGGGGTGTTACTCTAAAACAGTAGCAACCTATAATGTTAATTCTGAAAGACATGTTAAGTTAAAATACTAATTTTTACTTTTTTTTAGCAACTAAATGACCATAAGCAATTCTTATTACAATAGTGGGAAAGGAGACGGATGATGCCATTCTGGAAGTAGTTTGGCTACATCTTAAAGTAGATATCTGGATTGATTATTAGGAGAGCATATTAAATAACTGGAATTTAAATACTGGTGCTCCTTCATTGTAATAATTTCCCCATAGGCACATTAGTAATACTGCTAAATAGAGAATTTAATAGACTTTAATAATGTGTATTTAGAGACCCTATACACAAAGGAATTATGTATCAAACATTCATTATGGTAAATTGCTACCTTTTTATTTAACTAGAAATCTGTTGAAACAAAACCATTGCAGTGCACATGGCAACATGTTGCTTGGTGTTAACAAACTGAATAATTAATGCTACTTTCTATTTTATTTTACCTATTCTGACAAAAGTTGCAACAATATAGTTATTTGGTGCAAAGATTAATTGTAATGTTGAGAAATTGCAAATTACATCTCTCTTTGTTTGAAAACTTCTCTAACTGGTGTTCAGCTGCTGCTCCCTCAAATTTAATAGATTAGAAGCAAAATTTGTTTTTTCAGTGATACGCCCACCCAATGTCTAAATCAGAAGTACCATTTAAGAAAAGTAGAAAAACCTAATTAAAAAGAAGACTTAGTAAGCAATTCTGTAAGCAAGTTTTGCATTGGATTTCAATTTGATTTCAGTGTGCTTGCTGCTGAGAGCCCCGCTGGAGTGTGTGAGAGAAAAATAAGAAGCAGATGCTTTTGGTAGAACAGTAGGGCATTTATCTCTTTTAATGAGATAACATCATTAGTGCTGACAAAGTGCTGCAAATCAATACATGTAATGGACTGCTGCTATCTTTCAATAGTACACAGATTGTCATCCTACTTCAGAACATTAGAATCTGCTGAATCACAGGTTCAAGCTTTATCTGTAACTCCAGTCCTTGGCTTTAATCTTACAAAAATAGGAACATACCTCAGGGATATATGCGGTGGAGGCAGAGATGCATCGATTTTATGAATCTGGAAATATGGAGATTGCTTAGAAGCAGCACAATGCTGTGGTGGTTCAAGAACCTTATTTTAATTGGGAAGTGGGAGTTTTTACTCAGTTTGCTGATATGTATTTTAGCCTGATTCCTTCTTCCTAAAATGGCTGCAATCTTTTTTTCTGCCCTCTGCCTGCTTCCTTAGAACACTGGTGTAATGTCAGCAACACTAATCATGTCAGACTGTGACACTGATGACCCTGACATTCTGCAACAAAGAGCTGTAGAAGAAAGGAGACTGAGGTGGCTGGTATGAGGGGCAAAGAAAAGCAGCAGGAGAAAAAAAAAATCTGTGGGTCAAAGCATTTTTTGAATACAAAATCTGTAGGTGTAGAATCATAGATATTTCAGACACCAATGTATACAAGGTGAATTCTGATACAGATTTAAAATGGGGTGGGCATGTTTTCTTTTATTCCTCCCTTTTCAAATGGTAAATAGCAGACTACAGCACTGATGGTGTAAAAATATTTAGTTTTTTTCTGAAGGCTTAATAAAAATCTCAGGTGCTCAGATACTATGATGATGAGCATGGTATAAGAACCTATACAGAATAGAATAGTTAAAACCCCCTAACTTCTCCTGCCCCCCCCCATCATGAAAATGCTCACCTAAAAAGTCTAAATCACCTAAATCTTGTGAGGTATGTCCTCTACTTGTCAGAGAGTGCTATAGTCACATTTCAGCATCAGTATTCATTCCAGGAAAGAAATTGCCTTTAAACAGCTTAATCTGAACTGGTTAAATAAAACCTTCCATGGTTCCTTCCCCCCCGGCCCTTTGTACCTTTCCAGCACCTGTTTATGGTGACAGGATATAAACAATGTTGCAAGATTCCTCAATGTTAACTATTGCTTGACAATTTAGCTAATTGGTTCAAGGTCATGCAGTTTCTCCTCTCCTCTCTTCCCCCTCTCCCCCAACCCCCCATCCTCTGCAGTCTTCACATTAGGTATTTTCATTGGTGAGCGACCTCCCAGATTTGCTATGTCATGACCTGGAAGCTCAACATTTCCTGTATTTCAGATGCTTTGAATTCAGATTCTCTCCTTTCAGACTGCATTTACAGCTCAAATTAATCATCCGAACACTTCTACAACACATGGTCTTGATTGCAGGCTCAGCTGTTTTATCTAGTCTACTGTACCATGCCCATCATTGTGGTTTCTGTGCAGTTCCTGAATTAGAAATCTGTTACTCTAAAACAGGAGTAGTCAATAGGCAGACCACAGGCCAAATCTGGACCGCCAGATACTTTTGAATGGACCACAAAATCTTTTTATTTACTTATTATTATCATTATTGTTATTGTGGTGTGAAAAAATGTTTTTTTGGAGTCTGAACCTTGACTATCCCTTGACCAAGAAATTTGGACCTTGACAAAAAAAAAACAATTGACTATCACTGCTCTGAGAGATCCTTCCTCTCCCCTTTCACAAAAGATGGAAATGGAAGCAGGGATTAAGGGCCAAGGAATGGAATTTATTTTTTAACATTGTATAATAAGGTTCCCTTGGTATGATTACCTATTTTTTTTTTCTGAGCGTGGTGTCAATATTTACATAGCTTTGAAGTTGTATCTGAGCTTTGGGTATCTTGCTGCTTCACTGTAAGTGTTAGAAAAAAATGCAGTATCTACAGTTGCTCATTAGTACTGTTACACAGTATATGTAGTTTAGCAGGTTTAGGGATGGTCCTTCAAATGCTACTGATTTTAGGGCTGGGTGAAGTGTTATTGACTAGAGAATACACACAGTAGTAAGTGTTGATGGGATAGGGCCTTTAGTATATGATCACTGCATTGGTGGGCCAAATCCTGCTCATCTTACTTTCATGAGTAGTTCCGCTGGCTTCATGCAGCACATGGCAATCGATCTTTCAGAGTGTGAAACCATGTTTTGTGAGATATATGTTCAAGTGTTGTATTTTTGGCTGGCATGCATTAAGGAAATGGGGAGTAACAAGAGAAAAGATTACATAACTCTTCTGCTGTGCTTACTTCATATGGCTAGACTCTTGCATTTAATTTTAAAAAAACCCTCAGTCTCTTATCACATTAGTCATCCTTTCTAAAATTGAACCATGGGTTTTTGGTAAGTGACTGAACATGTCATCTCTCTGTAAATTCATCTTCAATTAAGATAGCAAAATAAGTCATGATGTTTCCACAGTCAGAGAAGCTAAATTTATTTGGCTGTATCTGTTGGATAATCTGATTCTCCAGCCTATAAAGCTCCCCCTATTCCAGTGTAGGTTTATTGGTTCCCCAATCTGCAGCAGTGATAGTCATGAGAGTGGGGCTTTTTTTGATATTGGTATAGTAATCCTTTTAAGCAGCTTTAGGACGTAGTAACTATCATTCAAACATACAAATTGCATAATTTTATGTCAGGTAAGGAAGGATTCATATAAGGGAGTCATGGCCATGGGGCCTGTTCAACTTTTCTTTTCCCTGCTCCTGCTCCCACTGTCTCCACACTACCTCTCTCCTCTGCTCTCTGTTCTCTTCCACCATGCCTTGGCTGTTCTGCTTGGTGCAAGGTATCAGCAGCAAACGTTGCCAGTGCACTGCATGTATTGAAAAGGCCGGCAGGGGAGAGGAGCAGGAAACCGTGTCAGCTGTTGCTGATGTAGCAGCCCTGGGAGGCTGGGGGAAGCAGTGCAGGTGCCACGTCAGTATGATTCCTCCTCCTTCAGATTGAGCCACAAAACTTGGAGACTTACGCGTGAAAAGAGGTAATCTCAGGTCAAAATGGGGAGTTCTTAATTCAAGAACATACCAATATTCTAAACACCACCAGAAGAGCTGTGGCCTCATGTTGTAGAACTTTTAAACGAGAAGAGGCCTGAGGAGAAACAGAATATTGGGAGATGCAGTTAAAGTGAAGGGGAATGTAAGTGTGTGAGAGAAGCTTGGTTTATTTTTTTAGTGTGATATAGGGATGTGGTTGCAAGTCAGGAGATCTGGGTTCTACTCCTAGTTTCACAAGAGGGTTCTGGTGTACCTCTGCTCAAGTTAGTTAATTTTTGTGCCTTAATTTCCTCAACTGCAAAGTCAGGAATAATACTTAATAAGTCACTAATGTTTGTAGAGTGCTTTGAGATCCTTTATGAAAAGCACTTAAAAGTGCAAGGTATTACTATCTCTGAAATGTCTTTCAAATTAAATATCTTTGTGTCTCAGTAGTTAATATATTTACAAAAGCTCCCTTGCCTGGCTTTTTAGCAACTCAATGAGATACTTCCTGATGGCTCACACTATTTGGCTTTATCTAAACATCTTGTGAAAGCATTTCATAATTCCAGAAGTGTACAGGTAGGGCAGTCCTTCCTAAGCTTGTTAAAGATACCTTTCTCTAGATATCTACAGAAAGTGAATATTTTATAAGATGTTTTTCATTATGTTGCAACATTCAGATGAAAAATGCATTACATTTATCCTTTCAGTGAAATAAGGTACTTCCCCATTTCCACCAAGAGGTATACACTTAATTGCTTCATGAATGATGTGAAGTCTTGGAATGCAGTCTAGTCATTGCTCATTAACTAGCTGAACCTATTAAACCTGGACAGCGAGCAGAACTGAGCCAGCAACCCTTCATTGTAGGCGGCTGATGGAGCTCTGGGAACAAGCTGTGACTGTAAAGTGGAATTGGCAGTGGACTCCCATCAACTTCCTCTGTTTGAACTTCATTTAGACTTCTGGAGTTAAGAAATGATTTCAGGGTGGGGAGAAGGAAGGGAAGAAAACATGATAGCAAAGGTAACAGCTAAAAAGACAAAGTTTAAAAATGACACACAATTCTAGTGGTACTGGTAATTTGACATATAAACCACAAAAGGAAAGAAGTTCTGAGATTGTCATTCTGGCTATAGCTCACTCTACTTATTGATTAGGTTTCATACAAATGATTCCAGGCTGCTTTTTGAAACTAAGGAAAATGTCAAAATAATGGTACTTTACGTCTCCACTGTGGTTTTAACTCTGAGGAAACAAAAAACATTTTACAGATTGTATATAGCGGGATTTACTTACCATTGAAAAATGGCTAATCATGGGGAGGAACGTAGCAATCGTTCTTCATTTCCTAGCATTACACTAGTGGTGATAGGAAGGAAAAAATAATTCATTTAAACTACAGGGAGACTTTTGGTAGCTTGAGTGAAATTACTAAAGTTTGAATTTGTCAAGGAAACAAGGGTTAATACCCCTAATATTGCAAGAAGTGTCATAGGATCTTTATTCATCACAAATAGTGAAGGCCTTGGTTGTATGTAAGGTGACCAGGTGTCCTGTTTTGCACCAGAACACCCGGTTGAAAAGACATCCTGGCGGCTCCAGTCAGCACTGGGCTGCTAACTGTCTGGTTGGCAGCGCCAGCCATTGCGCTGTGTGGCTCCCGGTCGGGAAGCAGCCAGCATGTCTGGCTCCTAGTTGCGGCCAGGGCAGGGGGGGTTGCGTGCTGCCCCGCCTGCAGGCACAGCTCCCATTGGCTGGGTCAGGGCAGGGGAGGAACTAGCGTGACTCGCACTCAGCAGGCAGCTGTTGAGGGGTTGCATGGTGTGTGCCTCTCCCGCTGCTGCTGGCCCCCTTCTCACACTCCTCGTGTGGCTGGGCTCAAGCTGCGGTGCATGTCCTGTGGCAAACTGTGGTCTGTTGCCCCATTGCCAGCACCCAGGAGTTGGAGGTATGGGTATCCCCATCTCTGAGTGCTGGGAATGGGGCTGCACCCCCTTCCCCCTCACTGCATCTCTCCCTCTCCCAACCCCCCACTCAGCACAATCCCCCGTCACTGCATCCCTCCCCCATCCCATCCTGCCCCCCATACCTACCCATGCCAGCCCTGTACCCCTTACAGCACTCTCCCACCCATCCTCTCCACCCCCCCGAGCCACCCCCCCCATGGCTCTCACCCCCCACAGCCCTGCATCCCATTCACCTCCATACACTGCTACACTCCCATTATGTTCTTGTACACCCCTGTGTCCCCCCACATCCTCATGCACCTGTAGCCTTCTGCCTCCCCCTGCATCCTATCCACCCCACATACCCCCCCACACCCTCCTCTCTTCTTCACTGCCCCCTCTCACCCCCCACCCTGCTCTCGTCCTTGGTCTCTTTCCCTCCCCATCCTCTCTCCTCTACCCCCTGCCCCATCTTTTCCCCTCCAGCTTACCTTCCTCCCTTCCCGGCTGGGTGATATAGGCAGCTGCTGAAAAGTGTATGAAAAGTGTCTCTGTGTAGGCAAGTGTGTGCATGCATGCATGCATTGTATTTGTGTAAGAGACTGTGTGTCTTTGTGTAGGGAGATGCATATATTGCCGCATGTGTGTATACCTTTGTGAATAAAATTTGCAGCCTAACTCTTTGACTTCTATTCCTTTTGCTGGCTTGTGCACAAAAAAATTGATAACATAAAATATGTGTGTATTTATTTCATAACAAGTTTTTAAAAGAGAAGAGAACTCTAAAAGAAATGTATTATTTCTTAAAAAGTGAATGCTGTTGACTAGTAATTGCAGAAGAGCCAGTATATCAGACATTTCTCCCCACCATTGTCTAGCTACATTATAAACTCTTTGTTGCAGACTCTCTCTTTTTATGTGTATATCCAGCACCTACCACCCTGGAGCCCTGATCTTAGTTGCGGTCTCTAAGCACTAAACAACAATTGTAATAATAAATAATGTGGAAGTATATGTGTTAGTGCATGCTAGATGTGTACACATGAATCCACGTGTGTATCTGCCTGTAGGTGTGGGAGTCACTGTCTACAGATTTATTTTTATAGGTATCTGAACAGATGTGCCTTTCTGTGGTTGTGCTCTATGGATATGTATTTGGGCTTCGGGAGTGGGCCTTTAATGGATCCATTGCAGCTGTGATAATGTGTGGTCCTAATTCCACACACAAAATTACAATATAGGCATTTATGAAATAATAATATATTTATTGGTCTATCATTTCCACAACTTACCACCACTGACAAATGTGAACTATAGTCCACGTTTTCATAGATGGAACAGAATTGTTGCACCAATGTTGTATTATACAAAACATTTATACGGATGATGTGACATGAACAAATCAGGTTTTGTACTTGTCAAGACCAATATCTGACAAGTTATTAAGAAAATAGAGCTAAGGGTGGAGCAGATTCTTAGTTTCCCTTTTGGATTACCCATTATCCCTTGAGAAAGTAAAATAGATCCCCAATTTCTGATTTACACATTATAGTCTTACTGGCTGTCTTACTCACCTGCATTTAAAGCTTAAATTCACTTTAACCTATTCACCCTTTTATCATTCATCCATTTTGGAGAGCAACACCAGCATGTAGGAGTATATGTATATGGCATTGGTGAAACAAATACTGGAATACAGTGTCCGTTTCTGGTGTCAACATTTTAAATAGGATGTTGAAAAATTGGAGAGAGTGTAGAAGACAGCCACAAAATAATTTGAGGACTAGAGAAAATGCCTTACCATGAGAGGCTTAAAGAGCTCAGTATGTTTAGTTTATCAAAAAGAAGACTGAGAGATGACTTGATTACGGTGTAGAAGTATCTTTATGGGGAAATAATATCAGATACTGTAGGGCTCCTTAATTTAGCAGAGAAAGGCATTAAAAAAAATCTGGAAGCAGAAGCCAGAAAAAAATTCAAATTAGAAAGAAGGCACACTTTTTTATCAGAGTGAGTGATTAACAATTGGAACAAATTACCATGGGAAGTGGTGGGTTCTCCATCTCATAAGGTCTTTAAATCAAGATTCAATGCACTTCTGGGGTATGTCTACACTATGAAATTAGGTTGATTTTATAGAAGTCGATTTTTAGAAACCGATTTTATACAGTCCATTGCGTATGTCCACACTAAGCGCATTAAGTCAGCGGAGTGTGTCCTCACTACCGTGGCTAGCATTGACTTACAGAGCGGTGCACTGTGGGTAGCTATCCCACAGTTCCTGCAGTCTCCACTGCCCATTGGAATTCTGGGTTAAGCCCCCAATGCCTGATGGGGCAAAAACATTGTCGTGAGTGGTTTTGGGTACATGTAGTCAGTCCCCCCCATCTCCTCCCCCCATCCCTCCCCCGTGAAAGCAACGGCCGACAGTCGTTTCGCACCTTTTTTCCTGGGTTACCAGTGCAGACACCATACCACGGCAAGCATGTAGCCCGCTCAGCTCACTGTCACCGTACGTCTCCTGGGTGCTGCTGGCAGTCGCGGTACTGCATTGCTACACAGCAGCAGCTCCTTGCCTTCACGGCAGATGGTGCAATAGTACTGATAGCCATCGTACGTCTCCTGGGTGCTCCTGGCAGACCTCGGTGAGGTTGATCAGGGGCGCCTGGACAGACATGGCTATCCTCCTCTTAGAGCACCAAATGGGAGCCAGAGACTCCAGGTCATTCTCTTCTCTAAGTTTCGTCTCATGGAGATTCAGTCCTGCCTGGAATATCATGCGAGCTGGAGGCTTCTGCCTCAGGCTGCTCTCCCAGCCGGCAGCACTGCGCGGTCGCACCTACCCCAGCTTATCCCTTGCTCCCATGGCTCATGAAGCCTGGATAGTAGTAAGGAGCAGTTCAACTGTAGGCTGAGCAAGTGGAGAATGGTGGTAGAATGTGCCTTTGGATGTTTAAAAGCTCGCTGGCGCTGTTTGCTGAGTAGGTCAGATCTCAGCGCAACCAACATTCCCATTGTTATTGCTGCTTGCTGTGTGCTCCATAATATCTGTGAGAGTAAGGGGGAGACATTTATGGCGGGTTGGGAGGTTGAGGCAAATTGCTTGGCATCTGATTTTGAGCAGCCAGACACCAGGGCGATTAGAAGAGCACAGCAAGGTGTGCTGCGCATCAGAGAGGCTTTGAAAACCAGTTTCGTGACTGGCCAGGCTTCGGTGTGACAGTTGTGTGTGTTTCTCCTTGATGCAAACCTGCCCCCTTTGTTGATTTTAATTCCCTGTAAGCCAACCACTCTCCCCCCCCTTTTGAAATAAAGTACAGTAACTCCTCATTTAACGTTGTCCCACTTAACGTTGTTTCAATGTTACGTCCCTGCCCAATTAGGGAACATGCTCGTTTAAAGTTGTGCAATGCTCCCTTATAACATCGTTTGGCTGCCTGCTTGTAAGATTCTGTGGAAGAGCAGCAACTTTACAAGGGAGCATTGCACAAGCGCTTCATCTCCGCTCCTCCCCCTCCCTCCCAGAAAGTCCTATGGCAGGCGGCGCTTAGGACTTTGGGGGGGGAGGGATGTGGCGTGCTCCGGAGAGGAGGTGGAGTGGGAGTGGGAAGAGGTGGGCCTGGAGTGGAGGGGGAACAGGAAGAGGCGGGCCTGGAGCATTCCCGGCAAAGTCCGAGCCTGTTCTTCTCCAGAGAAGCTGTCGCTGCTGCTGCAAAGGTTCTTCCTAGCTTCCTTGCCTGGGGTGGGCTGTGCCTGTGTGGGGTAAGCCAGGGGCACTTCCCAACCACAGTACAGTACAGTACTGTACAGTATATAATGCCTTTTGTCTGCCCCAAAAAAATGTCCTTGGAACCTAACCCCCCGCATTTACATTAAATCTTATGGGAAAATTGGATTAATTTAACATTGTTTCACTTAAAGTTGCATTTTTCAGGAACATAACTACAACATTAAGTGAGGAGTTACTGTAACTATTGTTTTGAAACCATGCATTCTTTATTAATTAAAAAAAAATGAGATAATGGACAAGGTATCCCGGGTGGGGTAGGGGAGGAGGGAAGGACAAGGCCACATTGCTTATTGTAGCCACACTAAAAATAAAACTATTTGAATGACAGCCTTCTGTTGCTTGGGCCATCCTCTGGAGTGAAGT
>NW_020664393.1:18679097-18702152 GCF_002925995.2 Terrapene triunguis
CGGCAGATGGTGCAATAGTACTGATAGCCATCGTACGTCTCCTGGGTGCTCCTGGCAGACCTCGGTGAGGTTGATCAGGGGCGCCTGGACAGACATGGCTATCCTCCTCTTAGAGCACCAAATGGGAGCCAGAGACTCCAGGTCATTCTCTTCTCTAAGTTTCGTCTCATGGAGATTCAGTCCTGCCTGGAATATCATGCGAGCTGGAGGCTTCTGCCTCAGGCTGCTCTCCCAGCCGGCAGCACTGCGCGGTCGCACCTACCCCAGCTTATCCCTTGCTCCCATGGCTCATGAAGCCTGGATAGTAGTAAGGAGCAGTTCAACTGTAGGCTGAGCAAGTGGAGAATGGTGGTAGAATGTGCCTTTGGATGTTTAAAAGCTCGCTGGCGCTGTTTGCTGAGTAGGTCAGATCTCAGCGCAACCAACATTCCCATTGTTATTGCTGCTTGCTGTGTGCTCCATAATATCTGTGAGAGTAAGGGGGAGACATTTATGGCGGGTTGGGAGGTTGAGGCAAATTGCTTGGCATCTGATTTTGAGCAGCCAGACACCAGGGCGATTAGAAGAGCACAGCAAGGTGTGCTGCACATCAGAGAGGCTTTGAAAACCAGTTTCATGACTGGCCAGGCTTCGGTGTGACAGTTGTGTGTGTTTCTCCTTGATGCAAACCTGCCCCCTTTGTTGATTTTAATTCCCTGTAAGCCAACCACTCTCCCCCCCCCTTTTGAAATAAAGTACAGTAACTCCTCATTTAACGTTGTCCCACTTAACGTTGTTTCAATGTTACGTCCCTGCCCAATTAGGGAACATGCTCGTTTAAAGTTGTGCAATGCTCCCTTATAACATCGTTTGGCTGCCTGCTTGTAAGATTCTGTGGAAGAGCAGCAACTTTACAAGGGAGCATTGCACAAGCGCTTCATCTCCGCTCCTCCCCCTCCCTCCCAGAAAGTCCTATGGCAGGCGGCGCTTAGGACTTTGGGGGGGGAGGGATGTGGCGTGCTCCGGAGAGGAGGTGGAGTGGGAGTGGGAAGAGGTGGGCCTGGAGTGGAGGGGGAACAGGAAGAGGCGGGCCTGGAGCATTCCCGGCAAAGTCCGAGCCTGTTCTTCTCCGGAGAAGCTGTCGCTGCTGCTGCAAAGGTTCTTCCTAGCTTCCTTGCCTGGGGTGGGCTGTGCCTGTGTGGGGTAAGCCAGGGGCACTTCCCAACCACAGTACAGTACTGTACAGTATATAATGCCTTTTGTCTGCCCCAAAAAAATGTCCTTGGAACCTAACCCCCCGCATTTACATTAAATCTTATGGGAAAATTGGATTAATTTAACATTGTTTCACTTAAAGTTGCATTTTTCAGGAACATAACTACAACATTAAGTGAGGAGTTACTGTAACTATTGTTTTGAAACCATGCATTCTTTATTAATTAAAAAAAAATGAGATAATGGACAAGGTATCCCGGGTGGGGTAGGGGAGGAGGGAAGGACAAGGCCACATTGCTTATTGTAGCCACACTAAAAATAAAACTATTTGAATGACAGCCTTCTGTTGCTTGGGCCATCCTCTGGAGTGAAGTGGCTGGGTGCCCGGAGCCTCCCCCTCGCATACTTGGGTGTCTGGGTGAGGAGGCTATGGAACATGGGGAGGAGGGGAGGCGGTTATACAGCAGGGGTCTGTGCTCTTGTTAGCTTTCCTGCAGCCCCAACAGACGCCTCATCATGTCCGTTTGCTGTCCCATTAGCCTCAGCATTGCGACCTGCCTCCGCTCTTCACGCTCACTTAATTCTTTCCTAGCCTCTGCCACTGAATGCCTCCATGCATTAAGCTGTGCCCTATCAGTGCGGGAGGACTGCATGAGCTCGGAAAACATGTCATCGCGAGTGCGTTTTTTTTCCACCTTCTAATCTGCGATAACCTCAGGGACGGAGATGATAGGGGGAGCGTAGAAACATTCTGCGCTCTACGATTCTGGGGGCACTGCATGGTCACCTGTGCTGCTGAGTTCGCCACGCTGACCAAACAGGAAATGAAATTCAAAAGTCCCCGGGCTTTTCCTGTGTACCTGGCTAGTGCATCAGAGATCAAAGTGCTGTTCAGAGCGGTCACAATGGAACACTCTGGGATAGCTCCGGGAGGCCAATACCATCGATTTGCGTCCGCACTACCCCAAATTCAACACAGCAAGGTCAATTTTAGCGCTACTCCCCTCGCTGGGGAGGAGTACAGAAGTTGATTTTAAGAGCCCTTTAAGTCGACGGAACGGGGTTGGTTGTGTGGACGCATTCATTTTAAAATTGACCTAACGTGGCTAAATTTGACCTAACCCTGTAGTGTAGACCAGGGCCTGGAAGATATGCTTTAGTGAAACATAAGCTATTTAACAAGTTTTGGACTCAATACATGCATGATGGGGTGAAATTTAATGGCCTACAATATACTGGAGGTTAGACTAGAATTAGTGTCTTTTGGTCTTAGTCTATTAATTAATGTTATTGCTGGGATTGAAATGGAGCAGAGAGAGGACTATTGCTCTGATCCCACATGTGAATAACTCTACACATGTGAGTAGTCCCATTTAATTCAGTGGAACTACATACATTCTACATTCTGTAGCATTCATGTCTTCCATCCAGTTACTCTGTGTGCCCAACCCTACTTACTTTATGATGTCTGCCAGGATCACCACCTCGAGGTGGTAAGGCTGCAGGCCATAAACACTAGCAGTCAAATGTTTCGCTTGATCAGAAGGGGAACATTGTGTTTTGGTCCTATCTCCTGATGAAGGAAATGACCAAAATGCTTTAAAGCTCATGCTCTATTTATTTGTGTAATCATTTAAGCTGCTATTTTCTCCTGACTTAATTGTACTAACCTGTAGAGAGATCATTTTAAATCTGGATTCTTACATTTTGTATTTGTGCCTCTGGCAGATCCTTCTTTCCTGGGACAGTCAATCTTTTTGGAAGAAAAAGCTATGTGATGGAGTCATAGAACAGTGACTTGTTTGTAAAATGTTCCATATACGGGGGTGCTATATAAAAAATGTTACCCAGTATGTTGTAGGTCTCTGGTAATATGTTACATTTATATAGCATCTTTCCCTATGAGGAATCTCAAAGTGCTTTACAAACTTGTGTGTGTGTGTGTATGTATGTAAGAGAGAAGGGTTCTTCCTCTGGGATTGAGGGTGATAGCCAGATGTGACAATCAATATGAGCATACTATCCAACAAATGAGGAAGGAAGCAGGCAACTTTTTCCAAAGATGCCAGCGCAAACTGTATTATGACAGAAAACTGCTATAGAGATCTTTAATGTTCTTTCAAAGCAGCCAGAGCTCTGTTTAAGGTCTCATCTGGAATTGAGTAATGGTAACCCTCAAGACATTCATACCTGTTACAAGATCTCATGTAATTTCCAGTATGATGGCCTGCATTAGCACAAATTACTGTAGTGGTGACTTTGTCAGAAAGTTTGCAAGTGTCTGTGGGAATTTGTCAGTCTTCCACTGAGAGTGAAACAGAGAATCAGTTCTTATAAAGCTAAATTTGCTTTCTAACTGCTGCTTCTGGAACTTTAAGCCAAAGCAAATGAAAAACAACCAAATTATGAACTACTCAAAACCCAGCAATGCATCCAAGAATCGTGACTATAGTAGTACTGCTGGTCACCACTCACAGTCTAATGGGTCCGAATTTCATGCATGCTGCAACAATTTTGTGCTGCACCCAGGGCCGGCTCTAACTTTTTTGCCGCCCCAGGCAAAAAAGAAGAGTGCCGCCCCGCCGTAACACCCCTCCCCAGTGCCGCGCCGCCGACCCCAGCGCTGCGCTGGGCCGCCGAAACCCCCGCCCCCCCCCGATTGCCACGCCGGGCCACCCAAAGCCCCCCTCTCTCCCCCCCAGCGCCTCGCCGGGCCGTCCAAAGCCTTGCCCCCGCCCCCGCCGAGGGCCGGGCCGGCCAACCCTCCCTCCCCGAGCGCCGCGCCGGGCCGCCCAAACCCCCGGAGCGCTGGGCTGCCCAAACCCCCAGAGCGCCGTGCCGCTGAAGCCCCCCCACCACCACCACCACGCCACCGAAAAAAAAAAAAAAAACCCCCCCCACCCCAAACAAAAACACCACGAGCGCCCCCCGCCACCCTAACATTGGCCGCCCCGTATAAGGTGCCGCCCCAAGCACGTGCTTGGTCGGCTGGTGCCTGGAGCCGGCCCTGGCTGCACCACACTCAGAATCTGGCCATTTAGGTGGCATAGCCAGCCACACCATGATCATTTCACTGTAAGGGGATCCTCCCTTCAGTGGCACAAAACCAGTGTAACAGTTTTATACCCTCCCCACACCAGCATTTTTCTTTAAAGGGGGTGTGGCTGGGACTTCCCTGCACCTCATTAAACCCTCATTGAATGCTGAGGCAATTGGCAGCAAGCAGAAGCTATAGCAGGCTAATGAGTGCTTTAACTTAGGCCAGGAGCTGGCCCATCAGGTGAACATTATGCCACCTTCACACATGCATCACTCCCTATTCAGCCTGTGCTGTGCACACATGGGAGGTGATTGCTCCGTGTGTAGACGTTAATCTAGCAAACTCAGGTATGGGAGCAGTGAAGACTCAGCCGCGTGGGCAGTACAGGCCTGCCCAGAATCCTGGCTAATTCCTCATGTGGCTGATCTGCGCTGAAGTGCACTCTGCTGTAGCTTCACTACTACCAGTACCTGCGCTAGTTAGCTAGACGCTAGCTCAGATATGTCTACATAAGCTGCAGTCACACCCCATGAGTTCAGTGTAGACATACCGTCAGCCATAGTCAAGGATCTGGACCAGTACAAATAGAGAAGCCACAATTATTTATTTTTACACAAGCAGAGTATTGTAAAATAAATATTTGTATGAACTGTATGATAATATCTTGCTCCCCTTACAAACTAAAGCTTCACCATATAAAAAAGCCATCTATATTTATCAGTGGCTTAAAATGTATAAAGTAAATGTGCTTTGTGTGCCGAATAGAGATGCAAAATAAGTTTCTTCTTCATAGGCTCAGGTATCTATGAGCAAACGTAACCTTTATGCCTTTGAAAACCATTCATATTTGTGTTGCTTTTAAAAATAACTTTGTATTGAGATGTCTGCTGTTGTGTGCATGGGGATGTGTCTCTCTCTGTTCAGCTTCTGTGTGAGTATCAAGGACACGGTTTTAAAATTGACATGCTAGATGAAGTTGGGAAATTCAAACTTATAGACTTTAATCTAAGGTAGAACTAAAATTTAGCCTTTTTATAATAGAATGTTTGACAAAGCTAATGCTATTGAAAATATTTTCTGGTCATTATTTCAAAATGTCATTGAAAATTTTATTTGACTGTTCCCAGGCAATGTTAAAAACATCACAGAACTGCATTGGTGCAGAAGAACCTGCAAGTGCATTGCCCATGCTGAGTGTAAAATGCAAAAAATATAAATTAAAGAGAATAATCAGTTAAGTAAACTAGATTTTTGATATTCTTTCATTTTTGAAATCTGAAGTGGTGTTGGTAAAATGGCTGGAGGAAATAGCTTTTTCAAAAGCTATAGTTTTAAATCTGTCACTATGTCTTTAAGGCAGACATAATCTTCATATATGTTCGAACAAAAGATGCAGTTAACTTGGAATATTCTTGGGATTGCAAAATGGGGCAAAATATTAACATAACCTTAACCATTATTTTAATAAACACAGACCAATTTTGCCCTCAGTTACAGCCTTGAGACCCCATTGATTTAACAGCGTTACATGGGTGTAAAATGGGGACAGGTTGATCCAGTTCTCAGTGTTTTATCTGTAAAAGAAGGTTGTAGAACAAATCTTATTTAATCTGGAATTGGGGATATTTTATGTGCTATAACATCACTGGTGATATCCACACAATCTGTGAATAGTGTTTAGCTGCCGCTGCAGAGCCAACAGATGGAGCACAAAACGTTTTTTTTTTTTTTAAAGTCTGTGGAGTATGTGGCGCTGGTTTGTTTTAATTTCCTGTCAATGAAGTGGTAGATTCAAAAGCAAACAGAATGCAGTGTACCTTGGGCTTTTTTAATCTAGAGGATTTCCTCCATCACATTATACTAGTTTTAAGGTAGATCAAATCTGGGGGCTTTTAAAGCTTTGTGCAGGATTTTGAAAAGTGCAAAGCATTGGCCT
This sequence comes from Terrapene triunguis, assembly GCF_002925995.2. Classification (NCBI taxonomy): domain Eukaryota; kingdom Metazoa; phylum Chordata; order Testudines; family Emydidae; genus Terrapene; species Terrapene triunguis. The sequence continues at coordinate 18,685,268 of NW_020664393.1, forward strand.
AACTCTGCTCCCATCCAAGTCAAAGGCAAAACTCCCATTGACTCGAATGGGAGCACAGTTAGCTCAATGATGAGCACTTTTCAGAATTGACCCTAGATGTCCTTTTTAAGAATTTATTATTTTGATTTTTTTAAATTATAAACTAGATGGGGGAGGTGTAGGGGGAGAAGTACTTCCAGTCTGAGAGCATGTGTGTCAGGCGTTCACTTGGAGTGTATTTTTATGGAAGATAGGCTTATGATATAATTCAGATACCTTCTGTATATTGGCCACTGAAATAAAAGCAAGTACTATTGCATCCAGGTACTAACCCTTTGAATGATTTCCACACAGATATCTCTAAAATTAAAACATTAATTTTCAAAAAGCATCCAAGACCTTATTTTAAACTATCATTTTAGAAAACACAGAAGCAATTTCTGACCATCTAGATTAGTACTGCTTTGTCGCTGTACCTCAATGCAGATTCAGAATGGTAGTGTCAGATGAGCTTTATGTATGCCGGTATTTTGCATTTATCAAACAAGTGGGGCAGAGGAATTTTTCCTGACTGTATGTAATGGGGAATGTCAAAGCTATTGAAACCCTTGATGTGACACATTCTTGATACAAAAATACATTTTCTTGGATCCCAGCTCCTGAAACTAGTTGTGGAACACCAAAGATAACTAGCGCTTATGCAGTGTTCAAACTATGATTCCATGCAGGGTGTAAGGAGCTATAATTTTTAATCAGAGCTGTATATTTAGACAAATAATTTTCTATACAAAGTTCATCTTTATCAAATGCAACCTTTACATTCCCCTTGCATGCCAGCCTGATGGTGCAGCTGACAATGCAGGTACCTTCTACCTTAAATAAAACCTGGAAAAAAAGTTTGAGATAATGGGGAATTAGGTTGGAATTTAGCCCTGTGCTAGCTAAAGCATATTTAAACAGTATCCCACCAACTGAGTCTCAAACAAAATTGTAGCTAGCACAGTTGTGATTCCAGTGTGAGCGTGGGTGTCACGTCAGTGAGACTGAGTCTCCAGGGAGAATGAACATTGGCATTCTGTCTTCCATGAAACCCACGTATGCTCCCCCACATCAGTATGCGCTGCTGTCACCCATCCATTAGCGAAATAGTAAAATCAAAAGATGTTCTAAGAACCAGTCTTTGTCTGCATTAATCTCCCAAGTGTTTTGCATTCTGTCTGCTTAGTTTGAGAGCTCTTTCGCTAGGAAGTGTATCTTTTGTGTCTGTCTTGTATAGGTATAGGCACACTGTCTGCTCTTAACAAATAATTAATAATTGCAACCATCCTGAAGGAAGCTTTCATTCCTCTGGGCTGCAGTGCAGGTGCTGAAATAAAGGATAGTAGTATTACATGAGTGGCAAAACAAATTGAGAGGTAAATAATCCTGCAAGCCTACTGGACTTTCTGTGTATCCCAAGTCCATTGCTTTTGGAGATGGCAGAGAATTTGGGAAAATCTGATCAGGGTGAGAGGGGGAGAACCTACAATGTGCTTTCATGCTTTCCCTCCTGTGCTCCCACAGCCTTTCACTGTAAGAAAATTAAACTTGTAAATGAACCTGATCTTTAATTTATGCAGCATCTCAGCAGCAAGCTTGCTTATCTGTAATTTTTGTTCTCTGAGATTGCTGGTACAAGAAATATTAGAACATACTATGCAAAGCTAATTGTCTGGGTGCATGCATGAGTATGCACTCAGTGTCATGCATTTGTTGCCTGGCTATTGTTGATGATTCAGAACAAATGAAGATATTGCAGAATCCAAATATGTGATATAAATCAGTGATGTAGTATTAAGACCGCAAGATCACTTTTTTGCAATCCAAAGGCTAAATCTTGCAAATCTGAAATAATTGTCCCCCCTCCCTTTTTATACATCATCCTACAAATTTCCGCTCCTATCTTTGGATTCTGTTAACCTGCAGATATTTTAGAACCTGTATTTGCTTGGATGCCTGCTCTTGTCAAGAGGCATTATGATACCATGACCTCTTCACTAGAAAACTGCATTGGCAATCCTCCTCTGGGGACTGGTATAGAATTAATACAGGCAGGCAACAGCTATGTTGGCTGTTTTTCCTCTAGTCCCCTTTTCTCAAAGGAGAACAACTCCAAAAGGTAATGGCCTTGTCCCAGAAAACTAGGCTTTTTTTGCTTACTACATTTTAAATTCTTGACCTGAGCAGTTGATCAAAGAGTCATGTTTCAGTTGCAGCAACAAAAGAGCAGATTTGTGCTTCTTGTAAATTAAACTAAGCTCTGGTTTACTGGGGGAAAATTATATATTTCTAATGGCAACACACACACACACGTAAACAGAGGTATGAGGAGGTCATGAATTACCCAACGTCACATAGTGAGTCAGGAACAGAGCTGTTTTTAAAAGCAGATCTGTTGACTCACTTGCCTTACCTTCTCTGATAATGTAATTTTCAACTGTAGATTGAGAGAAGAGAGGTTATGGAAAATTATTTTATGGGAGGTTATACATTAGTTTGAATGCTATACTTTTGTGAATTTCTACTTTTATAAAACTTCAGCGGTCACTGACAGAAGTTGTTTGGCATTCTTACACCATAACTTGATACACACTTAAACCATTGATTTTTAGTGGAGCTTTGATTCTAACGGAGAGGACAGCAGAAAACAATCTCTTAGCATATCGCCAAAAGTGAGCTATGTGAATACTCCTCTTTTGCTTTTGTGTATTTGACTCCAGGAAAAGACTTACATTGAACTCAGAACATCGGCTGTAGTGTTTTTGCCACGCTTATTTTAATTACAATAAGATCGTCTTGACCATGAACTTTTTTCATCTTCCCATGTCTACAGATCTAGCTGTTGACAGGCATTGTCCATGTAACCACTGTCCCTGCTGAAATCCTTGTTCCATCTCCTCTCACCCTGGCTATTGGGGAAGTGGAGTAGGGCGTAAGTGTTGGCTTGCCCTCCAGCCCTTCTCCTCCACCTCCAATCAGGAGTCAGTAACCCAACAGAAGGGGACAGGTGCTACTTCTGCTGGCTCAACAGATGTACTTCCAGCAGCAGTCAGGTGGACTGGATAGGGCTGAAAGGGACTGGTCCATTTGTACACCCAGATTTTCACTTGGCCTATGTGAGTAGGTTTTTCAAGCACTGCCTTAATCTTATAGTGGTCCAGCAGACTTATGGAATTATTCTGGCCACTATGTTCACATCTATTTGAAAATCTCAAGTGTGGCTCATATTTAGCTTTTTCTCCTTCATATTCTCTCTCTCTCTCTCTCTCTCTCTCTCTCAAAAAATAAATTCATGAGCCAGAGTCTAAGATGTAGATTGCTTCAGCATGTGGACATAATTTAGGCTGGATTTCCACACTGTAAAGGCCAATGTCGTAGCGGTTATGAGCTACTGTTCTTTTCCATTCAACCGTGCTAGCTTTATTTCCTTTTTTTTTTTTTTTTTTTTTTTTTTTTTTTTTTTTTTTTTTTTTTTTGGATGTGGATATGCTATCATTTGACTCTGGCAGTATTTGAGAAGCGTTTCTGAGCTGGTTCTGTAGATTTAAGGTATTTAACTTAAGTAGGCTATTGCTGACTTTCTTATGCTTTTAAACTGTGCCTTTGTGACGGTTACTATAACAGTACTGCCCCTTGGGCACCTAGGATGTTAAAATTTTGTCTTCGTCGCCTAGTAGTTTAACTACTGTTTAGCTCTGGAACAATTTCTATCTATTGCACAGGACCAAGTTGAGGGGAATCTCCTACCTTGCATGATCTAGTATGAACTGTTCAAAAAGAAGTAGTAAAAGGGATTTTCCTCTTGCTCATCCTCAGCTCACCAAAGTCCCATTAGCCTAGGAGAACGTGAACTGGGCTGGTCCCAGGAGGTCCTGAGTTCCCATCTCTTTCACTGGTAGCTCTTAATTTTCTGCACTTCATCTTTGGTGAATCCTCACTCCATGGCTTGCAAGAGTTAAGCCGATACAATTACTGGTATTTTAGTGGGATGGAATGGGATAAGTGATGCACAAATAAATTAAGTTTTATTTGCTCAAGGCTATATAGGAAGTTTGTGGCGGAGCTGGGATTAAACCCAGCTCTTTGGTGTAATAGATCTGTGTCTCATGCCATCAGTCTGTCTTAGGTATTTATCTGGTACTTATGGTCCATTGTAGTACTCGAAAGGTGGAGAAGTACGCCCCTTTGGCCGACACCTTGAGAGCTATGGGTTACCAGGTTCAGAGACACGCGCTGATCATCAGAGCCTTGGGCGCATGGGACCCCAGTATAGAGCAAGTGCTGAGAGAATGCGGAAACGGTCAACGTTATACTCGGCTGATGTGGCAACTCATGGTGTCGGACGCCATCAGATGGTCGAGGGACATCTACATAGAACACATCACCGGACATTGGCAATAACAGGAGGGATGAGCTGGAGTGCCAGTGAGAAGCACAGTCAGGAAAGTAGCTGAAATACTTCCCTGATATGTTGTATTAGAAAATACAATCTACCCTAATTCTCAATTACTGAGAGACAATCTTCACTCATTGATATATTTTGCTTTCCACAACCAAATCTCTGTACAACTTTTCATGAGCGATGTACCCGAATACTTGGATGCTAATATCTAAACTGTATTCTTAAATTTATTCACCTAAATTTGGGTTATTGCTGATTATGTACAATATGTATCATATGACTTTTAAAAACAAACTTTGTATTTGTGGATAATCTTTCTAGCCTATATCCAGATGTACAGACACTGTTTTCTCAACCTGTGTATTATATAATTTTAAAATTAGCTTTAATAAAAATTTTAAATCTCAGCACCTCACAATCTTAAATGTATTTTATCCTTGCAACACTCCTGCAGTGTAGGGAATCATGGAATATCAGGTTTGGAAGGGACCTCAGGAGGACATCTAGTCCAACCCCCTGCTCAAAGCATGACCAATCCCCAACTAAATCATCCCAGCCAGAGCTTTGTCAAACCTGACCTTAAAAACCTCTAAGGAAGGAGATTCCACCACCTCCCTAGGTAACCCATTCCAGTGCTTCACCACCCTCCTAGTGAAAATTTTTTTCCTAATAGCCAACCTAAATCTCTCCCACTGCAACTTGAGACCATTACTCGTTGTTCTGTCATCTGGTACCACTGAGAACAGTCTAAAGCCATCCTCTTTGGAACCTCCTTTCAGGTAGTTGAAAGCAGCTATCAAATCCTTCCTCATTCTTCTCTTCTGCAGACTAAACAATCCCAGTTCCCTCAGCCTCTCCTCATAAATCATGTGCTCCAGCCCCCTAATAATTTTTGTTGTCCTCCACTGGATTCTTTCCAATTTTTCCACATCCTTCTTGTAGTGTGGGGCCCAAAACTGGACACAGTACTCCAGATGAGGCCTCACCAATGTCGAATAGAGAGGAATGATCACGTCCCTCGATCTGCTGGCAATGCCCCTACTTATACAGCCCAAAATGTATAAATTCTCAGAATGGAGAGGGGTAACAAGTGGTGTCCCCCAAGGGTCAGTCCTAGGGCCAATCCTATTGAACTTATTCATAAATGATCTGGAGAAAGGGGTAAAAAGTGAGGTGGCAAAGTTTGCAGATGATACTAAACTGCTCAAGATAGTTTAGACCAAAGCAGACTGTGAAGAACTTCAAAAAGATCTCACCAAACTGATTGGGCAAGAAAATGGCAAATTAAAGTTAATGTGGATAAATGTAAAGTAATGCACATTGGAAGAAATAACCCCAACTATACATACGATATGATGTGGGCTAATTTAGCTACAACAATTCAGGAAAAAGATCTTGGAGTCATCGTGGATAGTTCACTGAAGACGTCCACGCAGTGTGCAGCGGCGGTCAAAAAAGCAAACAGGATGTTAGGAATCATTAAAAAGGGGATAGAAAATGAGACGGAGAGTATCTTATTGCCCTTATATAAATCCATGGTACACCCATATCTTGAATACCGCGTACAGATGTGGTCTCCTCATCTCAAAAAAGATATACTGGCATTAGAAAAGGTTCAGAGAAGGGCAACTAAAATGATTAGGGGTTTGGAACGGGTCCCATATGAGGAGAGATTAAAGAGGCTAGGACTTTTCAGCTTGGAAAAGAGGAGACTAAGGGGGGATATGATAAAGGTATATAAAATCATGAGTGATGTAGAGAAAGTAAATAAGGAAAAGTTATTTACTTGTTCCCATAATACAAGAACTAGGGGCCACCAAATGAAATTAATGGGCAGCAGGTTTAAAACAAATAAAAGGAGGTTCTTCTTCGCACAGCGCACAGTCAACTTGTGGAACTCCTTACCTGAGGAGGTTGTGAAGGCTAGGACTATTACAGCGTTTAAAAGAGAACTGGATAAATTCATGGAGGTTAAGTCCGTTAATGGCTATTAGCCAGGATGGGGAAGGAATGGTGTCCCTAGCCTCTGTTGTCAGAAGGTGGAGATGGGTGGCAGGAGAGAGATCACTTGATCATTGCCTGTTGGGTTCACTCCCTCTGGGACATCTGGCATTGGCCACTGTCGGTAGACAGGATACTGGGCTAGATGGACCTTTGGTCTGACCCAGTACGGCCATTCTTATGTTCTTATGTAATGCTGTTAGCCTTCTTGGCAACAAGGGCGCACTGTTGACTCATATCCAGCTTCTTGTCCACTGTAATCCCTAGGTCCTTTTCTGCAGAACTGCTGCCTAGCCATTCGGTCCCTAGTCTGTAGCAGTGCATGGGATTCTTCTGTGCTAAGTGCAGGACTCTGCACTTGTCCTTGTTGAACCTCATCAGATTTCTTTTGGTCCAATCCTCTAATTTGTCTAGGTCCCTCTGTATCCTGTCTCTACCCTGCAGCGTATCTACCACTCCTCCCAGTTTAGTGTCATCTGCAAACTTGCTGAGGGTGCAGTCCACGCCATCCTCCAGATCATTAATGAAGATATTGAACAATACAGAGTCTCTGTATTTTAGCAGTAAAAAAAAAAAAAAGCATTGGGGAGGAAAGGCTTGCTTGTCAAACACATTTGTTTGGGGAAAGAAGCTGGTTATAGCTCTATTTTAAACCAATGTGTGACAGTGGTATCGCATGTATTGTACTCACATTAAGAAGGTTACCTGTGCAATCTTAACGTTGGCATTTACTGACACTTGCATGTTTAACATTGTCTTGATATATAAAATTCCATACAAAAAGCCATTATGGTTGTTACAGTAGTTATCATTTTAGGAAGATTTTGCGGTCTTTGACGGTGTGCACATGGTTTTAGATAGCCCCAGATCACAAAAAACTATTAATAAATCCCTCACTGTTTTGTTAGTATTTTTATTACAAACTATACCTTGGTCTTCCTCACTGTGAATTGCACTTTGCTTTACATAAAGGATGCCACGAATTCTAAAGTGTTGCTACTTCCCTTTTATTCTCTAGTCTGTACTGTGTAGCCAGGAGGTGTCATGTCCCATTGATAATCACTCACCCCACCACTTCCTGAATATGTATGTAATGTAATTAAAATAGTTGAGTTCTCCTCTCCAGACCAATCATTCTAGCTCACCCATTTCAGTTTTTCTGTTTCTGGTATTGGTGTACAGACTGCCATAATGTTTATTTCTAGGGGCAATGTCATTATTATTAGCCTGTTGGTTGGTAGATTATTTTTTCATAAGCATAGAAATTAAAGATGGAAAAGACCTATTAGGTCATCTACTCCAGTGTTTCTCAACAACTGGTTCGTGGGCTGGGGCTGGTCCCTGAGATCTCCCTGACACAGTTTAGGAAGGCAGCAAGCCGGTCCCTGGTATCAAAAATGTTGAAAAACACTGATCTGCTCCATCTCCCTGCCAGTTTAGTAGTACATACTCAGATGTACAGACACTCTTTTCTTAACCTATGTATTATATAATTTTAACATTAGCTTTATTTTTTTTTTTTAAATCTGTTGCTTGACCAGCCTAATTTTAAATGACTCGGGGGAGAGGGCTTCAGCCACTAGCTCTGGGAAGAGTATTCCACAGTGTAAACCAAACTTTCTGTCATAGAGTTAGTCCGAATAGTGATCTTAACTTTCTCCCGCTCTGAATTCAGTTCTCTTCGTCTTTAATTATAGTCTCCACTTTCACATACCTGAATAATGCTTGCCCCTTTGGTGTTTACTTTTTTTGTATTTGTGGACTGCTACCATGCCCTGCCCTTGTCCTTATTTAGCCAAGCTATACATTCTTAACCCTTTTAATCTTTCCCCCAAAATCAGTCTCCGTAGCCTTCTAATCATAATTATGGCTCCTCTTTGAGTAGCCTTCCATTTGTCAACAGCATCTTTCTGATAATGAGATGCCCATGACTGAATGCTGTTTTCCATGGGCTACATTCTGCCCTGATTTGCACTCTGTATAACTTCAGGGGGGCAAGGCACATGATGGTGTTAGGTACAGTCAGAGCCATGTAGCTATGTGTACTTCAAGCTCAATCAGCCTTGCGTTTAAAGTTATTTGATGCTGAAGCTTGTTCTTTTATTTGCCTGCCAAGATCTACGTTGAGGGTCATGTGTTTTCCCTGCAAAAGCTGATAACATCACAAGTGGCTAAAGTAGTGCATTTTGCTGCGTTGCCCTGGGTGTGAGTTACGTCATCCTCTCTTGCGGGGAAGCTCAGAATACCAAAGTCTGGGCCTGAGAGCATAGTAAAAGAGCTGTTTTTCAAATATAGTAAAACCAGTCTATCCGAAATGATTCTGATGTCCTTGAAATGTGTTGCTAAATGGGGCTTTGGATAATTGGGGCAGTTACTGAGCACATGGGTCCCCTGGCATGAATCATCTGACTTGTGTTTAAGAGGGAGTTTTGAATGAAGAGGGTTCAGATAAACGTGGTTTTGCTGTATTTAATCTATCTGAAATTTTGAGGTCTACATATAGATATTCTCTTGGCCCCAAATCCTGCATATAGGTACGCTGGGCGGCTGGGCCCCAAACGCACCGGGCCTATTGAACTTCCATTGTGAGCACTGGGGACAAGGGAGAAGCGAGCTTGTCCAAGGGAACGCTGCACCTGCTGCAAGTTGCAGAGCAGAACTCCATGGCACGAATCTGTGCCAGAAGGCAGAAGAAAGTCAGTCTTGAAAGCGTGCCCATTATGTCTGCTGTTCGTCTCCATATCTTCCACATATTCACAATACCCGTGCTCCAGAATCTGCCAGGGCTGCCTGTGGGGTTCCAGGGGGAGTTAACATATTGATCCTCCTCACCTAGAAAGCCTTAAATAGCTTGGGACCTCTGGCCCACCTGAGAGATTGCTTCTCTCTCCACGCAGTGCTGCCATGGTTGCAGTGTGCAGAGATCTTTTAGCCGACATTTCCTTGCTCTAACAGAAAGGGGGATTCTAGCAGAGTGTTTGCTAGGATGACACCTAGTCTTGGGAGTTCACTCCCATTCCCTGCTCCTGTTCCCTTTTTGAAATATTCCAGATTTGTTTACCTTCTGGGCATACTGCAAGCCCCATGTGTTGGGAGAGTGTTTGGGAAGGAGTCAGTTGGAGGTGTGGATTTTTATTGGGGGTGTTGAGGTAGGGAATTTCAGTTCTGTGGCTTGGCAGTTTCTGTGGGGAGAAGCACAGAAGACTCTGGCGTAGTGTCTGTGACATGACTGCAAAGAAACGTGGGCCAGTTTAGGGCTGAGCTCCATCCTTCAGCTCTGTGACCTGCTTGTGCGCAGCAAAGGCTTTCTAGGTGAGCTTTGTTCCATTGATAAAGAGTTGACCTGTGCTGATATGGGATTTTAAAACACTTTTAACAAGTATTTACAAAAATTCAGTGAGCACCTAAAAAATGTGCATGTTGGATCCAATCCAGCAAACATACATGGGGAGTAACTCTACTCTCATAAGTAGCCCTATTAAAGTCAGTTGAGCTACTCTCAGATGTAAAGTTACATGTGTGTCTGTAGGACCAGGCCCTAGATTAGGTTAATTGTGGCAGCAGGGAGAGAGCTTAGGAGGAGATGAAGTTAAACATTTTAAAAAATATATAAATTGTGGGTATAGCAGAGCTAAGGGCAGACTCACAGTCTGTGTTATGGAGTGATGCAAAGCGGCTCTAACCCAGCTGCAAATGTCTAGCAGAAAATTTCCCTATCAGATGGGAGCTCATCTGTATTAAGCACAGGGGCTGTGCCACTGACTTCCAGGGCTTTGCTGTAGCAATGCTATGAAGTTCAGGGTCCATTAAAGGCCCCAACCGGTTGTGAGATTCAAAGTTGCTGACATCAAGGCTGGGGTGAACCTGAGAATCAGGAAGTGTGGTCTGGCTCCCTGACTTACTCCTCACACTCCCCAGTAGCTTTGTTTCCACTTAGCCAAGCCTCTGACAGCCACACATCTACAACAGTGATATGGCCACTTAAGTACACCGATAAATAAGAGTTGGCTAATTTGGATAAAAATCTGGTGTTTTTGATTAGCTCATATGCTGTGCTCCATATGTGGGTATGTTTGTAAGTAGGAAGAGGGAGATGTTGAAACAGTTGTAGATGAAGTAATGAGATCAGATCCTCAGCTGGTGTATATCTGCATTGCCTCATTAACTTCAGTGGAGCTACGTTGATTTACACCAGTGGCTCTCAAACTTTTTTACTGGTGACCCCTTTCACATAGCAAGCCTGAGTATGACCCCCCCCATATAAATTAAAAACACTTTTAAATATATTTAACACCATTATAAATGCTGGAGGCAAAGCAGGGTTTGGCGTGGACGTTGACAGCTCGCGACCCCCCATGTAATAATCTCGTGAGCCCCTGAAGGGTCCCGACCCCCAGTTTGAGAACCCCTGATTTACAGCATTGTTTAGTAACTGACAGTAGATTAATATCTTGTAAGGTCCCTTTAAAGCTTCCTAGAAAAATCTTTACAGAAAAATATACTGAAAGTCGTATAAAAATTGGCTAAAAATTACTTTCATATCAGCCTTGTCAGCATCCTTCTGTGGCCTGCACACTTCGTGTCTTGGGACTCCCAAAGGTTTGTAAAGGGATACTGTCAAGTCAAATGTGGCCCAAAATTTAGGCTATGTTAAACAAGCTGTTACAAAACCTAAGGCCAGTAAAAATGTTCCCATTTAAAAAATAGAAAGCAATATGCCACCTTCAGAGTTTGCTATCTTAGTGTTCCAGTACTTGAGAATCTGAAATCAAAATGTACTATAATTAGTGAAATTCCATTGTTGCTGGCACAGAGGTGCCCGAGGCAAAGCAACAGGGGTTCGTGGCCCGGCGTGCTTCGCGCCAATAAACACACCAGGTGGAGAAGCAAACAAAGTTTATTTGAGATCTCAAAGCGGTGCTAGGAGACAGGCACGTCTCAAATCGAGCACACTAACAGAAACAGTTTTTCTCCTTTATACCTTTTGCAGTCAAGCCTCATCCCCCCCCCTTCCCCCGCTACCCCTCCCTTCCTCCCCCCATTCCTCTCTTTACCCCTCCCATTCCTGGTAACAGTTACTAAGCAAATAGCAATTATATTTAAGCAGTTAGTTTATGTTGGCAGCTATAAGTTCAGCTCGTTAGTAACACTTCTTGAACTACTATCTTGTCCCGTTCCTTTGATTTACTATCTTTCCTTCGGCCAGAGGTATGCAGGCCTCATTATTACTACTGATATCAAGTTGCTTACACATTTCACTTGCACCTGGCCTTTGAGGTCTATTAGAGTTTAAACATGGAAGGAGTTTGGTTCAGGCCTAGTACAGGTAGGCTTCATTGACACTTGTGATTTTTCACCCTCCTGAGTTACCTGGGGTGAAGGTGATGCCTGGTGACGTCAACAACTCCCTCCTTTGAGAATACTCAACAAGCTTTTGGCTGAGTTTTCTCATATTCTGTGGACAAGATATGATTGAGTGCTATGAAGCTGGGGTTTTCAATGAGAGGGTATGCTGGGACTTCTGGGGAACGGGGGGGCACAAAGCTTACGGAGGAGCACCTTAAAACAAGCAATCAGGAGGAGGGTGACCAAGCATAGTACCACACCCGTGAGGAGGAGACGCACAAGGCTATTTCCCAGTCCTCCTAGGTTGGGCAACCAACTCCAAAGGGAATCGAAACCTGTGGGTTCCCTTTCCTGGGCCTTCCACTGCTCAAAAGCCTGTTTGGCTGACAGGATGTGCTTGTTAATGTCCTGTGAGTTTTTCGGGACATAAGTACAACATTCACTCCCAATAAGGGCACACACCCCGCCCTGGGAGGCTAAAACATAATCTAAGGCCTGTCTGTTTTGCAGGGACAGCAACCGGAGCTGGTAAAGCTCTGAGTTAAGGCTTTTCTCTATGGCCAAGGTTTCATTAGCATACTTGGTGAGAAACACAGAGAGCCTACGATAAAATTGGGTTAGCTGTCCCACCCCATAGGATGGGAGGAGGATCATACCCAACAGATATCTGACCAATTTTGGGGAACCGCCCTCCAGGGTAACCCTGCTGTGTGGAGCGGGACTTGGGAGCATACCCAGCAGTTAGAGAGGTTGAACTCTTGGGCAAAGCAAACCTTTAAGGACTTATATGTGTTTGTTTCCAAGTTAGTAGGGATTTTTTTCCATTACGCATGTGGTCGGGGGGAAACGGGAGGTAACGAGAGGAGTGTCCCTATGGCAAAGAGTACCATTGTGGCAGACCCTGGACCTGAACTCATGCTGGGCAGGTGACCCTAGGGCCTAACAATTACAATTCCCCAAATATTCACAAAATAACAATTACCAATAGCAGGCAGACTAAAAGCAAAAGGGACCAGGCCACCAGGTGAAAATAAACACAACCAACGCTCAGAGTTCTTGCGAGGAGTGCGCTGTGACTGTCCAAAGAGATCACAGGGCATCCCCAGCAGGCCTTATTGTCTTTTGAATAACAGCTTAAGTCCCAGATCGTCGCTGGCAGTCTTCTCTGCAGGCTGGACGGTCCACCGTTCAGGAGCAGGCACTGCTTTCAGGCGAGAGTGATGAATCCAGTTCTTGTGTCCTTCGACCTTTGCTGCTGTATGGGAGATCAGCAGGACGGTGTGGGGTTCCTTCCACTTCTCTTGGAGAGGCTCGTCCTTCCAGGTCCGAACGAGTACGGAGTCACCTGGCTGCAAGGAGTGGATCGGGGCATCCAGCGGGAGAGGCTGCAAATCTTTGGTATACCTGTGGAGAGAACAGAGAACAGCAGACAGAGAGCACATGTACTGAGATAAGAAACCACAGCCTACCTCCCACTTCCCTGCCAGAACCGGTGTACCGTTCATAGGCCATGCCCTTCCAAACATAATCTCGAAGGGACTGAGCCCTAACCTGCCCTTTGGGAGAGCGCGAATGCGGAGCAAAACAAGGGGTAGAGCATCAGGCCACTTAAGGGAAGCCTCTTGGCAGACCTTTGAGAGGTGCCGCTTAAGTGTCTGATTTGTGCGTTCCACTACCCCACTGGCCTGCGGTCGCCATGGAGTGTGGAGTTTCCAGGGGATCTGTAGGGCATCCGATATCTTCTGAACAACTTGGGATGTGAAGTGTGTTCCGTTGTCAGATTCCATCCACTGGGGGAGTCCGAAGCGGGGAATGATCTCCTTGACGAATTTAAGAGCCATCATTTTGGCAGTGTTGTTACGACATGGGAAGGCTTCAGGCCATCCACTGAATCGATCCACTAAGACGAGAAGGTATCTGAATCCTTGGGTCCGGGGGAACTCAGTAAAATCTATTTGCCAAACTAGTCCTGGGCCTGGGGTAGGTTCCAGAGTGGCTGGTGGCACTGACACTCCAGGTCGAGGGTTGTTCTTTTGGCAGACTAGACATTCAGCCTGCACCTGGGAGGCCAGAGGCCTAAGTCCAGAGGTTAGAAAATATTTATTCATAAGCTGGGAAACAGCCTCTCTTCCTGCGTGGGTAGACTGATGTAGTTTCTGTAGTACTGGCCGTATTAGATTCCTTGGTAGGAGGATTTTTCCTTCTGTGGAGTGGAGCCATCCCTCCTTTTCCCGGAGCCTAAGTGTGTTGGCTAGGTTCCTCTCTTCGTGAGAGTACTGAGGGGTTGGGAGCTCCCCCACTGATGGGATGAGGGCATGCATATGGGCGTCTTCAGCTTCCTGTGGTTCCAGGGTAGCAGCTCGCTTGGCCTCTCTGTCCGCCCTGGCATTACCCTTAGCCACATCTTGATCTTCTCTTTGATGAGCCTTGCAGTGTATTACTGCTACTTCTGAGGGGAGCTGTACCGCTTCTAAAAGCCGGAGAATTTGAGGCCCATGTTTAACCGGAGAACCTTGGGCTGTCAACATTCCTCTTTCCTTCCACAGACCGGCATGGGCGTGTAGTATTCCAAAGGCATATCTGGAATCAGTAAAAATGTTAACCTTTTTTCCTTTTGACAGTTCAAGTGCACGGGTTAAGGCTACCAATTCAGCCAGCTGAGCTGATGTCCCAGCAGGCAAACCCTCTACTTCCACAGTCTCATGGAGAGATACAATAGCATAGCCTGCCCTCCTCTGTCTCCGGTAACAGGGTGGCTGGGTTAAGGGAGGGACAGGTCTGTAGGGTAACTTCAGGATTTTCTAACAGTTTTGATACTGTTTGATTCGCACTGAGCTTTTGCCTGGGAGAAGCTGAATATGAACAGAGGTCTGACGGTTTGCCTTCCCTGGGACCCCTGATGCCCATACTAGAAGAAAAACCTGCTTTTCCCACTGGCTCCATTCTGGGGCTTGCATGGCTGAGGGCTCAGTTGCAAGAGTCATTATTCAGGCATTCTCTGGGGGTAAGGTGAGGGTTATTTCATCTTGGGTGAAATGCAGGGTGGCACCTAAGCGACAAAGCAGGTCCCGTCCCAATAGAGGCGTTGGACAATCGGGGAGGTAAACCAGTCTGTGAGATAGAGTTCTGTTTCCCAAAGCACATTCCGCAGGGGCATATACTGGGCACTTGGTTCCTTTCCCTGTGGCACCCACCACAGTGAGGGAATCTGCCACAGGCAGCTGCAGGGGTTGGTTTACAGCGGTTCGCGCAGCTTCAGAGTCTATTAAAAAGTCTGTTTGAATCTCCCACCCGCATGTTTACTTGGGGTTCCGGGGGCAGGATAGTCCGTCTCCCCTGACACCCCTATTCTTGATCCTCTGCTGCCATCATAGGGGTACCTTCCCTTTCGGGGCACTCATTTTTCCAATGTCCCTCCTTTCGGCATATGGCACACTGGTTGCGACCCAGACGCCTTTCCTGTGAGCCAGGGCGCCCACGTCCACGTCCTCTCATTCCCCGGCCCCTTCCACCTTCCTGGAATTTTCCCTTGCCACCGGCCTGTACTGCTGCAACCATCATTTTCGCTTGCCTCTTTTCCTTTTCTCCCTCCCTAAGGCTGTAAGCCCTGTTTGCAGTTTCCAGAATCTGTGCTATGGTCATGCCCATCAAATCCTCCTTTTTCTGCAGTTTCCTTTTAATGTCAGGGGCTGCACGGCTGGTAAAAATACCCTTTATGATTGCCTCAGTTTCCCGTTCATCAGGGTCTGCATTAGTAGTTTGCCTGATGGTATCCCGGATACGCTGCAGAAAAGCAACCGGACTCTCTTTTGGCTCCTGTGCTAGCTCATAAGGCTTAGCCCAATTGTTATGTCGGACAGCTGAGTGTCGGAGACCATGTAATAGGAGCTCCTTGTATACAGTGAGACGTGTTTGGCCCACAGGGTCATTAGGGTTCCACCCGGGATCTGCTAGGGGGACCTGGACTGCAACAGTAGGGACGTGATGTGGATTCAGTTCATGTCTCTTCTGTGCCTCCTCCCTTGCTTTAGACACAACCTGATTACGCTCTACCTCAGACAGCAGGGTCCGCATAAGGACATTACAGTCATCCCAGTCAGGTTTACAGCTAGCCAGACACCCTTCAAAAATAGAAATGAACTTGCTTGGATTCGTTGAGAATTCTCCTGCCTCTGCCTTGAAAAGCAGCCAGATGTACAGGGTTAAAAGCCACTGACACAAGATCCTGTGTTCCTGGACGGGCTACCACACTCTCAGTAATCAACGGATACAATCCCACTGGGGCGGGGGGGTACTCTCTGAAGCCTGTGGGGGTGGAGGAGCCGAAGGGGACACCGACTCTGCCATCACAACCGGAGGAGGGTTCTGGGGACTAACAGTAGTTACTACCGAACCTGACGGAGTCAAATTACACCTTTGCAAAAGATCTGACCTATCTCTTAACAACATAAACAACTGTACATACATATGTTCATTCCATTTACCCGTACGCTGACAAAACAAAAGCAATTGAAGGATCGTATTATAATTGAGTGATCCCTCCGGTGGCCACCTTTCCTGGTCCTCTAGCTGATATTGAGGCCAGTCTACTGTACAGAATCTTTTCAGTTTACTTTTAATCAACGGATCCGATCCAAACACTTTCCAGTTCACCAGAATGCATTCCAAGGGTGTACACCTTGCCCTGCCTGCCATACTCTGTCCCTGCCCCATATTAGGGAGACACTGGGCGTCCCCAGGTCAAAACAGGTAGACGCTGGGCGTCCCCAGGTCAAGACAGATAAAGTCCCCACTGGACTGTTCCTACCTTATCCAAGGGTCCGGTTCTGCACCGTCGCCCTATCCACGGGACCGGTTCCCCACCGTCGCCCGCAGCTGCTTCTCCACTACTCAAGCGCGTTGCACCGTTGTGCCCTCCGGGGTCGACCAAACCACGTCTCTGCCGAGGCCCCCCGATGAAGTCACCGGTGAGCGCTCTGGGCGTCGGTCGTCGTCGTAATCCGTCGGCCACCAGGAGGGATCCGGGCAAGGCTAAATTTCAGCCTCGAGCCCCACGTTGGGCGCCAAAAACTGTTGCTGGCACAGAGGTGCCCGAGGCAAAGCAACAGGGGTTCGTGG
>NW_020664393.1:18717152-18843749 GCF_002925995.2 Terrapene triunguis
ACATTTATCTCCAGACTTCTTCTCCTTGTCCAGATCTATTCCGCCCCCAACAATCTTCTGTTCACTGAACTTCTTGAAACTTTGCACTTTTAGAGAGAAGTAAGGGATTGACTCTGTGTACACAAATTTTCAGAGGAACAATAGAGTTGAGGTCTGTTATTTCTCACCTCTATATATTATATTATTTATTTATTTATTTATTTAAAAACATTTTTGCTGTTAACAAGCATGTTACCTCTGGAAATACAAATCCACAGTTTGAGAACTGCAAAACTAGGTATCTTCTAGACTGAGCACTGAGTCTCATTGGGTAGATAGAAAGATTAACCTAAATAATCGATACAAAGCCACTGGAACCCCATAAAATTGGGTCCCTAACCCGTAAACTATTGGAACTCATTTACAAAACTTTTCTTAAACATTACATGAATATATTGTCTCATACTATAGAATTAGAATTTATAATCCTATTCCATGATGAGCTATCTTTGAGCTATAATGTATCTTAATTAAGACTATCTTTAGATGGGTTTTTTTGCTCAAAAAGCATTTTTATCAAAAAAAATCAGATTTAAATAAAAAAATCTGATTTTTAAAAAAATCATTGATTTTTATCCACCCTGCCTCAGATACTAACAAATAAGGTGGATTTGTATTTTTCTCATTTTTAATAATCTGTGACAGTGTTGGGCAACCTGCGGCTCATCAGGGTAATCCCTGATACAAAGCCACTGGGAGCTGCGGGTGGCCATTCCTGCGGACGGTCAATGTAAACACTGTCTCGTGGCCTGCCAGTGGATTACCCTGACAGGTTGCAGGTTGCCCACCACTGATCTAAGATGACATGAGTGGTGGAGGTAAAGAAATGTTAGCTTACATTATATCAGGGGTTCTCAAACTGGGGGTCGGGACCCCTTGGGGGTCGCGAGGTTATTACATGGGGGGTCGCGAGTTGTCAGCCTCCTCCCCAAACCCTGCTTTGCATCCAGCATTTATAATGGTGTTAAATATATACAAACTTTTTTTTTAATTTATAAGGGGGGGGTCACACTCAGAGGCTTGCTGTGTGAAAAGGGTTACCAGTACAAAAGTTTGAGAACCACTGCACTATATGATTCTTAAATTGACAGTGTTCCTTTAGGCATTTGTATAGATTAGATGCAAACTGAAAGGCTTAATTTGAAATGATAAAGAATTATGTGAATGTACTATGTCCAATAACTGACTTGCTTGCCAGAGTCTGAGGGTGGGGCAGAATAAAAACATGTCTTAATTATAGAGTGTCTCTGTCTATTTTCACAGCTGCACCATTAGTGAAATATGCAATAGACATCAAAATTCCATGTGCATGGTTTGTATGTGCTGCACCTGCCAGTCCCACGATCTTAGTGCTAATTGGGGATAGGTGTGTGTATGGGGCTGGGGTGTGTGCTCAGACACACAAGCAATGTAGGAGGACTACATGAGGTTTATCCTGTTGGAAATAAATTAGTATAGTGTACCATGAAAATGATGTGTAAGTGCATACAGAACACAGGATTACCTTCTGTCTCCTTTCTTTATCATAGATAATTGTAGCAACATGGGAAAGAGATTTATACTGTGCTCATTTGAAGCTGACCAAGCAATTTATAAGAGATGAAATATGGATTTATTTCTGGAGAGAAGAATGTGCTCCTGCTAAAATGCCATTAATTGCTTTATTATTTAAGGCACAAATTATAGTCTGCAATTATTTAGTCTTTTTTTTAATTTTTTCCCAGTTGATGTAATTTACCATAGACAGATTTTTCTGTCAGAAAGAGAATGATGTACCTGCAAAGGAAATAAATTAACTGAAACCAGCTGATCTTTTGATTCTGTCTATATTGACACATATATATATTATTTTATTTAAGCAAATGCTGTTTAATTTTTTTAAAAAATTAAACAGGATTTGCTTAAATAAAGTAAGGCATTGCTCAGAAACTATTGCTATGTTCTTTTGTGTTACTCAGTAAATAGCATCTGTCACTTATATTGCAGTAGCACCCAAATGCCCTAGTCATGATCAGGGCCCCAATGTGCTGAGTCCTGTAAAACCCGAGTGAAGACAAGTCCTTAACTGGAAGAGCTTACAATTTAATGATGACAGACAGATCCACTGGCTGGGGAGCCAGTAATTTCAGGATCCAGTTCAAAAGTCTGCTTCTCAACCCTGCTTTTATTTTTAAAACCCTTTATAGCCTTGATGTAAGCTCCTTCTTGAGTATGGTCTCTGTCTTCTGAGTTCTTCTCCTTCCACTTGTCTTATATCAGTCTCTTTACTGTATCTTCTCAATCTCATCACCTTCTCTTCTGCAGTTCCCATTGTTCCAAGTAACATTCCTGTATCTCTCTGCCCCAGGGGTTCTCTGTCACATTCAAATGTCATCTTAAACTATATCTTTTCTCCCTCGCCTGTGTGTCTTTATTTTTCTGTGTTATTAGCCTAACAACTGCCTGCTTTAATTTGTTCACCTGAAAGGGCCAAACATAAGTTGACGCCTGAAAAATATGCCCTTGCACATACCACACTTGATAATGCAAGGATAATTATTCATTTTGTGTGTACCAAAACATCAGGTGTATGGATGCAGCTTTGCTGTTTACTCAGAGCTGAATTAAGAAAATTTGGGGCCCCTCATAGCCCAACCCCCCTACCTGATTGCCTCACCCATCCTTGAGGTGACAGCACATTTCAGGGTTAAGATGAATAAGATGTCACATGCCTCTTGGAATTATTTCTGTCTTTGATTATGTTCACCTCACATTTTCAAGAATTTTTTTGTCCACGAGTGCTAGAAAAATATATTTGTAAATGGAAGCTAAGATTCAAATCTCATCACGTCATTCCAAGAGCTGGGTCATTAGACACTGGCCTGTGTTGTGTATGCTTTAATCCAGCCCTTTGAAATTGCCCTTACATCACTCTTTGACTATACCAGGGATCGGCAATCCTTGGCACGCGGTCCGTTAGCAGATTTCCCTGACAGGCCACGTGCCAAAGGTCCCTCAGCCCGCGCTGCTTCCTGCAGCCCCCATTGGCCTGGAACGCTGAACCGCGGCCAGTGGGAGCTGCGATCGGCCGAACCTGCGGACGCTGCAGGTAAACAAACCATCCTGACCCACCAGCGGATTTCCCTGACGGGCCGCGTGCCAAAGGTTGCCGATCCCTGGGCTATACTATAAACATATACTGATCATTAACTTGAATTCAATCCTGAAAAGCATTTTGGGCAATAGTTTATATTAGGGACACCTTGTATGTTAGGTGTATTACAATAGAGGCCTATATATGCATACTATTTGGCCATCATCCATTTGTTGGTAATAGTGTATGAACTGAGGTAAACTAGTTGTTCTGGATTCTAGTTGCATTCCAAGGGAAAGGGTTAAGAATGCAGCATCTTTATTTTTAGTTTTCTATAGGTGTATTTCATTCCGATTTGAAAGAGCTGTATTTCTTGTATTTTTCTGAATACACACAGATAGGAATGGTCTTGAGAATAGAAAATTGACAATTGGGCCATTGTTCCCTGCTCATTCTTAGGTCTGCATGATGGTACTATGTCAGTTGGTATCCATAGCCCTAGTAAGATTGTTGAATTACCGGTGACCTCGTGTCAGTTATGTTTCCATTGTTGGGGAAAATAATAGCTTTTAGTAGACTGTTTCTGTTGCATATTTATGTGGATGGCTTCTGGTAGGGGTCAAGCTTTGAAGAGAGAATCTGTAAAAATGAGATTGTTAGGAAGCAGTGAGAGAGTAGATGGGGTAAGCTACACATGAGAGTGAGGGAGATGTCTGTGAAGGAAACTGCATGAGAATGGGGAGCATCTGAAAAAGACACGGGGAGGCTGAAAGAAATAGTTTCAAAGATCATCAAACTTTTCAAAAGAAAATCCATGCGACACTATGGGTTTCTTGCCTGCCCTGTTTTACTTCATTCATTGTTGTCTGGGTTGTTTTTTCTCTTTCCCTCTCCTTATTCAGAACATGACCTTCTAAAATGAGTCCCATTGGCTTGAGAGCACTTTTCCCAACATCTACTCTCTGTATGTGTCTTGCAACACTCATGCACTATTCCTTTTGGCTGAACTCCCAGACCAAAAATACGCCCCCTCCATGCAGTTTTCGGCTGTGTTGGCAAGTGAAGAGTTTATTTTGATGTGGTATCATTTCTATCATTTTGTATATTTCAATTATTGCAGTTTATCTATTTTTAACCTGTGAGGGATCTAACTTCCTCAATCTCTTGTCATAACCTAAATCTCTGGAATCTAGTTTGCTGGCATTGCTCTGTTCCTGTGCATTGCACCCTTTCAGGAAGGATTATTATTCTTGCTTGATAGGATAATTCAGTCAGCCGTACCTAGGAATGACATGACCTCCTTTGACTTGACTTGTATTACTTCAGAAATGCCATTTAAACAGCACCATATTTTTGATGCGACCACCACACTTACACATTGGTGTGGAGGGTTTACTCTGTGTGTGTGCAATAAAGCCCATATCTGTTTCCCTGGTCAATATGCTGGAGCACCTTTTCTATTTAAAAGAGATTCCTCATTTTATTCTGTTCTCCAAGTTCCATTATTTGCCTCGTTTCCCCCCATAATACAGACTAAGATCTATTCTAATCCTGTCTGATGATTATATACATCCCTGTGGTGTGTGTTGGAAAAACGAAGCCTGGTTCTGGCAGACCTTTTATATTTTTGGCTTGATGCACTCTAGACAGCAGCTCTTGCACCAATATTGAAGTACATGCTATCTTGTCACTATTCTTGATTTCAGCCTTCTGTCTTGCAGTCGTGGCTGGGAAAGCTGGGGCCATGCTTGTCTGGGACACCAAGAAAGGAAACCCTTCTAAATTGTAAATTGTGCTCCAACTGAGCACTAGAGTCACATGTATGCATTTCTAAGTGGCTTCCTCTGTGAAACCTAAACTTACCTGGGAGTCCTGAAAACTTGGATATAAAGCTAAAGAATGAAGCATAGTGCTCATTGGAAGTAAGGATTGCAGCTTTTCAGTTGCATTTGAGACCATAGTCGATATGTCTGTCAAGATAGTTTTTTGTTGTTGCTATAATAAATGGTGTCAATCCTAAGATCTAGGCGCTTGTATACATAAAGCAAGAGAGTGTGCACATGTTGGGAGGGGGGGAAGGCTCAGAGGAAGAGAAAACAAAGGAACACAGAAATTGCTATATTGGGTCAGAAGCATGGTCCATCTAGTCGCAGTATACTAGTGGTCCCCAAACTATGGGGCAGAGCCCCCTAAGGGGATGTATCGGAACATTCAGGAGAAGAGGGTGCATGGTAGGGCCTGGGCCAGCCCCCATGTGGGGGCACAGACGGAATGCCACACTTCTAGCCCTTCTCTGGCACCAGACCAGCTCCTCTCCCATCCTGGTTCAGTCCTCAGTCCTGTTCTGCCTCCAGACCCAGCTCCACTCTGCCTCCAGCTCCGCCCCCAGACCAGCTCCACCGCCAGCCCCCATAGAGTGTAGGCAGGGAGTGGCATGCTTCCAGCTCCACTTCACCCAGTCCCCAGACCAGCTCATCCCCCAACCCCGTTCAGCCCCCAGGCCAGCCCAGCTCCACTCTGCCCTTATTCCCTCTGCACCCGCAGACCAGCTTTGCTTCTAGCTCCGATTTCTCCCCCATCCCCAGTTCCACCCCAGCTCCACCTTCAGCCCAAGTGCCGATGCTGAGGAAGCCTTGATTGTGCCGTAATGGAGGGTGGGGTGTGGAAAGATTCCGGAAATGGTAAGGGGTGTGTGACTGGAAAAGTTTTGTGCACCACTGTAGTATACTCTCTATTCGAGGCCAGCTCTAGATGCTTCAGTGAAAGATGCAAGAACCCCACACTTGGCAAGTGTGGTATAGTCAAATCTAGCTAGTAACTGGTAGCTATTTCTAAAATTTACTTAAAATAGCTTTTCCACACACTACAGTGTTGCAGATTTAAATTCAGTATATCTAGACCTTCCAGGGCTAGAAACTGATGCTATTAGAAAGGAGACTTCCTGGCTTTCTACTGTATAAAGCTCTACGGTATTGAGTTTCCATAGTATAAAACTCCTTTTTTCAAGCTCCAAAGGGCCATAAAACATTGAACCTAAAGCCTGTCATTGTCCCCAGACTGAATGTTGCCCCTCTTGAGTTTTAGAACACATGTAGATTTTGGAGAAGAGAGGAACATATCTCTTAGTTAATTTATTATCATCTGGGATCCCAGAAATCCATTTCCCACAGAAAAATGCGGAATTTGTGTTTTTACAGAGAAACTTTAGTTTTTACATTTTGTGGAAAAATAATCATATATTAACTATATTTTACTGGAAGTACCAGTGTCACTTATGTAATGCGCGCAACCTCCCCCTCTTGTGGTTGACTTTTGAATGCGCTTTACATTTACAGCTTATCTGATCTGACTGGGGCCAGATTGGATAATCAGGAGGATTAACAAAAAGCTTTCTATCCGTTATTTTAGGATAGGGGTAGGGGACTCGGGTGGACAGCCCCACTGATGTCAGCCCCGGGCAGCTGGTGGTTCGGTTAATATGGAGAACTGGATAATGGAGGCTCGGTTAAACGGCGTTCTACTGTATATCAATAAAACATGGCGTTCAACTGATACCTATATATTTTGGGGCTAGGGAAACTAAAGTTCAGCGTTTCATTTTAATTGTGGAAAAACGTGGATTTTTATGGTTTGTTTTTTTATCAGAGAATTTTGGGGGAGCGTTTTATCACAGAAAACTAGGATCCCTGATTATCATTCAGAATGCTGTAGTGCATAGAAGCCAGCCAGGTCAAGGTCCCATTGTGCTATGCACTATATGAAACAATAATGACTGCCATAAGGTGCTTACAGGCTAATTTATGTGTTTCAAATGGCAATTGTCAGGAGCTACTCAGGATTTTAGAATGTTGGACTAAGGGGTGGGAGATGGACTGGTGAGAAGAGTGCATGCAAGGCAGCCAAGTATGCAGTTATATAAATACCACCGCCACTGCCGCCTGTGGGGGGTGAATCAGTAGATACAAACGCACACCTCCTATGTGATGTTGACATTCGTCTACTATATTGCAGAGCCAAACAAAAAATTACGTTTTCCAGGCATGGCTGACCACCTCACCTGCACTCTGCCCACTAATCAGTCTCTGCCAATACGACTCCTGATAGTTATCATTCTGACAACAAATTCATCGAAAACCTCTTAGAGAAATGTCCTCTCTTCTCAAAATATGGAATCCCTCTGCTCCACCCTTCCCACAAGCACGTGGACACACACTCTCCTACCAGCATCTCATAGCTAAGGAAAGATAATATTCAGCCTTGGAGCAGGGAAAGGTTTAAGCTCTGATAATTAAGTACTGCAGTCAGGAGCCTTGTGGAATTAGAAGGTAAAGTATCTTAGCTTTTCAGTGAGACATAAGCAGAGACAACACTTGGTCCTAGCCCTTGAGGGTACTAAGGAAGCGGACTTTGAAATTGAGATATGATTTACAGAAAAGCTATTTTAAGTAACTTTTAGAGATTGTAACATTTTTACAAATTATCATTTTTATGTTGCTTTGAGGCATGTGTGCAGTTGGACCTCCTGCATTATAGGTGGAAGGTCAGAAAAAGAGTAATAATTAAATTATGGAAAATGCTCTAAAATATTCTTTAAAAAAGAAGTCTGAAATGTTGCATATGCACAATATGTGTTGGTATGATATGGTGTCAAGGTTTTATTGGCATTCTTTCAAATGACTTGCATAATTCATTTATGGATTTGCTGCTTATTAGTGGTATGGTCACCTAAAACTCATACCATTAAAGCCTTTATACCACACTACATCATCAGATGATATCTGAGTAAGAATATGTACTATCTGAATCTGAATTCTTCCTATGTCATCAGATGTTGCTTAGGGCATGAATAAGGCTCCGCCATCCCTGTCTATCCTGCACTGCTTTTTCCATGTCCTTTAAATTCCATAAACTTTCCCTCTCTGAGTAGAGTTTGGCACAGGGACTCTTTCAGTTGGTCCTTTTTGAATGTTCCTCTAGTTGCCCAATGACACAGCTGCCATGGCAGATGCTCTGGCATCATTCTGGACACACGTCCCAGATACTTCTGTTGTCTCTTCTGGGTAACTGGAGGTAAGGGGTTGTTGAAGTCTGACAAATCACAGCATTTTTTATAAATCCAAAATTTGGGTGCAACATACAGGGAAACTTCATTGGTGTTGGAGTGCCTCTTCAGCTGAAGAATACTGCTGAGATTTGTTGAGATTTCACAGTAGTGAATCCCAAAAATGGTTGAGTGTTGAGAGACTTAGAAATGATTAAAACAGGAATCAGGGGAAGAGGATTAAATGGCTTGTTTAATAGTTTTGAGCCTCTGATTTAAGTGCATAAATATTTTCCTTTTCCCCCCTACATCTTTCTATTATTTTTTGTTTGTGACGTGTGTTTTATGGGAAAAGTGTATAAAGGTTGTTTAAGAAATTTACAGGAGGAAATTTTCCATCTGTGGCATAATGGGCTCTTCAGAAATAAGAAACTAATTATTACCAATAATTACAGGTTGTTTGGTCAACTTTCTTCTGTATTATAGCAGTGGCATCTGCACAGTCTTTTAATAAGTTTTCTCTTGAGGCAACCCTGAGGGTCTGACATGGACCTGTGATAGCCATCAACCTTACCTTCTAATGTGGGGGTGCAGCAGCCCTTTGGAATTGAAACTGCTGCGTTTACATAGTGTAGCTCCCTCAGGTCCAGGAACAAGCAAACGGCATACAAATGCTTGGTTGTACTATATATTTGTTTTGGGGTAGTGCCTGGAGGCCCCAAGTGTGACTGGGGCCTTGGAGTGCTAGGCACTGTACAAATACAGAAACAGTCCCTGCCCCCAAGATCTTGCAGTCAAAAGAGTGGGAGAAAAGGAATATGATCTCCATTTTAGAGATGGGGAACTGAGACACAGCGTTTAAGTGCTTTGCCCAAGGTCACACAGGGAGTCCATAGCATGGCTAGGAATTGGACCCTGATCTCTTGAGTCCCAGGCCAGAGCCTTAACCACAGAATAGTTGTGCCTCACTCCATGGTTAGACTGACTTTTTCTGACATATTGTCTCTTTTCAGTTACACCTGAGAAGATTTGGGAACTTTGTCCAATGAGCAGTGAAGCTTTGATTATATACTGCTAAAGTTATTTTAAAAGTTAGCTTTTGATTTCCTTTTCAATGTACCTGGAAGCGCTGTCAAAAAGCTACATCTGACCCAGGTTTTATTTCAAGGGGAGAGGTATCTCAGTAATAGTAGTAGATTGTCAGTCTACCTATACATAGCCATTCAGTGAATAGAGCAATATGTGGAACTTTCTTTGATGTATACTTATGGAAGAAGAGTTTTATCGTTCTTTAGTTTCATCTCTCTCCACTGCTCTCCTCTCCCAACGTGTACAAGCCTTTGCTGTAAGCATTTCCCAACATGTGATCAGATCGGTAGCTACTTTGAATGATTTAAGCAGGTGTATGTTTCACCTGCACGTTTTTGTTTTCTATTAATAGCTGTGTCTTGATCCCATAACAGTCTCATTTTATATTTCTGCCTATTTGGTATTTCAAGAACGGTTTAGGAGAAGAGCTGTGTATCCATCTGTATGTCTACAGCGGGTATAGGGCTAGTATTGGTATTGGTGCAATGCAAGAGTTCATTGAAGAAAATGTAATGGCAGCATGACCTCATTTAAAAAAAAAATCTAATATGGATTTTTCCAAAAGAATAAGCAGACTGAGGAAATGGGCCTTGAGCCAGGCTATGTAATATTTTACCCTAACACAGCATCAGTCAAACTTCCACGCTGGTTTAAAAGGCTGTTTGAGGCTTTTTGTGGTTTGTTGAGAGTGGCCCTTAAAAAAAAAAAAAAAAAAAAAAAGGTTTGTGTACAGAACTAGCAAATGAACTCCTCCATCAGAAAGTAGGTCAGTCAGTGACCTCCCAGTAGTATGAAGCAGCAGTTTATAGTGTAACTGACAGCTCAGCAGCACTAAACCTCACTGTCTCCAGGAAACTTGTCATGACAAATGTAAACACATTATATCCTGTATTCCTCTTATTTATTTATTTTCATTGCCACACGAGAAACCACAAACTGTCGCTATGCATCCCCTTTCTTCACCCCTTCTAGTCTCCAGAGGGAAATGCCTTGTAACATACCTAATAATTTTTACAAGCCTCTGTAATGAGCAAGGCATTCAAACAGGTTTTTTGACAACTGAAATTGAACACTTTGGGTCAGACCTGAATAAAATCCAAACCAACATGTCCCTGATGGGGAAGAAACTTATGCGTAAGGTAGGAACTGAATTATAGGGGAGCAAGTATCCTTGCCTTGCGTCCCCTCATGGGGCATGAGTCTCTTGCTTACACCCATGCGATTTGTCTGTGCTTGTGTTGCTAACATCAGTAGCTATATTGCTAAGGAGATAAAGCTTTTTTTGTCACGATTCCCATTTTTTCCCTAGGAATTACCTTGTAGAGTTTTCCTTATAGGTTTCCATGCAAATCTGCAGACAGTTTACTTTAAAATGGTGAGGGAATATATCCCCCCTTAATGTTACTTTAAATTCATATTTTCATTTGCTGGGATGTGATAAGTCTCACAGTTTTAGTTATTTTGCTTGGCTTACACCTATATTACTATGAAAATCTGAGTGGATTGAGGGGTCAAGAATGGATTGGGCCAATAAAATTTGCATGTTGGGATTTCTAGTTGCAGTATTGTGTTTCAGTAGGTGTGTGGGTGTGTGTGTGTGAAGGGTGAGACAGTTCTCTGAAAGCCATAGAGCTAATTCTTTCCCTTGGTTTAGAGTCAGGTTTGAGGTGAGTTAGTTGTGCTTGAAGTAGAAAATGAATTAAATATTCTCCCTAAAATCATCATAAAAGTTCTATGAGTCACCAAGTGGTTGGCATCCTTGGGGATGTTTAACCACAGAGATCACAACGCCAGCAACAAACGGATGTTTATCTGGAGACAAGGTTAATGTATTAACTTTTCTTCTTAATAAACACTTTTAATATTTTTTTTTCTTGCTCTTCTCCAAATTCTGTCTAGTTTGTTGTTCACTTTCTGGTGCTGAGTGGCCCAGAAATGTACACAGAATTCTAGGTTCTTTTTCACCAGTGTCCTACAGGGAGGGATTTTTGTGATGTGATACCTCCAAAGCTCTAGGTGATACCTTTTATATGAGAGAACATCACCTGGAAGACTGGACTGTTATTGAACTGAGTCTTTAAGTCAACTTTTGCAGTGGAACAAAAATACATAGCTATGTGAAGTGTCTGACAATAACTGGTGATGTTAAGGCTAATAATTCTTTTGTGCCTTATCAGCGATTTTTAAATTAGTTACCTCTGTTTTTACACATCAGGTTAAAATGAAATTGCCTGACATTGCTCATGCCAAGAGCAGGGCTTGGGTGTGAGAGCAATCTTAGGACTACACTTGTTCATCCTTTTAAAACCCAAACACTTTACCAAAGCTGGAGGATTTTAATTAGGGTTGAACACTGCAGCACAAATTCAACAGGAGGCTGAATAGATTTAATAGACCAACAAGGATAGCTTTTTCTCTGGGTGCTTATGGCCAACTTCATCACTGATGTGTCCTACATCATAATTAATGCTATATATAAATATAATACTTCATGCACAGGGACCCAACCTTTCCCTCACTTAGCTTTTTTCTCTGAAGCAGAAAGCCACTTCAGAATCATGGAGGTGGAGGGGATGGGGTTTTTTTAGGCCCTTCCCAATGGTTTCCACATGTGAAGCAGTACAGGTTAAGATTCAGTTTTGGTTCAGCCCAGCTTGAACATCTCACAGTCCCTTTAAAGGTTAAGAAATGAAAGAGGTTTTTGAAGCCTCCACTCAGTTAAAAACAAAGAGTTTTTCCCCTCTGAAGTGCCGGAGGATGGCTCTATCAGAATGTCCAAATTAACCGCTTTCCTGTTTGCTGGTGGGTGGAATGTCTCTCAACGGTACTGCTGATGACAGTGATGACCTTTAAATTACATGAAGACAATTGTACAGCATAAATAGGGAAATTACCCACTTTCTTTTTAGCCATTGATGTCATTTGTCTTGGGAGTGAGGAAATTTTGATAAAACCGATGAGCATTGCAGTGTTTGGGTTATAGTAGAAACTGTAAGGTTGAAAAAATGATACACAGGGAGTAATAATGCTGAATCCTATTCACTTGTCTCAACTATAAGACTTTTGATTTTCAATATAAATATCAAATCTAGGCAATGTTTCACTATGTTTCACAGTATATTATCTGGTATGTTATCACCTTAAATATGAGTGGCATGAGGAATGCAGAATACGATCCAAATGTTCCCTTCTGATTCTGGAATCCAGGGCATGGGACTACAAAAGTGAATGTGTTCTTCGGGGTGTGCTCCTGACCCCGTGGAAACTGCTCTGAACATTGGGAGGATGTAAGGCTATCGGGTCAACCAACTTCCTACCAGATTCCCTCTTTCCCTCCAACCCTCAACCTGCAGGCAGAGCAGCAAAGTTACTTCATATTTAGTCCCTGGTAATTTACTTGGTCTCCACTCCCATGCTGATGAACCCCTGTCCCCGTCACAAGCTTCAGTGACAGGCATCCCCTCCTCCTGCAGAAGTTGAGCTGTCAAAAGTGCGGGGTTGAGAGGAACAAGCAATGGTACAAACAAAGGGACCAATCCATGTAAAGCACCTGGCTTCCAGTGGATCCCTCAGTACTCACAGGTAGAGTTGGGTTAAAAAAAAAATTCAATTTCAGACTCTTTTGACAAAAACCAGAGACAAACATTCCACTAAAAATGTATTCAAAGATTCATCCCATTTGGAGTTTATCTTCCACCCCCCACCCTCCCAGTGGCAATAAAGTGCACAGGAGAGACGGGGCCCATAATTTGGATAATCCAGGTAATTTTCAATGTAATAATTTAGATTTTCAACAGTAGGAAGAAAATTAATGTTACCATCTGTGTAGAACAGAAGAAAGTCCCAGCAAACTGCTGAAGTAGTCTAGTTAATACTTGGGCTGTCTTCTGTTTCAACCTCATGGCTTGATGGACTGGGCCCAGTGGTATAGTATATTCATGTGATGCATTCTAAGTATATAGAACTGTTTGGTAGTTGCTGTTTTTTTCACTTGATTGCTTTGTGTTTAGAGAAGCAATCTAAGCTAATTGAGCATGGATTATATCATTTCAGTCAGCAGCACAGATAATGTCCAGCTTGCCCGCATGACGTAAACGTGTAATGCTTAGTAGTAGTCTCAGTGTCTCTGTTTCTATTAGATTTAGAAGAGTAATCAATTTCATTTGTCAGAATAAGGTCTCAGGTGGTGCAGAAATTCTTTACTGGAGCATATACAGGTTGTGTGCAAGTAGGAGTGGCTGTGTGTGTGTGCAAATCAACTTTATGCATGCATGCAATGCAATACTAGTGTTTTGTGCAGTGCCAACCTGAAATCAAGTCTCAAAAACCAGGAGTTAGGGCTTCTACTACATTGCTAAAATAGTTTGATACGTAAGATAATGTTAACTTAAATAAGGTTACATTTTTCAAGAAAAATGGGTATAGGCAAACTGTTTATGCAATGTGACCAAGTTAACAGGTCATTAAAAATCTCATTCCATTTAACATTTTATTAGTATGTAGCAGCAGTAGTTTGAACTCAAGATTGCACAGGCATCAGCTTTTGAAGAAATCTTACACAGATCACTGCTGCACCTGTTCAGCCATATGTTGAACAAACCATTCCAGCAGTGGTGTGCAGTTACTTGCATTAACCACTTAAATATATTGTGAGCTGTCCATATGAATACCAGAAAGCAAAAATGAAACAGTGTACGTACTGGCCTGATGTTGCAGATTTAACTTTTGAATTCTTAAATTCCCCAATAGCACATCCAGATTGCTTCCAGAAAATGTGGAACATCTTGGATTTTGAAAATTATCTGTGTTGCATTTATGTATGAGTAGACTGGTGGAGATGATTTGGCTAATGAAGAGAATGATCACTTACCTATGTTATACTCTGGGATTAACTTCTTTTGCCATCATGGTTTTTCCACACACAGTACCCACCCTGAGTTTTTGGTTTGTTCGCTGCTTTAGGCTCTCTTGAATTTATTTTTGCATGTACTGAGGAGCAGAGCAGTTCAATGCAAAAAGTACTTAATCCTCAACTAAAGAAATCCATGTATGTAGTTCTCTTGGCATTGTTTTTCCTATCTTCTTTTGATGGCTTACTTTATTCTTGTTTGGAGCAAGTAGGAACTTTTAGGGCTTATCTCCACTACCGGTGGGATTGACACTGCGGCGATCAATACACCAGGGGTCGATTTAGCGGGTCTAGTGAGGACCTGCTAAATCGACTGCCGATCACTCTCCCATCTACTCTGGTACTCCACCAGAAGGAGAAGAGTAAGAGGAGTTGACGGGAGAGTTTCTCACGTCGACCAGCATGGTGTGGACCCCGCGGTAAGTAGATCTAAGCTATGTCGACTTGAGTTACGCTACTAATGTAACTCAAATTGCGTAGCTTAGATCGATTTTTTTTCCCCTCCATGGTGTAGACCTGCCCTTAGTTAGCATTTCAGCAGGTGAATACTTCTCAATGAGGAGGAATACATTTCAGTGAGGAGCAGCATTACCTCGTTATTGAACCAAATGTGTAAACAAGACAGATTTATCCAGATATAAACAAGGCAGATTATTTATAATATGCTACAGTGTGCTAGGTACTGATGAATCAGTTTCAACCACAGTCTTTTTTTTTTCCCATATGGAACCTTACAGAAGTATTCTCAGTAAGAAAATGTATTCACTTGTGATATCGCGTACAAGCTAGACTGTGATTAGAAACAATAAAAGCCTTTGTTGTAAGCTTTGTTTTTCCATTTAAAGTGGGTGGTTGGTTGGTTTCCATGGCCATGAACAGTTAATATAGAATATTTTTCACTGGTCAGGTCTAAATGTGCTGGGAGATAGGAGAGCATGAGCACCATGCGAGGTTATTTTTCATGGCTTTCTTCATTGTTTACATAGCACAGGCTTCTTGGAAGGTAGTAAAGAATTTTTTTTTAAATTGAATCTTCATGAAAATAAGCACAGGTTTAACTGACAGGGGAGTAAGTTTCACAGGTCAACATGTTTTGTGAGCCCCAAATATTTGTGAAGCTTGCAAATCCTCAAACTTTGCATGCTACACCCATCCCTAATGTTCACTGTGAGGTGGCTGAAGAGAGAAAGTGTACTTTTTTTAACTAACAATTTATGACTCTGTCAACACATGACACAGTTTGTCAAAGCTTTCTGCAGCTGCTGCTGCTGCTGTGAATTAATTTTGAACATCAGTTGTGAGTGGCAAACATTTTCTGCAGTGTGAGCAACTTTTTGTACGGTGTGAGTTGTCAGAAGCTTGATGTCTATCTTCAATGAGTTGTTCTGCCTTTTCTTATTATTACAAAATGTATTATAGATAGAACGGCAGAAATATGAAGCACTTTTATTTCTTCCAGACCAATCAGTTAAGCCCTGACACTTGGGATTTGGGTTTTCCTCTCACAGTCAGCTAGTGTCTCATGTTAAGTAAGCAGGTCGGCTAGTGTTGTGGAACCTTGACTTTCAGACCCATAGTCCTAAAAGTGTCTGATGTAAACTTTATTTCTACACACCCAAGACAGCTAGATTAGACGGGGGTCAGCTTTATTCTTTTTGGAATCTGGAATTTGTCTATATTTATTGATCACTTGTTTTCAGTGCTATAGAAATGAAGGCCTTTGTTTTTGATTCAGCTAAAGGAGTAAGGAATCTTAATAAAAGTTCCTAGATCATCAGATTCAGCTGCAAAAGTTAGAAAATACCTTTCGAACTAGGACATCACCTTCCCTTTTTTAAATGAGTATGGTGGTATTTAAATTTAAAGGTGGTAACTAAACCCCCTGTTTTAGAACTCTTACATAGGGTTAAACTTCCAAAAATTCATCTGAAGTCATATGCCCCGAGACCAGTATCTGCATGTGCATTGGGATCCAGTAATTCATTTTTAAAAAGACTTAAAACATTTAAGGAGTTGCAGCCACAGACAAAATGGATGGGTGAAAAGCTAATATGGTAAAGGACTGTGTAGTATTGTCTCCTCTTTCCTGGGCTCATTATGGTAGTAGTATTGTCAGGAGCAGTTCAGCAATAGGAGGTGATATGTTGCAGATGGAATAAGGGGCTTCACTACAGTCCAAGAAGGCCAGGGAACAAGAGGATGCCTGCCTGCCCTGGACTCCATGTATTACTGCCATGCTAGCCATATTAAGTCTGAGCAAGGAACAGTTTCACTTCTTGGCCATCAGGAAGGAGAAACTGCACAGAATATAGTGCTAGATACAGGCCACGCTGCAGAAAGAAAGAGAAATACAAGCATGCTGCGCATGGCTCAGTAGTTGAAATGGGAGCTGAGGAGCAGGGATTCCCTAGGGGGGACCACATCATAGACAGCAGCAAAAGCCCCAGCAGTAGGCAAATGTTTTATCCCGTATATAGTATTAAAAGTCTGACACATTTGAGCAAAATGTTGCTGTATCAATGTAGCAAAGCCTCTTTTAAAATCTTGGTGTGAGTAGAAGTTCAGTGTAGGTTCACATCTGCTGAATCTTGTTCAGGATTTTCAGTTTGAAATGTCTGATAAAATCATCCTTTGCTGCCTGCAACAGATTAGCACCCACTTTTAGCATTTTTCTGCTGAGTCATGAAGCATCTCGGTATTGCTTGAATTCAGAGTTTCTACGGAAACAGCTTCAAGGACTATGATGCACCTCATGAATGAATACTGTGTCACTTCATGTTATTAATCACTGTGACTACCAGAAATTTGGTCAGTACCTGCTTTTCCAAAATTACAGGAAGAATGTCATGACTTAGAGATGGCCATGGGTTTTTTTATTTCTTATTTTTTTGGCTTCTCAGTTTGAAAGTAGATTTGTTTTTGTAAATGTCAGTTTGATTGGTAATTCCATAGCAAGTCCCTTTTGTAAGAATTCACATTAATTTCACAAATAAGACCGAAAGCGATTATTCAGACATAAACTGACAAATTCAAATGGATTTAAATCAAGCAACAGTAGCCTCCCAACATGATGAGGATACATGTTTGCATTAATTTGTCTAATCACTGAATTGCTAACACGCCTAACAATTAAAGAACATACCTGTAAAAAAAACCTTTCTGCCTTTTATCAGCAATGGTACTTCTTTTTTCTCTTTGTTCAGTATATTTTAATCTAAACCCAAGTCATGAAATCCTGGCCCCACTGAAGTCAGTAGGAGTTTTGCCATTGACTGTAATGGAGTTTGCATTTTACCTCACTATTGTTTCAGAACATTCTAGGCAGAGCTGGCTGAAGAACATTAAAAACGTTGTGCTAATTTTCGACATCATTTTTATTTAAATTTTTAATGTTGGAAAAAAATTCAACCTGCTCTACATGAAATGGTTAGAAAATCGCAAACATTTTTCACAAAAAATTCATCAAAGTTTTTGAAATTCAAAGAATTTCAACTGTCTCCAGTTCTGAGCAGCCTTCCCCCACTCTCTCTATAAGCATTTACGTTCTTTACAACAGCAGATGCGAGGCTTGGTAGCTTGCTGGCTTCTTTGATGCATAAAATCCTTTATTTTTTGTTCCTGGGTGTAGTTAGATTTGTAGTTGTGTTTGTTGTAAAAGGAGGCTTGAGAATTTTATAAATTTCCCCATCAAGCTGCTTTTGCCCCAATGTGGTGAACAAAAAGACTACTAAATTTGCATATTTCTTACAAAGGATTTTGGTTTTGTTTCCGTTTCTAGGTATAACTATAGGTGTTTCTTACGGCAAAAAAGTTGAGCCACACAACATCCAGTTGGAGATAGTAAACTGCCTAAAGCAGCAATTTGTTTGCCTGAAAAGAGTTGCCAGGGGCTGTATGTTGGGTAAGTAATTTTGCACAAGTAGTGTAAAGAGGTTTGTTTTTTGGAATCTCTCCTTACAGTTTTATAGTTTAATATGCTGTCTATTTAACTGTAGCATCTGGAGCACTTATCTAAGATTCATCCCTTGGAAACATTTCCAGAACTTTGCTGGCTAATTTTGAAGCTCCTGGATACAGTGGCAAAATATTGTTCTAGGAACAAGTGCCTACACTTAAATTTAAAAAGAAATATAAAGAAAAATCCACATGGATCTCTTTGCCCCTTGCCACCTCAGTGTGTTTGTCAGATAAATGACAATGGTGTTGTCCTCAATGGGTTGATCTTTTTGTATTTGTGTGTTTTGCAGCAGTATATTATAGTGTTCTCCACTGCAAACCCCTAATCCAGACGTGCTCCACAGGTGTAAACGGTGATTTGCTTTTCCAAACAATTCCTTCACTGGTAGATTTTTAAGTCCAGAAGGGACCATTAGATCATCTAGTCTGACCTCCTGTATTTTACAGGCCAGAATATTTCACCCAGTTATAAACAAGGGTTCTCCATTATTGATGCTGATGATGCATGAACCAAAAAGAACGTAGTTCCCCTTTCAGGTTTCAGGCTGAGTATATGGGTGTGGCAGTTACAAACATATTTTGTCTTATAAACTCAGCAAAATTGCTCTGGAAATCATTAAGGCACCCACACACAAAAAATGGAACCACTTCCCAATGCCATTTTTAAAGTCACTTTCCAAAGTAGAACCAATTTTGGTGTGGCTATGGCTTCAATTAAAAATACTTTCTCCTTTCCTATTTACATTGCCCTCCATTTTGTGATTATTGTGCATACAACACATATTCATAACTCTTTTACTACTATTTCGACTGTAAGTTCCTCAAAATGGTCTTGTAACAACAATTGTCTCCTCTCAGCTGAAGGGCGAGGGGCGGGGTAAAGTGACCTAAGATGTGATCCTACCAAGTGTAACTCTCACATTTGAAGTTAAGCATGTGTTTTAAGTGCTTTGCTGGATTGGGCTGGAGCGCTCAGCCCTTACAAGGTAGACTCTTGCATCAAAAGTTTTAAATCCCAGCACAGTTCACTGGGTCCTTCATCCTCCTCAGGTAAATACACTGGATCAATTCAGTCTACTTTTTCTGGACTACGACTTTTTAAAAAAAAAAAAATCCTTTCTGCTCTGTGTAGACCAGGGATCGGCAACCTTTGGCACGCGGCCCGCCAGGCGTGCCACGTGCCAAAGGTTGCTGATCCCTGGTGTAGACAGTGAACACTTCATGTGAGAATAAAGCTTGTCCTGATGAGTTTGACTAGAATTTCCCCTCTCCAGTTCTGCATTGGGCTGTGTCTGCCAGCTATCCCTCAGGCAGCCATTTCATTGGCGCTGTACATCTATAGAGCACTTTGGCAAAGCCATGCCAAGCCTGATTCTGTATCTGTGTGGAGGCAAGGTAGAAGAAGGACCCATTCATTGGTGTGATGGTGGAACATGTTGGCTGAGGCACCTTGACAGAGGAATAGAGTGGGGAAATGGTTTGTGGAAAATTATATTTAAAATAAAAACCTATCAAGATATGTACCTTTGACATTTGCTTATAAATTTTCTTGTCTATTTGAAGTGTAAGCTCTTCTGTCTTGTCCTGTGTGACGCTAAAGCACTTAGGAAAAGGATGCCTTGATCCTAAATGGCCCAGTCGGTTTCACCACAATACAAATACTAAATAACTGTTATGATTGATTTTAAATAGAAGTTGGTTTAATGCTATTTTATATTTTTATTCTTATCTATTATTGTATTTCAGCCTTATTGGCATTCATAGTAAAAAGCTGGATCGTATTTTTGATCCAGTTGTGTATATAACTCACCCTGAAGTAGTCACGACTGAATCCTAAACCAGATTCAGACCAGGTATCCCAGAGAAAGTACTGCTGTAGCAATTGTAACGATTCTGTGAAATCTCAGCTTTCCAAAGACCTTGATTCTCAATTCCAATACAGCCTTAGATCTCATGTCTTTGAGTTGGGCTATATGTCCATTCAAGAATATGAAAAGGTTGCTTGTCCAGCTTCTTGAGTGGTCTGAACTGTTACGTAGCTACAATATTTTTAAGCAGCCAAGTAAATGTTAATTGTTTCACAAGTAGCTTTTTCCAACTATTGAATAATGTTGAGTATCTTCTATAAGCAATTGTTTTTTCAGCTGTTGAGTGGTACTAAATATTAAATATTTTGCAGCTGTTCAGTTGCTTTATACATTTTAAGTTTCATGTTATTTTGTTATTTGATGGCTCGGCACACACAAGTTAGTGAAAGGCTGTGGTAGCAGAAGAGCACATGTGTTTTCCTGATGCATCTTTATATGTTGTGGATAGTTTTAGCTGCAGCCCAATAAGCAGTTATGTAGTACATGGAATTTGTGGAAGTTTGTGGTTTTATAGCATTTTTTTCCTCAAATGTTTAGAACTTCCTTACAAAGTTGTATGTTGCACCCAGGCCAGGAGATTGGTTTGTTTCCCCTCAGGCTTCAGGACTCTTTATCACCATACATTCCTCACACAAACAATTCATAAGTTTCATGGTAGGCAGGGACCACTACTAGTATCATGTCCTACCTTTCTGCTGCCCCAAGGGTCTTTACCAAGGTCCTGTCGGCTGCCGCAGCCAGTGTTCACTAGATGGGGATAATTGCCTTTCCCTACCTGGACAATTGGCTCTTGAAAGGTTGCCTATTTCTCAAGGCACAGACAGCAACCAGCAAAGCCCTAGCTCTGTTCCACTCACTAGGCCTCCGCTTCAATGTGGAATAGTCTACTCTCATGCCCACTCAACACACAGGCTTCATCAGGATCACTCTTCCGCTACCAAGGTTTACTTGTCTAAGGACAGTTTTGCCACAATGTCTAACCTTGTTTCAACAATACAGCAAAGCCAGTGAAATGCAGTAAGGGGTTGCATACAACTTCTGGGCCATATGGAAGCCGGTACATTTGTGACACCCTTACCAAGACTGCGCACTTGATGTCAAGCACTTGACATCCCCAGCAAGCACAATCTATCCAAACAGCTGTCTGTACTTCAGAAAGTCCTTGATTCTTTAGATTGGTGGAGGAATCCAAAAAAATGTGCATGGGAGTTCCATTCCTACAGCCTCTTCTTATGAGGCTCATCATCACCACAGATGCTTCCCTGATAGACTGGGTCTCTCATTCCCAGAACCTCACAGCTTGGGACTAATGGGCACCTCAGGAGGTGATCCTCTATATCAACATGCTAGCGCTCAAAGCAGTTCACTATGCTTGCCAGCACTTCCTACCCCATACCGGAGGTTGCCCAATCAGAGTAGTGCTGGATAACGGAGCAGCAATGTATTATATCAGTTGACAAGGAAGAGCAAGATCCTAGTCCTGTTGCACCAAATCTGTAAAACTATGGAACTGGTGCATATCACACTGCGTAGAGATCTCAGTGGCTTATCTACAGGACGACAGAATGTAGCGGCAGACTCCCTTAGCAGACACTTCTGCACTGACCACAAATGGAAGCTGGATAACAAGGTATTCAGAAAGAAATGTCTGTCTTGGGTTTATCCAGAGATAGATCTCTTTGCAACTCCATCCAGTCCGAAGTGCAGATGATTCTGCTTGAGAGAAAGGAGCCACCACAAATCAATGAGAGACGCCCTGATCATTCCTTAGCCTTGTGTATTGCTATATGCTTATTCCCCTCATGCTTCTCCTGCTCAAGGTCCTGAACAAATTGAAACAGGAGATATTCATAGCCATCGTAGCACCGGCATGCCCAAGCCAGGTGTCATTTGCAGAGCTGTAGTTCGTATGCCCCTGCAACCACTCCTCTGTCTTCCCCTGATAGCAACTCTCCTCATCCAGGAGTCGGGATCCATCATCCACCCCAACCTCTGAGCGCTTCACCTCGAAGCGTGGCTCCTAGTTGGCTCTCTGGTGAGAGTGTTTTATCCCAAGCCTTCAAAGGAAGAAACAAGCCTCCTTACACTAGATGTTAAAAGAGCCTTTGCCTGATGCCTCAACTGGACTCGGCCCTTTAGGACGTCTCCTACACTCTTCATCTCGATTGTAGAACGAATGAAAGGGCATCCGATTTCCTCCCAAAAACTGTCTAAATGGGGTGCAGGATGTATCTTGTCCTGTTATAAAGTCGCAGGGGTTCATCCCCCTCTGATAGTAATTGTTCACTCCATCAGGGCTCAGTCCACCTCTGTTGCCCACCTGAAAAATACGCTTGTCTCAGATATCTGCAGGGCAGCCACCTGGTCTTTGTTGCACACGTTTTCCCAGCATTATGCTCTCTTAACTGTTTCCAGAGCTGATGTGGCTTTGCTGATGCTGTTCTACGAATCATACTGAATCCACCGCCTCAACACTTTCCTCTGTGATGGAGGTACTGCTCGAGAGTCTCCTGACAAGGGTAAGGACACTACTCGAAGAAGTAGAGGTTACTTACCTTCAAGATGTGTGTCAGTATGCATGCTCCATTGCTCGCCCTCCTTCTCCCCGTCTCAGTCTCTCACTGGACTTTTGTGGGTGAGAAGGAACTGGAGTGGCAGTAGTCTGCCCCTCCCTACATGCCTCATACCAGAGTATGAGAGTGTCTAGGGCGTAGACCCATGGATAAATATCTTTGATCAAGAGTGTACAGATGCATGCACATCCTGACATGGAGCACCCATAGGGGGACACATCTCAAAGAACTCCAGTTATTGTACAAGGTAAGTAACCTCTTCCTCCTGAATTTCAATATTTTAGAGGTGGAGGAGATGATTCCCCAAATAACTTGTACATAAATCCCACCATTTGACCAGATTTCTAGTAACACAGATTCTTTTTTTAAAAGAATTAGATGCTACCGTGTAGTGACAGCTGTTTTAAGCGTCAGCTGGCTCTAACCCCTCTTCTTCCCATTGCCCTGCTTTGCTTCCGCCATCACCTTCTCTCCACAGTTTTCTGAGACATCTGTATCTATTGGATACTCACATACTTGCATGTGCACACATGCCAAAAATGTAGCCATTCACAGTATTTGGATTGTACGCAGATATCTCTGCATATTAAGATAGTAGTAAGCCTGGCAGAGCTGAAGACAGCCTTGAAACTGAATGATCTCTCAAAGATGAACTCCAGTAATTCAAGAAGGCAACAAAAAAGGAGGCCAGGTCATCATCTTCAAGACCTTCTGGTAGGCTATACATTTGCAGAAGTGACCTTTTAGTAGCAGTCATCAGAGCTTGAAACTTACCTTGAATAGAAATTAAGTGGGTCAGCTGGGCTTTCAACCTCTCTGTTCCTCTTTTTAGCCTCTGCTAAGCAAATACTCATTTTGGAGATTTTGATATGAATGTAACACAGTTCTCATGCTAATTCTGATTAAGAAGTCAGAAATGATATGTAAAGGGCCTTTTATATGCAATTTTACCTGTCAGTGACAGTTCTCCCACAAGTGCTTGAGTCCTTTTTCTTTTAGAAGAGAGTACAGAACGTTTTGAGCGCTTCATTCTCCAGAATACTAGGAAGGCTACTTTACAGTCCGGGCCCAGAGTTGTAGGCAGGCTCATGCTCAGCTTGGAGGGACATTTTTGTTTGACCTCTGATTCCGGCACAGCAACTCTTTCCCTTCTTACATGCTCTTTATCCTTTTTTTTAATCTCCTCTTCTCCTTCTGTTCTTTTCCAATTTCCATTTCTACATCTTTCCCCTCTGTCACCCAATCACTGCTCTTATTAACTGTATTTCTTCCTGTTCTCCCACATTTCTGTTGCTTTCCCGTCTTCACTTTCACAAATCTTCTACTCACCTGCTCCTCTGAAACTTCCTTTTAGCTGCTGGTGACATCCGTCCTCCTAATCCTGGTTCCCGGCACAGACCCACACTGCCCTCCCATCTCTGCCACACTTCCTTACTTTCCTACCATCAGTCTTTTTTTAATTCCTATCTCCTACTACTCCTCCATCCCTCTTTCTGCTCCCTCATGAGCTCCTACTCTGCCTCTATTAAGCTGTCTACCATTTATGGTTTTTACATCTCCATCTTCTCATCCTCACTGAACTCCAGATGCCTCCTGTTGACTATGTCTATCCACTTCCCTTTTCTTCAGAGTTTTCTCCTTTCCCCACATATCATGCTCTGTAGCCTCCAGGCATGGTAGCCTGGGACTCATCCCTTGTCTCTTGCCGCTTCCAGTTCCTCCTTCCTCGTATTTATCCCCTGTCTCTGAACTGCATTCAGTCTGGCTCTTCCTGCCTCGCTGTGTTACTATGATCCATGGAAAAAGCAACAGAGAGTCCTGTGGCACCTTTAAGACTAACAGATGTATTGGAGCATAAGCTTTCGTGGGTGAATGCCCACATGCATCCGACGAAGTGGTAATTCACCCACGAAAGCTTATGCTCCAATACATCTGTTAGTCTTAAAGGTGCCACAGGACTCTCTGTTGCTTTTTACAGATCCAGACTAACACGGCTACCCCTCTGATACATGATCCATGGACACTCTCTCATCAAGTCACTTTCCTGACTTTTCCTTCAGCCTCCCAATGCTTTGCCCCACCCAATAGCCCAGCACTCCTCTATAATTGCTCCCCACTTTGCTCCTAGCACCATGTTACTTTTTTACTTTATTACTCAGTTAGGCCCCAATTCAGTAGAGCACTTCTGCAAATGCTTATATCCCCTGAAGGAGAAGAAAAAGGAAAACTTGTCCATTTGTCTTTAATAAGGATGATCCAGAGAACCTAATTCTGAACTTTAACACTGGTGCAATTCTATTGACTTCAATTGGGCAGCTCCTGATTTACACTAATAAAGAATCAGAATCAGACCCAGGGAGGGAGAGGTGGAGGTTTGAAGGAGGCAGCTGGATCTGATCCATTTGTTTTCTCCAAACCTCCAAGTTTGAAGAAAGAGAATTCTCAAATAAGAGAAAAGTCATGTTTCTATTCAATAAATTCAGTTTGTAGCTATCTTAAGGATACATTCAAGTGGTGGGGAATATCTACCAGCACTGGCACTTTTGTCATTAGCTTTCTTCTGTTCTGTTCTATATAGAGTCTTAAAGCATGCTCACTACCTTATATCTGAGCACCTTCCAATAGCACATTAAGCAGTGTGACTACACTTCTTTCACGTGTTGTTTGTTCTTTCATCCTCCCTCTGCCTTAGTTATGAGTCACTTGTCTGGCCTCTGTGAATCAGTGGTGCTAGTCTTCACAGGAGTGGGGTTTTGGAGCAGCCTGTATTACAGTATGAACAACTGAGTGGGAAGCAGTGGAGAGTTAGAGGGAAACTAGAGATCTTAGTCTAGTAAAGCTCAAAAAAATTGATGCTAGATTAGTTGTCCATTGCTGTTTTAGTACCACACACTTACTGGAAGTAACCAGTTATTAAAGTCATTTAAGGCTTGTCTACATGGAGCAGCAACATGCACTATAAGGGTTTGATTTCTGAAGTGCACAGATGTGTTGTGCATTAATTGGTCCATGTAGACGCTGATGGTATGCACTAGTACGCTTTAATGTGGTGCTGTTTGAGACAGTACTATGCCAAAGGGCACTTGAGAACCTTTAGAGCACACCAGCAGGGTCTACGTGGACCAATTAATGTGCAACATATTACCGTATATACTCGATCATAAGCCGGTTCGTTTATAAGCCGACCCTCCCAAGATGGATACGTAAAAATGGAAAATTTTTATGACCCGTTCATAAGCCGACCCTATAATTCAGCAAACTTTGGCTCCCAGGCCATCAGGATAAGCTGCTGGCGGGCCGAGATGGTTTGTTTACCTTGAGCGTCCACAGGCACGGAGGTAAACCTAAGTAAACAAAGTGTCTCAGTGCGCCAGCTGCTTACCCTGACGGGCCAGCAAGGCAACGGGTGGGGAAGTGATTTGGGGGGGGGGGAAAGCTGGGGGTCAGGGGAGTAACCCCTGTGACCACCCCCCACATGACCT
Organism: Terrapene triunguis; assembly: GCF_002925995.2. NCBI lineage: Eukaryota > Metazoa > Chordata > Testudines > Emydidae > Terrapene > Terrapene triunguis. The sequence continues at coordinate 18,743,184 of NW_020664393.1, forward strand.
CACCCCTAGCCCGGGACGCCCACACTCTCCCCATCCCATCCCTCCCCACCTTATCTGGGGAGGGCTAGGGGAGGATGTCTCTGGCCTGGCAGGAGCTGCTCCGGCAGGCTGGGCAGCGCGGCCACAGCCTGCTCCGGCGGACCAGACTGGGCGGTGTGGCCGCAGCATGTTCCAGCGGGCTGAGCCAGGCCGTGCAGCCACAGCCTGCTCTGGGGGGCGGGGCCGGGCGGCGCGGCCATAGCCTGCCAGCCCTGGAGCTGCAGCTGCTTCAGAGGCTGGGGGAGAGCAGCGTGGCCAGAAGCAGAGAAACTCTGGCCCCACCTCTTCCCTGCTGACTGTGCTGCCTCTCCTTGCTCCCTCTGTTGGGGGGAGAGGCTGTGTCCCACCTCTCCCTCTCTATACCCGTTCATAAGCCGACCCCCTTCTCCGGTGCTTCCCTTTTTTACTAAAAAAATTTGGCTTATGAATGAGAATATACGGTAATTCACTCAGAAATCACATCCCTGTAAGGAACATTACCCCACTGTGTATACAAGCCCTTATCTGCATATTGAAAAGGTAGTTTTCCTCTGTAACATTGGGTAACTGATAGCCAAGACTCAACATATTTATCCAGGATTGGAGATCAATGAAGTTTTATCTTGCTGGAGAGCAAGAAGAATAGGAGAAGTGTCTGGGGAGGGGGACAGTTGTTTCTTGCTTTTTTCAGTAATGAGTTTACTGTATGTCAGGGGTCGGCAACGTTTGGCACGCGGCTCGCCAGGGTAAGCACCCTGGCGGGCCGGGCCAGTTTTATTTACCTGCTGACGCGGCAGGTTCAGCCGATCGCGGCCCCCACTGGCTGCGGTTCGCCGTCCCGGGCCAATGGGGGCAGCGAGAAGCCGCGGCCAGCACATCGCTCGCCCGCGCCGCTTCCCGCCGCCCCCATTGACCCGAGACGGCGAACCGCGGCCAGTGGGGGCCGCGATCGGCTGAACCTGCCGCGTCAGCAGGTAAATAAAACTGGCCCGGCCCGCCAGGGTGCTTACCCTGGCGAGCCACGTGCCAAACGTTGCCGACCCCTGCTGTATGTAATCTGATGCCTACTAATTTTTGGTTAGATAGCCACAACATGCTCATCATGCCTCCAAGTGGGAGAGTTACTGTTTTCTTTTCATTTAACCATTTTACATGGAGGTAGAGATTGGTGACTGAAGCATATTGCTTAATATTCTTAAGTCACCAATACATGACTAACTCTGCCATTACAATACGTCCTTCAGGTGATTGTAAAATAAAAGGAGAAGTGAACTTGTCTGGTTTCATTACGATGGCAATAGAATCCATAGTGCATCTCTGAGACCAGAAGCCCTGTTATGTTATGGACCAAATTATATAGACTGGATAAACACTGAAATCAGCTTACTCATAAAACATCCTCTTGTCTTACCTAAATCTGAGTAGAAAAAATAAATATGGGGGAGCAAATATTTATTCAGAACTTCCTCTTACTATTTACCGAATAGGAAGCTATCTTATGTCAGTTTCTGCATAGAAACGTTTGTTGGCAGATTTACACCTGCTTTTATAACCACGTGTACAATAATCAAGGAGGGCTTCTTTACCTAAGTTCTCATCAGTTTTCCATTAATGTACACAGATGTCCAGCAGAGGATACAGTAGGATTTTGTTTATCTGAAAGTCAAAGGGAGCAGTGAATAAGTGTTTGACTTGCAGAACTTAAGGAGAAGTGATGGAATTTTCTGTCTGAAATACTATTATTTGGCAAAGAGAAAGAGAGACTTTTGCACCTAGTGATATAGTATGGTTGGGTCCTGCTCACCGGTGAACATGAACAATAATACACCACAACATTGCGTTGTACAACATCCACCATACAAACTCTACCCCAAACACCTTCATGTAATTAAAAAATAGAGCTACAATGATAAGTAATAGTAGAATGAGAAGAAGATTAATGGGCAGGTTTTCAGATGAGATTTGAGAAGAGATTGAGAGTTGAAGAGGGACAGAGAAACCCTCAGGTTTTTCCATGTGACCAATGTAAACTTTTTGGGTCAGGGAACAGCTCTTTGGTGTGTGTGTGTGTGGGGGGGGGTGCCTGGCATTCTTTAGGCGCTAACACAATAATAAACAAATATTTAAAATACAAAGAAAAGGGCTCTTTCACCAACAGTAGTGAGGTTGTGTGATTCTTTACTTGAGAATTTCAAGTGGAAAAAAAATTAAAAACTATTTCAGAATGTATTTTGATACTAGATCAGGGATCAGTAACCTTTGGCACACGGCCCGCCAGTGTACGCACCCTGGCGGGCTGGGCCGGTTTGTTTACCTGCCGCGTCCGCAGGTTCGGCCGATCGCGGCTCCCACTGGCCGCGGTTTGCCGCTCCAGGCCAATGGGGGCTGCGGGAAGCGGCAGCAAGCACATCCCTCGGCCAGTGGGAGCCGCGATCGGCCAAACGTGTGGACGTGGCAGGTAAATGGCTCGGCCCGCCAGTGTTGCTGATCCCTCTACTAGATTAATCCATATTGATACTTACTGAACAACTTGAAAGTAATAAAAGACTTCAGCACTGTGGCACAGTTGTTATGCATATATTTTTTAAAATTTTGAAATTTTCCTTTTGCATATAGGATGAAATGGAGGGCGGAGGGGGAATAAAATCTGTACTCATGTTTTCTGTTTGAATTACATTGGTATAGAGAAGCAGAGAGAGATTACAAGGTAGCATTAATTATTTTTAACTGCCTTTATCTGTTCTCGTCTTTATAAGGAATCTTTTATTTTGTTCTCCAGTGCCCTTATTTTTTTTAATCATAGTATTTAGGAGTTGTTGCAAAATAAACTAAACAGGAACCACAACAGACAAAATTACTCACCTCACATTTTGCCTACCTATTCTACAGCAAAGTTAACATTTATGTATGTTTGTACACCACCCACTGGTATGCAGCGCTAGACTGGAAAGGTTTTGTTAGTGTTGGCGGTGCTTTCTTGAAGCCAGCTGCTAAGTCTGTATTGCATGCCTGCTTGAATTCCAAAATCATTGTACCTCTCCCTTAATCCCTGTTTCTTTTTTTAATCTTACCTTCTTTTTAGTTTACCTTGTATCTTGGAGCAATAAACTTCAAACACTTTATGGAAGTCAGGGTCGAAAAGCCCTGTTGCTTTGTGTTTTGCTAAACCTGGTTGTCCATTCTGATACAGGGAACTAATTAGATGCACAGGCCATTTTCAGATCTGGCCAGCATGATCTGTCTCCTACCTGCAGTATGGGAATGTCTCCATCCATTTCCTTCCAAATTTAGTTGAAAGTATGTGAACTATTGTAATGTTCTCAGGTAACATATGAAAGATCCCTTTTAGGAATCCCTAAATGATAGTTTGAAGATTGAAGCTACCCACTTGATTTTAAGTTAGTCTAAATAAATGTATGAGAAGCAATCTTATAATCTTGTTGTAGCTTTCTTTCATTAACCAGCTTTACTTTCCAGTTACATGCTATGTTAAAGGGCTTGAATAAGAGCTTGCATTAAGATGTTTTCCCATCATACACACTCATTACATGTTTCTGTTGAAATACCCTTGTGTTCCCATCCAATCATTTTTCAAAAAGAGAAACTACAAACTTTTCGGACGCATTTTATTAGTTTCCAGCCAGCAAGTCACCTTTCTTTTTCCTCTTTGCTTTTTCATCTCTGCCTTCTCCTTTCCCCACACCTACTCCTTTTGAATTTTGTGTATTTTCTCTACCTGCCCCAGCACCCTCCTTGTTCCTGCCTTTGCTTCTCCTCTTATTTCTATGCACCGTCCCTTCCTTTCCCCTCTTAATTTCAGTGCAACCCCTTTTTTATTTCATGCTCATTTTTCTTTTCAGAGGCTCTTAATATTCTTATGTTCTTCTCATCTCTCAAAGCCTTACTATGAAGTGCTGGAAATGGCTCCCTCTACAGCCCGTCAATATTGATCCTTCCATCATCCATTTGAGGATATGGTACTATAGAGAATGTAAAGTGCAACCTCTTAAAGGCTCAGTGTACACTCTCATTCATACTCCTAGATCTTACTGGCCTAAGGAGCAACAAAGACTGCATTTAGTCGTGAGTTAACATCCCAGTATCCTCTCCTTCTCCTCACTGTTGATGTCTCTTCACCATAGTGGGTTTTTCCCCCCCTCCTCCCTGTCTGGTTCTGACAAAACTGGGTGACTGGGTCACAAAATGGCAGATGGAATTCAGTGTTGATAAGTGCAAAGTAATGCACATTGGAAAACATAATCCCAACTATACATACAAAATCATGGGGTCTAAATTAGCTGTTACCACTCAAGAAAAAGATCTTGGAATCATCGTGATAGTTCTCTGAAAACATCTTCCCAAGGTGCGATGGCAGTCAGAAAAGCTCACAGAATGTTAGGAACCACTAGGAAAGGGATAGATAATAAGACAGAAAATATGATGCCGCTATATAAGTCCATGGTGTGCCCACACCTGGAATACTGCCTGCAGTTCTGGTAGCCCCATCTCAAAAAAGATATATTAGAATTGGAAAAAGTACAGAGAAGCAACAAAAAATGATAAGGGGTCTTGAACAGGTTCCATTTGAGAGCAAATTAAAATGAATGGGACTGTTCAATTTAGAAAAAGAGATGACTAAAGGGGGATATGATAGAGGTCTATAAAATCATGAATGGTGTGGAGAAAGTGACTAAAGAAGTTTTATTTTCCCCCTTCAAATAACACAAGAACCAGGGTTCACTCAGTGAAATAGCCGGTTTAAAACAAACAAAAGGAAGTACTTCTTCACATAACGAGTGCCACAGGTTGACTGTGTGTTGCCAGAGGTGGTTGTGAAAGCCAAAAGTATAACTGGGTTTAAAAAAAAAACAACCTAGATAAGTTCATGGAGGATAGGTCCATCAATGGCTAATAGCCAAGATGGTCAGGGATGCAACCCCATGCTCTGGGTATCCTTAAATCTCTGACTGCCAGAAGCTGGGACTGGATGACAGGGGATGGATCACTCTATAAATTGGCCTGTTCTGTTCATTCCATCTGAAGCATCTGGCACTGGTCACTGTCAGAAGAGAGGATACTGGACTGGAAATACTATTGCTCCGACCTAAGTATGACCGTTCTTATGAACAGCTCCTATGACCCTATAGAGCTGCTCTTTATGTTAACAGGTGAGAGTCCAGTCCCTCCCTGCTCTAAAATGTATTAAATAATTTTCTTTTTCTTTCCTTGTCTTTTGCTAGCAGAACTGGTTTCACTGTGGGGCTGAAGGGAACAGAAGTCCTTCCACACTCCCATGAGCTACTTTCCAGAGGAGTTCCTTCATGGAGACTTTAAATTTAATCTTAATAGCACACTGTCCAAGGAAAGTACAGTAAGATCATGCTGCTAACACTTAGAGGTGGTGGCATAATCTTGCTATGATAATAGACCTGTTTTGGGCTGCCTTTTTTGTACCACAATTAAAGTGATTCAGAATATGCTAGGTTGACTGAAGAGAGCGATATCTGTTTCTGACAGATGTTCCCCATGATTCCACAAATGTAACCCTGTCCGCAAGATGATAGCGCGCTTGTTTACATAGGGAAGCTCTTAAAAATACAAACACAAAGTAGCATTCAGATCAGTCATTCTGATCAAAGTGCCGACGATTATTAGGGTGTAAAGGGAACTGATGACTCAACTTAGACACAACACTGCGGCGGTCTCCGAATTTCAGTTTCGTAGCAGATTCTTTTCAGGAATGTTTTTCGTTCCTCCGTGATTCAGATTTGTTTCAGAAGTGTACATATTGTTTTATATTTCTTAACCAGGAGAATGGAAGCAGCTTTTGGGAAAAGGCTACCAAACATTTCTGAATAACACTAGACACTGCCCTATACTTTCAATGGAAAGCTCGACTTTTGTGGAAGATGGTTTTGTATTTTATCCTGCTTTCCCCACTGCAGTATCTGCCCAAAAATAGTTTCTCTGTCCAGTCACCACATAAAAAGTTCCTGTGTCGCAATTTAAAAGAACTTTCTGAATCAAATTGCAATATTTTGATCAGCTCCCATTCTTAGTAATTCCAGGCAGTGCACTTGCTGAAATTGGTGACTCAGAAACTGAAATGCAAAATATTTCTCTGAACGGTGGCCGGAAGTTAGCTTTGAAACCTGAAACAAAGTGCAGACCGCAATTTTATCTATTTATTATATGTGTAAATACGCTTTGTCTTCAGCAGTCATTTAGATTCCTTTTGGTAGAGCCCGTATGATCCTCAGGCTGTACGATAAACCATGTCAGAACTGTCTGGCACATCTAATTTTTGGATTAAAAAATGAATTCCTAGTGAATGATTTCATTGCCTGTAGTGCTGTCTGATTCTGTCATGGCATTTGATAGAACTTGTTAGAAGTATTAGGTAAGACAGGATGTTAGTACGTTTGAGGTCATCTAATATTAAAAAAAGTAGAAGAATGTGTGTTCTACACCAGTGGAATTGAACTAAATGGCGTAGTTGCTTTTATACATTACGCTGACATATTTAGGATGCTCTGTGACACCAGTAGGTCACATTTTAAGTGTGGAGAGTCAGTCTCATCATTTTGTAACAAGGTGCTCATCTGCCAATGGAAAAAAAGGAGAAGTATTAACCTTTTTTTACTGCGGCTCCTAGAGGCATGGTGGGGTGGAAATAAACTGAGCAATATGGCTGTAAGAAGTTTCAAATTATCATTTAAGCAAAGGATACAAAAGGTACAGAAAGCTCTTTAGAGGCTAACTTTTGAAAGGAGCAGCTGTGCATGCTCTAGAAGTGCTGGGAGATAAGACTTGCGTTCTCTTACTGCTTCTCTCACTCTTATGTATTTGTACTGTTCTCGTCACCATGGTACCTGAGGGTCTTGTATTAGTCAAGCCAAGCCACTCTACTCTGTTTTCACTGCATGACCGTGGGCAAGTCTCTGTTGGTTTAATCTGTGTGTAAAATGGGGCTTGTATGGACTTCGTAAAGCACTTTGAGATACATGTATGGAAATCACTATATAAGAGCAAAGTAGGCTATTGATTTATTTATTTAAAGAACATGCAGTTCCCTTTGAAAGGCGGGTGCACCAATAGTAAATATTCTACAAAGGAAGTATTCGACATCCAGAGCTTTTTATTAAATACAGTTTACAATAAAATCAAATAAAAGCAATGTATATTCATAACTCTTGTTAAAGTAATTCCTGTTGGAATGTTTAGAGCTCCAGAGGATATTTATTTTGGTGGTGTGTGAGTGGGTGAAATAAAGTGATTAATTTATGATAAAACATCTAAAGAATTAGAATAGTAAGTATTACACTGTTGTTAAAAGCAGATGCTATAGAACAGAAGTGGCCTAATTTACTGACCCTCCAAGCCGTATACAATAATCTTCAGAAGTTTGAGAGCCGCAAGACATGCACAACCTGCCCAGGGGCGCTGCACCTGCCAGTGGTGCTAAAGTCCTTATGGCCTCCCCTCTCCCGGGCTACACCACCCAACCACCACAGGGTAGAGGCCCCTAGTCCTACCACCCCACCGCAGGGCAGAAGCCCCAAGCTCCCCCCGACTAGTTTTGTAGGTGGAGAATGGAGGGGTACATGTATGTGGGGGCTCCAGGAGCCAGACTTTAACTGTAAAAGAGCCACGACCCACCGTTGCACCACGCCTGCTATAGAAGTAGAATATTGTTAAAAAAAATATTGTACAGAGAACCTGCTGAACTGAACTGAAGTGTTTGGTAGAAAGATTTGTTATTTTGTTACACAAAAATCGATCCAAATATCTTCCTTGAACCTGGATTTGGGTGTGGATTTTACATTTAGTGGTATGGTCAGTATCTTTGTAGATTCTCCCTGAGCTCAGGATTGGAAATACATATGTTGGCACACTCAGAGATTTGTCTGGCAGTTGTAGAACCCATTACTACTGCACGTTGCTACTTAAGCCAAATGACAATTTGGAAGAATTTTTGTCTGTCCGTTAAGATAGTAGAACAAATCCTTTGTTTGTATTGTCGCTTTTCATTTGGTCCAGTACTTCGAATGAGATTTCCCACTCTGTTCCACTCAGGTTAAATTTGGACCCATCTTCATGTCTTTTGACCATGGTCATTTATCCAGTTAATCAATTCAGTGGGAGCCAGATTTCAGAGTAGCAGCCGTGTTAGTCTGTATCTGCAAAAAGAACACTATATGCATCCGAAGAAGTGGGTTGTAGCCCACGAAAGCTTATGCTCTAATAAATTTGTTAGTCTCTAAGGTGCCACAAGTACTCCTGTTCTTCTTTCAGTGGGAGCCAGTGATGTGTTTAAAGAGTTAAAGATTTAAAGATATCACGAGGCTGAATGTTTAAAGAATCATAATCGCAGTTTAACACTGTAAATTGAGATTGGCGCTGGAGTCTAGCGATTGCTAGTAGGGCATCTGAGTTTTGGACTCGAGCACTGGCCCTAAACCCCATGCTGGCCGGAACTGACAAACATTGTGGAGTCAGCATGTTGTGTATTTCTCCAGTGATCCCTCAGGCCAAGAGGGGAGTGTGATTTGACTGAGCCGCCATGATAGTTGGCCTTGCATGGGGTTGAAGTAGAAGGAGTGCAAAGTAGGGAGAAAGTAGTAAGTACAATCAGTATAGTGCATTGGGGCCATAGCTAGCAGAAAGCAGTCTCCATTGCTGCTAGCCTACAGCAGCTCCTCTGGACTCCTGAGCTGCATAGCAACAAAGCTGACCATATTTTCAGGAGTTGGTTCCTCATTAGCCATGACTGTGCACTGCCTGAAGCGAAATTTTGCTACTGCTTATGACTGCTTCTTTCCCACTTGGAGAGCCTGTGACTTACCCAGACGCCCAGGGAACTGGGAATGACCTTGACCCGAGTTCATTCTCAAATATCCAAATGAGAGGGGTGGATTCTCCTTGGTTGACTAAACTTCTGTCAGCCAGGGAATAGTTTTAAAGGCAGCAAGTTGCTGCCTTGACAGTTCTGTTCTTAACTTCAGCTGGGAGGGGGAGAGGCCTTTTGGTCTGAAGATTTCCAGATCTGCCATGCCTCAATATCAAAATGCCAGTGTCCTAGAGGCTTGCAGAGAGATGGTGCTATGAGGGATACTCTAATCCAGCGTTTCTCAAATGCAGCCACCGTGGCCGCATGCAGCCACCAGGGGCTTTTCTTGCCACCACAGCCTCCTGGGCAGTGATGGGGGTGGGGGACAAAGCAGTGGCCCCTCCCCTGAGGCTGCCAGCAGGGGTTGGGTCCTGCCCCCCTCTGGAGAGAGACATGCTGGAGGAGCAGGCTGCTAGTGAGTTGCCCACCTTCCCTGGGGTGGAGGACAGCAGGCTCCAGGCCTGGGCTCACCCCCATCCATTCCCCCCTGGCATCCACTGCCTCCCCTGACCCCCCCATCCATTCTCCCCATCGCCTCTGGCCCCCACTGCCTCCTTACCCACCTTCCCATCCAGGGCTTAATTTGTCCCTGGGCTTGCCAGGACTGAGTAAATCTGCTGCTGTGAAAAGTGATATTTGTATGTTTGTTAATATCACTTTTCACAGCAGCACACTTACTAGTTAGCAAGTCTTTTAAAAAACAACCAAAAAAAAGCAAAATAAACAATAACAAAAAAGACAAGAACGTGCAAAGCACCTTATTTGTGTTCTGTTTAGGCCCATAAAGAAGAGACACAAGTGTACATTATTTTTATTAGAGTCGGCAAAAAATCCAAACATAAATAAATTGAAATGATTTGGACATGTATATGTGCATATTTATTTGTCTTTCCTAAACTTAATTAGGAATTTTAGTTAAAATTGTAACAGGGGCCACCAGCAAGAGTTGGTGGCCGCACTCTGAGGCCACCAAAAATTTTGTTATGAGAACCCCTGCTAATCAACAGGTGCTGCCATATAATACCGCATGCAATGACTGGGAACAGATTTCTCAAACTATCACCCCTTTCTAGCTATTCGGGTTAGTAGAGTCCCTCTCACATCCACCAATAACTGAGATATTTGTCATTTTAAAACAAAATCAGAGGGTATCCAAGCACAGGACCTGGCAGACTCCCTGCTTGAGACCATGTGGAAAACTGTCAACATGATTTCTCTTCCCTCTAGGCAGCACTGCAACTAGCTGCCGAACTGTTTCTCGTGTTCCTGTTTGGGCTTGTTCAGCAGGCTGACCTTTCCCCTGGATAAGCCAGCCTGCTACGCATCCAGCATCTTCATCCTTTGGTGGTTTGCACATCCAGTGAGGCGTGGCTATTTTCTTCTGGATTAGGCCTGTAAACCCATTTTCTGTTTTATCCATTCCTCCCTATGGCAGAAACGATTTATGAACACAGTGCTGCCAGGGCATTTTCTGCTTTGAAAATCTTTCTCAGTTCTTCTTAGAAGAATTTTATTATTGGCTTTATGAGGAGCAAAAATATCCATCTGCACATGTGTCATTTTTATAGCAGTTTGTGGGAGTTTCAGCCACGCATCTCCCAGTCAAGTCGGTGACAATCAATGCTAAAACCTCACACAATTCTTTGAACATTCGGGAAACAACATACAGGCAGTGCTACAGACACAAAATACACAGTACAGTAAACCCGATCTCAGCTCAAAACTAATTATCTGTTTATAAAAATTCCCCTGCTTGCCGTTTTGCCGTTAGAATCTGGCCTGTAAGATTTATGACTTTGGCTGAAATGAAGTACCATTTCCTTTTTCTCAGCATTAGTGTGCATGGCCTTATTGGCTTTTCTTTTTAAGTTCACACAAGTTCACACAACAGAGAATTATTTTTGAGCCCCTTTCCTCTCATGATTCTACTTTTCATTGCAACAGAATGAAAAATAACCCACAAACTGACTTCTTAATTTTTTTAAACTTCCCCAGCTTAATTTGAGAGTAAAGAAGGAGAAATGAAAAAGCAGTCCTTTCATACATGGAACGGCACTACCGTACCTAGTGACCCATAGTCTCCAGAGAGCATTCTGGAAAATGATTGAAGACATTTGGTGTGATTCTGAATTTGCATCTATTTTTACACATGGATAACTCCATTGACTTCAGGTAGAATTACTCTTGATTAGCACTGAACTAAGTGAAATCAGAATCCAGCCCATTGGGCAAAATCTACTCTTTAGTTACATCCATTGCAACCAATTGACATTACTGGCTTTGCATTAAAGAAAAGAGCAGCATTTGGATGATAACAGAAATGATGACCTGAACTGGCATGATTAACAGATGAGTCAAGCAATATAAAAATATTATCTTTTGGTCTCCTGTAGTATCTATCTAATTAAACTGCATTCATCACCGTAATTGTTCGGGACCTAGAGTATCTCTGTACTATAATTTGCTGCACATCTATTTCCTTAGGTGTATTCCTAAACTAAAACATAATTCCTTAACAATGCTATAGTCAGATGTGAGCAGGGGGGCAGAATTTCACTTCAGATAAAACATTGCAAAATTTTACAACTTTTTGTTTCAATCTGTTTTTCCCTTAGTTTTACCTGCCCTAATTTTAAGTACATCTGTAGGCATTCAACTGATAAGTTAATGAAAGTTGTGTTCAGCTGATTGTGTAACTTTTTTGGATTCACAAATGTTTATCTGACTTGGAAACTATCAGATTTCAGCCAAATTTGAAATTATCTGAAATTCAGCTTTGCTTTAGTTATAAACTGCTGGGCCACAGCCATATTTCCTGCTTGTGTTTAAACAGTTATTTTTGTAGTCGAATTAGGGCTTTATAGAAGATTGACAGAAATGTCCTAATCATACCAAATGGACTGAAGGTAAAAAATCCATTGCAATCAACATACTACGCTGACTATGGTGAGAGACTGTGCCACACACTCTCAAAGAAACTGAGGAACCACCTGATCAGCATCCTGTACAGCAGACAGGAGAAGATCAAGAATGAGCTCTCAGAACTGAAGACTCTCATACAATACCAACCTTCCACACAAACTTCCACGTGGTTGGACTTTACAAAAATGAGACAAGCCATTTACAATGCACACTTCACTTCTCTACAGAGGAAAAAGGACAGTAAGCTATCTAAACTCCTACCTGCCACAGGGGGCTACAACAGTGGTACCCTCAACTCATCTAACAACATTGTCAATCTATCCAACCATACACTTAGCCCAGCAGAAGAGTCTGTCCTATCTCGGGGACTCTCTTTCTGTCCCACCATCCCCACGAACACGATACAGTTCTACGGTGATCTGGAAGCCTACTTTCGTCGTCTCCGACTCGAGGAATATTTTCAACGCACCACTGAACAGTGCACTGACTCACAGGAATCCTCCTACCAACACTACAAGAAGAAGAACTCTGCATGGACTCCTCCTGACGGTCGAAATGACAGACTGGACCTCTACATAGAGTGCTTCCACAGACGTGCACAGGCTGAAATTGTGGACAAACAACATCACTTGTCCCATAACCTCAGCCGTACAGAACACAATGTCATCCACAGCCTCAGAAACAACTCTGACATTATCATCAAAGGGGCTGACAAAGGAGGTGCCGTAGTCATAATGAACAGGTCGGATTATGAACAGGAGGCTGCCAGGCAACTCTCCAAGACCACATTCTACAGGCCACTATCCTCTGATCCCAATGAGGAATACCAAAAGAAACTACACCATCTGCTCAAGAAATTCCCAGCTACAGTACGTGAACAAATCTACATGGACACACCCCCAGAACCCCGACCAGGGGTATTCTATCTGCTACTCAAGATCCATAAACCCGGAAACCCTGGACGCCCCATCATCTCAGGCATTGGCACTCTTACAGCAGGATTATCTGGCTATTTGGACTCTCTCCTCAGACCCTACGCTGCCAGCACTCCCAGCTATCTTCGAGACACCACCGACTTCCTGAGGAAACTACAATGCATTGGTGTTCTTCCTGAAAACACCATCCTGGCCACCATGGATGTAGAAGCACTTTACACCAATATTCCACATGAGGATGGACTACAAGCTGTCAGGAACAGTATCCCTGATGAGGCCACAGCACGCCTGGTGGCTGAGCTTTGTGACTTTGTCCTCACCCACAACCACTTCAGATTTGGGGACAACTTATACCTTCAAGTCAGTGGCACTGCTATGGGTACCCGCATGGCCCCACAGTATGCCAACATTTTTATGGCTGACTTAGAACAACGCTTCCTCAGCTCTCGTCCCCTAGTGCCCCTCCTCTACTTGCGCTACATTGATGACATCTTCATCATATGGACCCACGGAAAGGAGGCCCTTGAAGAATTCCACCTGGACTTCAACAATTTCCACCCCACCATCAACCTCAGCCTGGACCAGTCCACACAAGAGATCCACTTCCTGGACGCTACAGTGCAAATAAGTGATGGTCACATAAACACCACCCTATACCGGAAACCTACTGACCGCTATACGTACCTACATGCCTCCAGCTTCCATCCAAGACACATCACACGATCCATTGTCTACAGCCAAGCCCTAAGATACAACCAAATTAGCTCCAACCCCTCAGACAGAGACAAACACCTACAAGATCTTTATCAAGCATTCGTAAAACTACAATACCCACCTGGGGAAGTGAGGAAACAGATTGATAGAGCAAGACGGGTACCCAAAAATCACCTACTACAGGACAGGCCCAACAAGGACAACAACAGAACACCACTGGCCATCACATACAGCCCCCAGCTAAAACCTCTCCAGCGCATTATCCACGATCTACAACCTATCCTGGAAAATGATCCCTCACTCTCACAGACCTTGGGAGGCAGGCCATTCCTCGCTTACAGACAACCCCCCAACCTGAAGCAAATACTCACCAGCAACTACACACCACAGAAACACCAACCCAGGAACCAATCCCTGTAGCAAACCTCATTGCCTACTCTGTCCCCATATCTACTCTGGCGACACCATCAGAGGACCCAACCACACCAGCCACACCATCAAGGGCTCATTCACCTGCACATCCACTAATGTTATATATGCCATCATGTGCCAGGAATGCCCCTCTGCCGTGTACATTGGCCAAACCGGACAGTCCCTCTGCAAAAGAATAAATGGACACAAATCGGACATCAGGAATGGTAACATACATAAGCCAGTAAGTGAACACTTCAGTCTCCCTGGTCATTCTATTACAGATTTAAAAGTCACTATCCTTGAACAAAAAGCCTTCAGAAACAGACTTCAAAGAGAAACAGCAGAACTCAAATTCATTTGCAAATTTAACACCATTAATCTGGGCTTGAATAGGGACTGGGAGTGGCTGGCTCATTACAGAAGCAGCTTTTCCTCTCCTGGAATTGACACCTCCTCATCTATTATTGGGAGTGGACTACATCCACCCTGATTGAATTGGCCCTGTCAACACTGGTTCTCCACTTGCGAAGTAACTCCCTGCTCTCCATGTGTCAGTATATAATGCCTGCCTCTGTAACTTTCACTCTATGCATCTGAAGAAGTGAGGTTTTTACCCACGAAAGCTTATGCCCAAATAAATCTGTTAGTCTTTAAGGTGCCACCAGACTCCTTGTTGTTTTTGTAGAAATGTCCTAAGTATCGGGGTAGCCGTGTTAGTCTGTAGCCACAAAAACAACGAGTCCGGTGGTACCTTAAAGACTAACAGATTTATTTGGGCATAAGCTTTCATGGGTAAAAAACCTCTCTCCTTCAGATGCTGAAGAAGTGAGGGTTTTTACCCAGAAGAAGTCAGGGTTTTTACCCACGAAAGCTTATGCCCAAATAAATCTGTTAGTCTTTAAGGTGCCACCGGACTCCTAGAAATGTCCTAGAAACCCCTTTTTAAAAACAAAATGTGACGGTGGACATGGTTAATACTTATACTTACCTTTTTAGGTTTTTCATCTTCCATGGCATTTACCATGTCTCTTTCATGTGTTAAAGTTTATTGGGGAAAGTTATATTGGCTTCTTGAGTGGTCCATTCCTTTTTGGGACGGTTTATTTTTTGTAGAGGACTTTTGAAAGAAATAGTTGTAAATGATCAGTTAGATTATGACAAACATTGAAAATGTTCAGCCTGCAATAGGACTTCAAGTAAATCCATGTGGTCTGCATGTGTCATGGAATGAATCCCAAAGCATAAAGCCCAGTGGGCTGTCATTTAGCAATGGCATGAAAAATGTAGAGTCCTAATTTGAAGAAATTGAAAACACTGTCAAATCCCACATCAGACCTGGGACTCCAGTTTTGGTAACAAGATTCTGTGGTAATTTTAGTGATATCAGTCTAGTCTCCAGTCCATCTTACTTTGGCATGTTAGCGTTTTCATTAACTGAACTCTCTAGCCCTTCTGGAGAAATATATTACACAACTGAATCGTTTGTCAAATGTAACATGATTTTCTGTTTATCGTTTGGAGGGGTTACTTATAGGATATATTCATTCCCCTTTTCAATCTAGTAATTACTCCTCTCGTAGATCATGCTGCTGAGGGGATGTAGTGTTACAATGGAAGTGTTTGTTTTATTTCAGATATATTCCTACATTAATATATTCCTGGTTATATATAAAGTCTTACAAGTTTTGAGCCATGTTCACCAAAGGTAAATCCCACCTCTCTTGTTCTGTCTGGCTGGTGTATCCCGGGAGGAATTTACTCCAGAAGAGGACAGATGGTGGAAAACCTGCTTCCCTGCCTTAGAATTTTCCACTTGGGACTGCTGTGTGCTGTTGAACACAGTTCTGTCTGAAGAATCCAGATAGCCGACATGATGCTAAACACAGTTTAGCCGTCAATGTAGACCAGGACCAATTGTGTTTCAGCATCAGGTCAGCTGACAACTGTTCTGAGCAGTTTAATCATGGTTAGATGGTTAGCTGGACTGGTTCTAAAACACAGTTTGCCCTGGTCTGCACCGACAGCTAATCATGACTGGCATCATCTTTACTAACTCGATCGTTTGTAACAGTTGTCCAGACAGTTGTCCAGATGTTGCATCTGAAGAAGTGAGGTTTTTACCCACGAAAGCTTGTCCTACCTGCTGGAGAGGAAGTTGCAGCCATTCTCTGATCTTGAAAGCTCCCACCATTCATACTTTCAGCCTGGGGTGCCCTCTTCCGGGTACTAGTATACACAAAATGTAAGTTCTGGTTGAATTTGTCCCTTTGAATCTAAATATAATTAGAATCTAGTAGATTGTTATATGTACATGAAAAAATTTTTAGCCAAAAAAAAAAGTAAGATTATTTATCTGCTCTGAAATGGAAAGCTATCTCAGATTTCCCTACAGGTTTCAGGGTGGGATATAAACTTGCTAGAAATGAGAGTAGTTAATTTTTGGAACACTTTACCAAGGGTAATGCCAGATTTTCTTCCATCCCTGGATACTGTTAAGTCAAGATTGGAAGTTTTTCTAAAACATATGCTCTAGGAATTATTTTGGGGAAGTCTTATGGCCTGCGTTATACAGGATGTCAAACTAGATGATCACAATGGTCCCTTTCTGGTCTCGGAATCTGTGATTAAAAACCACCGCTGTTACAAATGTCTTCTGAGCCCCAAATAATCCTTTCAGCAGTTAAAAACTTTTTAAAGAAAAGTTACAATAAAGCCATTTCAACCAAAAAGAAATATTCTGCACTTTTCCTCAAAAGGCGCATAGAATATGTTAACAATGTTTTCTTGTGTCTGTACAGCACTTAACAGATTGGGGCCCCAATCTCAACAGAGACAACTAGATGCTAGTGCTATAAGTATTAAATAATATCAATTGAAACACAGACCTTTAGAAACCTCTGCTTTTCTTCACACCTCTGTGATCATTGCTGCCCCTCCTGGCCCAGTCTTTGGTCTCTTCCCTCTGCCAAGCCTTTCACCTAACCATGCCTATAAGAAACTTGTTGATACCGTCGACATGGGTTTACTTGTCTTGCTTAGATATTATATTTATATGTAAACACAACTGTATATTTATTGCTGTACTTCCCTCTGTACATACTCACTGGTATGTCTAGAAGCCACTCTAATTATGGGCAAACTAGGCAGCTGCTTACCCTGAGCAGCTACGCCAAACCTGAACAGTGCTATGATCGCATGTGGCACATCACAACACCATGATCGCACAGATATGGCCTTGTTGCCTGTCTGTCTTGAATGAGTAACAATGAATGCAATCTCCTGGCACTTGGCCCACCCCACCTTTACCATAACTACCAAACCATCAGAAAGCTCAACAGCCCCCCCTTGAATGTTCGATGTATTCCCCCCCTCAGTTGAGAACCCCACCTGCGGGGAGAGCACACTGAAGTTTTGCCTAGGGTGGCAGAATGTCTTGAGCAGTCAGTCTGTCTTCAGTCTGAGCAGATTGGGACAAGGATCACACTGGCTCCTATGTTTGGAAAAGTGTCTAGCAAACTAGCTATAGCAAACTATACTACCAGAGTATAATACAGGAGTGGGCAAACTATGGTAGCATCCAGCCCATCAGACCTTTTAATCCAGCCCTCGAGCTCCCGCTGGGGAGCAGGGTCAGGGGCTTGTCCCGCTCCAGCTGGGGAGCGGGGTCAGGAGCTTGCCCCGCTCCGTGGGTACCATGGCTCAGCGAATCTCCTGGAAGCAGCGGCATGTCTCCCCTCCGGTTCCTATGCATAGGGGCAGCCAGGGGTTTACGCACGCTGCCCCCGCCCCAAGCGCCGCCCCCTGTAGCTCCCTTGAACCAGGGCCAATGGGAGCTGGAGAGGCGGCACCTGCAGACGGGACAGCACACGGAGCCACCTGGCCACACTTCTGCGTAGGAGCCGGAGCGGGGACATGCCACTGCTTCCAAGAGCTACTTGAGGTAAGCGCCGCCCGGAGCCTGCACCCCTTACCCCCGCCCCAGCCCTGATCCCCTTCCTGCCCTCCAAACCCCTCAAACCCAGCCCGGAGCACCCTCCTGCACCCCAAACCGCTCATCCCTAGCCCCACCCCAGAGCCCACACCCCAACCCCCAATTTCATGAGCATTCATGGCCCACCATACAATTTCCATACCCAGATGTGGCCCTCAGGCCAAAACGTTTGCCCACCCCTTGTATAATACAATATATTGAAAGTCTACCCCAGAAATAAATCTTTTTAAAACACCATTTTAATCTGATGCTTTATCCTGCCAGCTGAGATGTATGGTGTGTTATTTTACTGTCAGCCTCCTGTGTTCAAAACAGTTATGAGTCAGGCTCCAAAACTCATGAGATTGTCTTAAAAAAAATTTTTTTTTCAGTAATAAATTTTAGTTTCTTTTCATTTGCTTTCTGAGCCTGTAAAATACACCCAGGTCATACATTCAAGCTTTCCTCTGCACCTATGAGAACCAGAAACTTTGTTTTTAATGAAAGCTGAGATTCTCTTGCACACACATGATGACTCTAGGACCTGGGTCTTTAGGAAAAGCTACAAATACTATCAGAGTTGGCAACACTGCCCAGTCTTGTAATTGGATCCCTACAGGAATCAGGGACTGCCCATGCAGATCTGATTGCAGAATTGAGGCCACTTGGTAAGACCCCTGGAGACCTGGACTGAATCCTCCTTTGTGTGTGGTACAGCACTGTGCACCCTGATTTAACTCAGGAAATAACCGAAAATGAGTGGAAACTTTTGTTCACTGGATCATTTTTGGTCCTGGCTCTTCATTTCATGTATGCTCTGCTTTTTCATATCTTATGTTTGAGTTTTGTGTTTTAGGGAAAACTAATCATTCCCTACTTACACAAAGAAAACTCCTATATAAAATGGAAACATGCAACAGAATATATATTGAACAAAGCGTAGTGTAGGCGCTTAGGTTTCATTCTACCCTGGTCTGACCCCTGGGCAGAGAGATTCCTGCTTTCATGTTGTAGTTCATGTGTAAAACCTGATGCTTTCTGGCTCACCCCATGTAATGTAAGGCTATCATCAGAGAGAAACAGAGTGAGACGTTTGCAGAAGGGAATGAAATGTTTGGGATGCGGTCTCATGCTTTTTACAGCAGTGAACATCAATCACTCCTTCCAAGAACAGAGCAGCACTGAAAATTACTCTTTTTTCTTTTCCCCTTCTCTCCCTCCATCTCCCCTTCCTGCTCTCCCAACATTCCCATAGCAAGTGTAATTTTAGCGTGAAAGTGTCATTTGCCCTTGAAAAAGCAGAGACCTCCATTAAGTTTTCTAGCTTTAACGGTTTCTTTTTTGTTTTACAAATGGTTGATTTGTGATTTGATAGAGTTAATATTTGTATTATATTTCCATAGTTTGAGTCCATTTGTGATAGAGATTTCCCCCCTTCCCCTGCTTCCCTACTCTGTCAAGTTGTCCTCCCTACAATGAAATTAGAGGAAATGTTTATAAATTAGAAATAAATTTTATTTTTACCCTTTTCTAGAATATATGTGTTCAAAAATAGCAGGTCTGAACATCAGCTGACAAATCATCCAGTAAGTCACTATTCAGACGATTTAACCTACTTCCCATGAGCACTTGAAGTGTGTACAAGGTTTGCGTTTGTGGTGTTCAGTATTTTTCAAATTTTGAGTTTTCAAAAATAATTACCCAATTTTTGTCCAACTCTGACAAATTTTCATTGATTTTTGAGACCAGTTGAGAGAGCTGGTCAATTTTTTCCCAAATTTCTGACTCAAATATAAAAAAAAAAAAAAAAAACCTTCATGTAAAATTTTTTTTTTGTCTTTTTATTTGAATGTTTGTTGTTTTTAATAGCTCTAGTTTGGGGTGAGTACTCGTGCTACCAATGGTGAATGATAGGAACATGCCCCCAAACCTCTTATTATCCTGTTGAGGTCCCCTTCAATCCAGTAGCAAGTCTTGTGGATTTTCACTTGTATGCCCTCCACAACTTTATTCATGCAGTTGTATTTATGGGCAGATGGGATGGAGACAGTTGAAGTCTCCAGTTGTAGAACATAAGATGAGGATTTGGAGAAAAGCTAGTCGCTTTTTCAAATTTCTAATTATGATGAGCTTTCTAAATTTGAAATTTCAAAGTTAGATTTTTTTAAAGTGAATTGTCCCTCCCCCCTGTGTTTTCAGCCCGTTCTACTTCAGAGATAACTCCCCCTTCAGAGTCCATTCACATGTCCTGTATGGGTAAATCCTGCTTACTCCACTGTGGAGCACAGTGTGGGGTGGGGCTTGGGGAGGCAGTGCAAGCTGTGTTCACTCTACTCACCACAGGACCCAGCTCCATGAGCATTCCCTGCCCACATCTGTGCATCTGCTTACGTATGGCAATTGATCAACCTTTACATGTACCTATTTGCCATTCTTACCCCCACCTAGTGGAGGAGCCAATGATGTAGTGGCTACCCTAGCTATAAAGTTGGTGTAGTGGGCAGAGAGTGGCTTATGGGAAGGATTCCTTCTTCCTCCCAGCCTAATTGTTTGGCTTGGTCTCTAAGGCCAAGATATGGGCTGTAGTTCTTGTTCATTTTACTCAGTGTGTCCATCTGTGTTCTCAGAAAGCAATGCTGCATTGGTTTACATTCCATTCACATTCATAAAGATCAAAATCTGTAGAAATGAGTAAGCCCCATGCTCATCAGTGAAAGTTTTCTATTTCCACTGGCCAAGTGGATTTGTCAAAGCCTCTCCTATAAAATCAACAAGGAGTCTGATGGCACCTACAAGATCTTTTATCAAGCATTCTTAAAACTACAGTACCCACCTGGGGAAGTGAGGAAACAGATTGACAGAGCAAGACGGGTACCCAGAAATCACCTACTACAGGACAGGCCCAACAAGGACAATAACAGAACACCACTGGCCATCACATACAGCCCCCAGCTAAAACCTCTTCAGCGCATTATCCACGATCTACAACCTATCCTGGAAAATGATCTCTCACTCTCACAGACCTTGGGAGAAAGGCCATTCCTCGCTTACAGACAACCCCCCAACCTGAAGCAAATACTCACCAGCAACTACACACCACACCACAGAAACACCAACCCAGGAACCAATCCCTGTAGCAAACCTCGTTGCCTACTCTGTCCCCATATCTACTCTGGCGACACCATCAGAGGACCCCAACCACATCAGCCACACCATCAAGGGCTCATTCACCTACACATCTACTAATGTTATATATGCCATCATGTGCCAGGAATGCCCCTCTGCCATGTACATTGGCCAAACCGGACAGTCCCTCTGCAAAAGAATAAATGGACACAAATCGGACATCAGGAATGGTAACATACAAAAGCCAGTAAGTGAACACTTCAATCTCCCTGGTCATTTTATTACAGATTTAAAAGTCACTATCATTGAACAAAAAAACTTATGCCCAAATAAATCTGTTAGTCTTTAAGGTGCCACCAGACTCCTTGTTGTTTTTGTAGATACAGACTAACACGGCTACCCCCTGATACTTAATCCAATAAAATCACTTTTTGTTGCATAGTACAGATAATAATTATTATTTTTGGCCATACTCCTTGATCAACCTTAACATTTAGTGTCTCAGATGAAAAGGAATAAATTAATAATTTAACTTTTCCTCCCTGAAGCCTTCTAGAATAATGCTTAAACAAAGGAACAAACTTCAGACAGCAGTTTAAAAATCCCTGATGAAATCCAAGCTAAATTTTGGCAAACTTCAATATTAACAGTTATTTAAATCCTCCATGATCTGCATATTATAAAGATTATTTTTAAAATGCTCCTGCATGTGTGATATGCACAGATCTCTCATTAGATATAAAACTGATCTCTCAGCACAATCACAGAAGATGGCAATATTAGTCACTGTATACTTTGTAACTCTCCTTGTGCTTATAACGACGGAGGGAAAGTTTATGTTGATTTTGCAAATGGCCTTACTCCCATCACCAAGATTACAGAAAACAAATTATTTGCCAAAAGTAACATCTAATGTAAATTTGATGTCTGAATTTTAATGATTGTCTTCATTTTGTTTTAGGTTTATATCAACTGACCTGCCAGAAATTTGCCTCATAAAGCTTTGGTGTTCCACATCTTAATGGATTGCTGTAGCCTCTTAATTTCTCCATTCATTCAGTTATCAGCATCGTGAGAAGATTAGCCAGCACAGAACCTAGAAAAATTACATGTAAGTCTTGATTCGAACTCCTCTACCATAAAAAAGTGTAAAAAGAATGAAAATGTTTCAGACAAAAAAGCAAATAAGTACCATCTTTTAAATGTCATAAAACATTAGGTTGTGAATAGATGGGTATGAAGTTCTATGACTGGCTTGTAAACTGAACTGTGACTGTAATTTTATCATTTTGAAGGATTTCTAAGTTTTCTGCTTCCATCGTTGACCTTTGCAAAAAGTGCTTTAAAATAGCTTAAATATTTGTCTAAAAAGTGTGCCTAGGTTTTTGCCACTTCAGGATAACTTCATTTGTGTGTGTGTTTTAATTGTTCTTATCGCAGTGTTTCAATCCTGCATATACATGCTCTCCCAAAGCATACTTGAATTGCTCCTCAGAGGCTGGTTCAGATGGAGTCTTTGCATGGTAATATTGTGGGTGTTCCCTAGCTTCTGCATGGTGGAACCACAGTTCTCCCTCCCATGCTGTGCTCTCCCTCTTTCTTGCCTTCTGTTCTCCTTGTTTTATTGGAGGGTGCTAACACAGTACCTTTTATAGCTTAAGCCTCTTCTTATCTCTATTACAGCTATCCCTTCTCCTCACTTACTCAGCCCCTTCCATGTGAGGATCTCACTGGGGCACAGACTAGTTAAGTGGCTTGCCATACATTAGGTTTTTCTATAGTACCTAACACAGAAGATCATACAACAAGTCAGTCGCAGAATTGGGCAAGAATAGAACCCAGGAGCCCTGAATCCCAGTCCCGCCTCTAATTGCTGGACCATACTCCTTCCCTTGCTGCATGCTCATGATGTAACCATGGTAGAAGTTGTACATTAGCAATGAGCGTGCACACAGAGAATATAATTGTGTTATTTACTGTTGATTGCTGTAGATGGTGTAATGAGGCGGACAGACCCCCACTGGACCTGGTCAAGAAGGGATCAGTGTTCTGCCCTGGAGATAGGGGCTGAAACTCTACAAGGAAGGCTCCCCAGGTGGAGGAAGTGGGCTGTGGAGTGCTGCTACCCTGACCCAGGAGGCAGCGTATAAAGTGTGGGCGGAGTGGTCCCAAGGGTGGAACCCTAGGAGCAGCCATGCTTGGGAGAAGGCTGGAGTTGAACTTTATCCTGTTAATTTCTTTGTTGATAAAACCAAACGCTGGGGAGGGGTGTGTGTTTTGTTTTTGGCTAGTACTTTAGTGCAATTTGAGGAAAGGCACGCACCCGCCCATAGAGACAAATTTGTGCATCTGATCTTTGTATTTTTTACCAATGACCCACATCAATTATGCATTAGAATCTTGTATTAATGAACAAAAAGGGGAAAGGAAGAACTATAATGGCTAATAAAATACATTGTCCACTTTAGTAATCAACTGAAGACATTTTGGGGTCTTTCATACCTGTTGAGATGCTCCCTGCTTTTGCTCATCCTCATTTTTGGGAATAACAATGCAGCTCCTTTTGATAACAATTTTTGGGAGCAACAATGCAGCTCCTGGATCCTGCATTGGTTATGATCCACACTCCTCTCTGTACAAACATGTGACAACTAGCAGCTGGTCAAATAACTCTACCAGAAAAACCTTAAGGGAATCCATGGAATGAAAACTCATACTGGCCTAAGGTCTGGGACTTGCTGTAGTCTGTATAAGGACATCTGCCATCCTCGCTACTCGTGTCCCCATCAGGAGACTTTAAATCTTATTCTGTTCTTGGCAGTATTCATGTTGTTATGGCATTGAATGTTTCAACATACTAGGTATAAAGTAAGCTAAAGACACGGGTATGAATTTTACCATAATCATGTGGGAGAGGGGGATATCTGGAAAAAATCAAAGTAAAAGCAGGCACATTTATTTCTCCTAAGGGGCCAAGAGTATAGTATAGTTTTAATAAAAACAGGCTATCATAGGAGTCATTGGAACCAGGAAAAACTGAAACTTAACCTGCTTATGTAGGTGAAAAGCGTAAATACAGCTGAATACTTTCCTGTGGCAGCACTCTTAAAAAACTATCCATTGTCAAAAGAACATTTTCACATATGCAACTATTATTGTAAAAAAGAGAAGTGTGGGAGGTGAGTTGGTATGTAGACACATAATACGTGTTTGTCAGTGTATCCCAAGATCTAGAAGGAGGGCTGTTGGTCAAAATAAATGATTGTACAAAAACAATCACAGAATTAGGAAAATGAAAGAAGATGCTGGCTGGCTGAAAGAGTTGGTAAATAGAGCTCTAAGTAAATCACAGAATTCTAGCCCAGGCTGGTAGTGAGTGAAAGTCATTATCATCAGAGAAATGCTGAGTGGCCTGTGTGACATGAGGTGGTGACTTTTGTTCATTTTCTAGTGGATGCAAACTACTTACAGACTTTCGCAATTCTTTCATGAGTCTCGCAATATTTGGTGTTTTTCATAAAGCCCCCATACTTGGAGTCATGTGACTGTGAGCGTCTCAGCTTTCTTTTTTTTTTTTAATAAGTACGTTTCTAGCCCTTATGGCTGCAGAAATAAAAGCTTGGAAACTTGCACACTGGAGGCTTAAAAGCCAGAAGGCAAATGGAAAGAACGCAGATTTTGTTATTTCTAAATTTCTCGTGACTTTTGGGGCCTTCCTCGTGATTGTTGAATGCTCATGGTTAGCAATACTGCAAATCCATGACAGAGAAACTAACTTAAAAATGACACCTTAAGTGACAGATTTAAAAGAGCAGTCAGGAGCTGAATGGACATAACTGAAAAACTTTTTCATCCCCTGGTCATAGTTGAGGTACACAGGAATGCTTATAACGCTGCTGCCTGTTCAGTGGTTAATCAGTATTCTCCATTCTGACAGTGTAGCAGTGTTGGAGCACTAACTTAACTTGAAAAATAGGACATGGATTTGAAAAATGTTGTAAAATCCTTTTATATTTTTTTCTTGCCAACAATGTGCTCATGACCATGCAAAACTTGGAAGAAGACACAGGCCCTGTCCTAAGGAGTATGGCTAATTGCAATGTCATAAAGCAGCTGGTTACTGGCTTAGGCTCAAACCTGCATCTGGATCCACACTAGTAGATTCTGATGCAGAGTCAAAGCTTTAGTTGATTGATTAATGTTACACCATCATGCACAAACCTACATACAATGATGGAGTAGGGAGGTTGGGAAGGGCTGTTTTCATCCCTAAACAGCTCATACTTTGTTGCATTGCGCTATCTGATGGCACAAAACAAATGTGTAACATAAAAGGGCTTTGATCAGATGCTGCTGGAATTGCAATGTTAGGATATGGCTACACAGCTGTCCTGTTGACATCACCATGGAACTATGCTGCATTCTGAACTGCAATTTAAATGCTAAGTTTACATTTTTTTGTTTTGATTTTTCATTATTTCTTTTTAAAAGAAGCAAAAATAACATACCAATCAATGGCATTCTGAGGAATAATGGACTGCCTGAATTTATACTACTTATGCAAATTCTTGTCTTGACAGTTCAGTAAGACTCTTAAAGGCTTTGAGCTAAACAAAATCAAATAGAAACTCATTTCTATAATATGTAGGTAATAAGAGTTCTCTTAAATAAAGTATTTTTTTAATCTAATTTTTAGGTTTCTAAAACCTGCCCATCAGCAATCTGTGGGCAGATGTAAATTAATTTTAAAATGTGAAGTGCGCCATTTGATGACTAAATGTCTGTCACACGCCTACCATCACCCAAATAATGAGAAAACAGATAGGCTTTATTGTCTGTCTACAGGTCAAAAAACACATGCTTCGTTGGACCAACAGGGAAATCAAATTTCCAAAGGTGACAACTCAACCATTGGAACACCTGGGTGGTAGACATTCATATCCCCTCTGTACTGTTATCAAGAGCAGCCCAGCTGATCTCAACTGTCATGATAGTAGGTAAGAAGAGATGTGGTCTTTGTGCCACTGAGCATCCAGGACCAGATTCTAATTTCAGATGTGCCACATATACCATATTTCATGGGGAAAAAATCCTCTCCTTCAGTGCTTGTATTTTACATGACTGTAGAACTATTATATTCACATCAGGCCAGGGGCTTCAGAGCACCATTTAAAGTGTGTGGAGGAGAGAGATGAGGGGCAGACATAGATTTGAAGCCCTTGTCCCCTACCTGATCATCCTCTTCCCCTCTCAGGCACCATTCCCTTCCAGAAGCCCTTGCCGCCTCACCCCCTCCTTACTTTACCTCTCCCTGGTGGTAAGTCTCACCTTTGGGTGACGGGTTTAGCTGTTTCCCAGTGCTGAGAGGAGCTGCTCCAGTTTTGGCAGCTGGCAGGTGAGGGGAACCCGGGTGTCAGCCATGGTGCGCTCCTGGCCATAATGTGTGCGGACACTAGATACAAGATCACTGCTCATGCATGCAGCAAAAAAACCCTGGGCAAATTGCATCTCTTTACCAGCAACCAGCAAGAGAGTAGAAAAACCGTCCAAGCCGGTCAAAAACCAGCCAGGTGGCAACGCTATTTTCCACCTACATGTTTAAAAGTGGTCAGGCCATGGACTGGGTAGGCCTCCCTCCCCAGATCCCCCCACCCCCATCCTCCCAGCTCCACAGCCTATGCATCCGGCTCACTTCTTCAAAAGTGCACATCTGACTTGCATGTAAGTAACACTCAGCGTGTGAATGAGAGCTAGGGGTTTGTGCACTTACATAGCTATGCATACATGTAACCCCAATTGGGGCACACATCTCAGGTGTTGTCCATGCACAAATCAGGCACACACGCAAGTGTTCATGCACTTCTGAAAATTTGGGCCTTCATATGTGGAGAAGATGGCCACATATTCACGCACACTTACTTTCACATGAATGGGCAGCCTTGTCTGAAGGAGAGTACTGTACTCTCTCTCTCTCTGTTTTATACTGTTGCCTATCACTGTAGTATCTGAACACCTTCCACATAAAATCATTAGGAAAGTCCCTGGTGGGTTCCATGGAGTCTCTGGTATATCTGCCTTTTTGGGGTCAAAACTCTGCTGGGGGGTAAGGTTTTATTTATTTATTTATTTATTTATTAGATTTTATTAACTTCCTTTTCGGGGGTGGGGATGGTTTGGCAGAGGATTAAGGTTAGAAGCAGATGTCAGTGTTGAGAGCCTTTCTTAAAGTAGAAGGGCTTTTTCCATTGCTTTTCTCTACAGCTTGTCTGTTACACAGCAGTGATACAGGAACCAGCATGCCACTAGCTGGCCAGTCTGATAAAGCTGGAAATATTGGCTATACATTTGTTTTTGTTATTTTGAAAACTTAAATAAATTTGCTGCAAATATGTCTTATTCCATAATATAATCTGGAAAATATTAAGTGTATACCCACCAGGCAGCAATTATACATTAAAGTATAAAGTATACATGCATCCATGCGTGAGAACATCTTCTAAAATAGGATGCGGAGAGGGAGTGAACCAAAAACCCCTGGTACAATGCTGGTTGAAACAGCTTGGAAAATATGGCAGGATAGTTGGAAGTAACAGCCATCTCCCTTTTCATTTGATGACTCTGTTAAAAGTAGTACTATGGAGCCATTAAATTAAGGCAAATACCGTTTACACTCTTTCTAGAGGTAATTGCTAGGCTTGAGAAGAGCTGTGTTCCGTATGATATGATACAACACGCCAAAATTGAATTATTTTGACACCTCTTCCCTGTCTGCCATTAATTAATGTTTGTGTCTCGCGTCCAAGGTGTGAAGTGCTGCATACGTGCGAAGTATTATTGATTTATTTACTTTCTATTCACGTGACGATGTTGTGACGAAGTTTTTCTTCTTAGTGTTGCAGGTGGCAGTCTGTGTGTCAGCCTGCCTGAGTCAGAGCTCTCACTTCAGCCCTGGTAAAGCTTTTACCACAGGGACTCTGATAACTAGCATTTCCCCATAGGTGGGACAGTACCTTTGCCAGCTCTCCAGTGTCCCACAGAGTATCATACCTGCCAGTGCTTGTCATTTATTTTAAGAAAATACTGAAAGACGGTGACAGTGAAATCAACTTTCTCTAACCTAAACCAGTAAAAACTAAAATACATCTCACCACATAAAAGTTTTGTTTTCACTGCTGCTGAAATCCATCCCTCCCTCTTTGCAGCACAGTGTACAGTCATCTAGTGCCCGACTTGGGGGTGGTGTGGTTGAGACTCAGTGGCGTATGACCCACTTTTCATAATACTTAGATACCTGTGCTTTTACAACACACATCAGAAGTTCCTACGACATAAAAACACCAGAAAAGCATGTATCTGATTTCAACAGTATTGTGTAAACTGCGGTATGTTCAGAGCAGCTGTCTGTGCATTAGGTTCCATGTTAATTACTAGAAGATGACAGGCAGTTTTGTGCAGTATGTTGTTAATGAGAAATCTTAGGTAGTCACATTTTCTGGAGTTGATGCTTTGTGTCTTAATATTATTTTGTTGAAATAATGGTTGCTAGCCTACTTGCACGTGTTTCCTGTTATGATTTGCAGAGAGTTCGGGCAAGAATATTGTAATTGATGCTTTAGTAGCCATAATACTTTGCATTTTCAAGAAGTGAGGTAGTTAATTAAAACAGACTGTCAGCTTTCATTCTCACATCCCCAGACCTCCTTTACTGATCCTCTTCTGCAGTCTGCTCTGAGTGGTCTTTTTTATTTTATTTTATTTTATTTTTAAACAGATCGAATCAGTCAGTTTGGGTTAGTCCTGTGCAGGTTTTCACATGATAATTATGCTCATACTTGTATCAGTTCAAAATGTGTGCAGGGTAAACAGAAAAATGTCAGGTATGGAGAAGAATGGTGAATGGAACCAGTGTACTGCTAGGTTATGATTTGTGCCGTGTATGAAATTACGAAGTAATTTGCAAAGCAAGTTTAAGTAAAGTGGAATTTTTTAAGCATGATGAAATCATCCTTGACAGCATGCGCTCTCGTTCTTCTAATACTACTATTATGAGTATAAAGGGATTTTTTTTAAAATTACCACTTTCTGGAGTAAAATAATCAGGATAATTTCCCACTGATAAGCCCATCAGTAACCCCTTTATAAATCACTGGTTTGAAAAAGCTAGTAAAGGAAGTGTGCCTTTGTTATCCGATTGCATCCTTATTACTGACTTTAAAATTGGTCAGTGGTTAGCCATCCTAAATTTGAGACGTGTTTGCCAGACAGTGAATAAGATCAAAGAATGGAAGATGCGCTGAATGCATGAAAGCCCCATTTATGTCCTATTGCAGTTTATCTACATTATAATCTGTGTCCTCGCTGTTAAAATGGCACAATGAAACCATAAATATAAACTGGAAAAATATGCAATAGATTTTTAGCTACTTTGCATCCCTTGTTAAGATGAGCCATCAGTACTGGGTTTTTTGCATCTGTATACTTGCGCTGTAGGTGTTGGAAGTGTGGGTGGCCAAGAAAAAGCAGTGGTTACAATAAGATTTTCCATTTATTGCCCTTTGTGTACAACTAAAAATAAGACTCAGACGATTCAGAATCTGTAGAGCAAGCAGAATCATTCCGTTAGCTCTGATGACTGGCTTGCATGCAGCTTTGCCTCTGTCTGGTAAGTTCTACATTTGAGTACTTGTAAATGTGTCTTTGTTGAAATAAGAGAGAGAGAGAGAGACAGACAAGTTACTTACACTGTTAGTCTTCATGTAATACTCTATCAGCATTTTCTCATTCTAAAAAGCAAAGTATGACTGATAAGGGATGGTGATGAAAGGATTTTGGAAGCAGAATTGTCCTTGTATCTGAAAAAAACAGCTGTGAGTGCTCACAGATTTTTAAAATCAGCCATCCAAAACCACAATTGTATAACTTGAACTGTTGATCTATAACTTAATCTTTTTGATATAAATGCTCTTTGCCAGCTTTCTGAACAGCAAGTAAAGGAATGCTTAATGTTGACCATTGGCATGTAAAACTCTTTTGTTTCCACTATAAGGTGATAGCATGGGTAACTGCTGGCTTGGTAGCTTTTTCAGGTAACCAGAGCTGGTAAAGGGTCTGCTAAATTAGTTAAAATTTACCTTTATTGAGCTGCTAAATCTACTGTGGTCACATTAATTAATAGCATGTCAGCTTATGGCCAAGAAAAACACAAAAGAGAAATGTTGTCGGCATTTACAGGGAAATTCATAACTTTATGGTCTCTTCTCTGGTGCTGTCCCCGTTTCACTCATTAAGTAGCTGTGGCATTTCCAAAGAATGAGTGTGTCTGTGCATTTTTAGCTTTTCAGTTTGATATGATTCTTGAAATGGGTGAGTAAAGATGCTCCTGAATGTTTGCCTCTTTATGAAGCCAGCTTCTCGTTCATAGTCTTTTCTCACTTAAGAAGCTATGTAACTCAAAGAAGTATAGAGGATGTGGTATAGTGCAAGCACTTAAAGCCACACACAGTTGTTCCATGGATTATTGATGCTCTCTGTGGTGCGGGGGGGGGGGCGGTTTATTATGCAATATTAAATCCCATTAAATTAGTTCAGTGTAAACCCTCATCCTTCTCTTAGGAGCAGAACTGTGTGGTGTGTCATTATTACTCTACACTTACCACCTCATCTCTGCCTTTTTATTTAAATGCATATTTCTGTTCTAGCATCTGTACGCATCCATTGTAGTACCGGCTGATATACAATACAAAAGGCAAGAGAGTTGATGCAGTAATCAAGGTTTTAAATACTTCAGGTGGGAATGGCCAAAACTTCAGGAGTAATTAGCTTCTGTAGTGGTGGTGTTTTCTGCAGGGAATTACGTTACATCTGTTATAATTATCTACATGTCTTAATCCTGTAGGTGACCAGAAGCTGACAAGCAGGGAAACATTTGTTGTCATTTTTGTTATGGATTCTCCCTATTTGATACAGATGTAGAAATATTTTCTTTCTGCTGCTAAGCCTGCTATGGATGAGGTCATATCTAATTGCTTTGAAGAAAATGGCAGGAAAGTCTGTATCGTATGCTGAGAACTCTCTCACTTGATTCAGTGCTTTCCGATGAGCATGATACAATATTTACTTTTCTGTGGATATTGCTCAGATGATCTTTTTAGTAATGGCAGGTAGGATGCATTGTACAAGAGTCAGGAAACACTGTAGTTGTCTTCATTTTTTTTAAAATGTAATAATACTGTATTTTCTCCTAGGAAGTAGGAAGGATCCTTTCTAGTTTTACCACTTCCCTGTTTAATCTGCCCACATTTTGTTGTATAGACTGTCCAAACTGAACAGTCGCAGGTGAAGGAGTTGAATTGAAATTACTGTCAGAGAATGTAGTAGAGTTCTTCTGTTGAAGGTCAGTAACCTGTTAGGACAGGGGTAGACAACCTATGGCACGCGTGCCGAAGGCGGCACGCGAGCTGATTTTCAGTGGCACTCACACTGCCTGGGTCCTGGCCACTGGTTCAGGGGGCTCTGCATTTTAATTTAATTTTCAATTAAGCTTCTTAAACATTTTAAAAACCTTATTTTACATACAACAATAGTTTAGTTATATATTATAGACTTAGAGAAAGAGACCTTCTAAAAACATTAAAATGTATTACTGGCACGCGAAACCTTAAATTAGAGTGAATAAATGAAGACTCGGCACACTACGTCTGAAAGGTTGCGGACCCCTGTGTTAGGATGTACTGCAGGTAATCTACATCCGGAAATCAGCAAGACTCGCTATTAAATCTCCCTTTCCTTCCCATGGCAAACACACCTGCAATCAGGATCTTTTACCAGCAGAATTTTTCATAAATTCATTAAATTTGTGCTTCAGTTCCTGGCATGGCAAGCCAAGCTGAAATGCCCAAGAATGATCTTCTAGCACACAAAGATTTACTTAATATAACCACCCCTGCCTTGTTGCACCTTGTCATGGACTGGAGCTGCTGTGAAAAGGTGCAAAAGGAGGTGGTTGCAGATCATACTGAGGCTGTGATGCCCCTCCCACACGTTCGTACGGAATGGCAAAGGCTTAGAAATGCTACTGAGTGATACAGTATGATCAGACTCCGACTTAACAGTTGATTATTAGTTCACACCTCTTTTGTGCTGGAAGTATAGAATTGGCCAGTCATGTGCTCATTATTATATTACTTGAATAATAGAAAACATTAGCAATGGAGATTTACTATAATGATGTATCTCTGCTCTGTTGGTTTCGCGTTTAAAGCATTCAGTTAAGGAATGCTTTAGAGGTTATTGCTAATGGATGAATCTTCAGGAAAATTGGAATTTTCAAATAAGATTGACATTTGGAGTGAGAAATATAAATCTAATGAGAGTATTTCAGCAGAGGTTTGTAATTAGGGATGAATGGAGTAAATTTGTACATGCACTCTACAAAAGGACACAATGGAAGGTGAAATTGCACACTCTGCAGTGAATGAGGGATGAAAGCCAATGTATCAGTGTCATAGCATGACAGTGTAGAGTATAAATGATACTGTCACTGAGTGCTGCAGAAGGTATCAAGGGAATTCCACTCCAGTAAATTACATTACTTAGACAGACCTGAAGGCATTGTGTCTGAATGAGTGCAGGGAAAAAAGGTTGTCAGCACAAAGCAGAAGATATTACAGAACAACTGGCTGCAGGGTTGGAAATAAGTGTTTTTCTGAGGTTTATCATGTAACGCTCTTTAGCTGCTTTTTTGTTAATATTTTTAATTTTAATTACAGTTTATTGGTGAGGCAATAACACTTTCTGGATGTTTACTTATACACCGTGCATAAGTGCATAACACTTCTGACTCTGAGTGCTGAGCATCCGCAGCTCCCATTAACTTGGGTGGGAATTGTGAGTTCCCCACACTTCCGAAAGTCTCACCCAAAATGGGTGTGGTGGTCTTTTAAAATGTCATTATTTCTCTGGTAGCTCTGGAGTCTATGGTTTTAGATGCTACGAATTGGAATGCCTAAGCTTTTATTTCTCCATTCTAGTTTTTAGGCATTCAGATATTGTGGTGATGAATAGTGCAAGTACCAGGATGGATTATTTTGTGATGGCAGTCCAGCAAAAATGCTAAGGTTTCATCCACCCAAATGTATACTGTACAGGCTACTTTCCTGCTCTAATCTTTTTGCTGAACATAACCCCATGTCCGCACAAACATTTACTAGCTGCTGCTGTTTCATTGCCTTACCTTAGGCTGAGAAAACATACTTCCCAACTTTCTCCAAAATTGTCTCTTAATGCCATTTCTTGAATAAGTTGACAGAGCTGCTTTAAGATAAGGCCAGCACTTCCCCAAAGATTACATGCATCATTTCTGTGGCGCAGAAGTCTACCTGGGTCTTCTAGTAAAATGTTGACAACTTTGTATTGCTTAATTACTTCTTTTCCACCTGCCTGCTCATTAAAACTCTCATTGAATGTATCTGCTGTAAACAGTAACGTGGGAGTACACTCAGTAACTCCTCTCCAGCATTCTGATGCGCACGTTACCTCTGATGTGAAGCTAGCCTCCCAAATAGCAGAACAGTGTCCACACAGCACAACTCAGCTAACAGCTTTCTATTTGTTACTGAAATATATTAGTCATTCTTCACCTGTAATTATGGTTTTAAGCTGTGTAAATATTAGCCAAGTTATTTGGCAAAACTGATCTGCACTATCTGTAAGAACCGGGTTTGAAAGGGAATGACAGAGAAAGGAATAAGCATTTAAGTTTAATAATATACCTTTTTAAATGGCATGAAAACACCGACTGAGTCATTTATAACATGGCACAATTAAGCAGAGGTGAGTGCATTACTTAAAACAAATCAAACAACAAACAATTTGTATAATAAATGTGTCAAGCATTATTTGACCAGCTCTAATAATAAGGACCAAATTCCTCATTTGCATTCATGTAACCCCCATTGGCTTCTGTGGAGGTTGTATGGCTATGACTGAAAAGCAGAATTCTGCCCTAGAAATTCATCCATAAAAGCACAACATAAAAACCACAGAACATGGCAAAGAAAAAGCAATGGAGCATCATTATAAAGAAGGTGCCCTACATGGGACGTGACACCAGTTAAATTAGTGGGTGAAGCTAGTCAACGCTTAGCATATTGTAGAGGTGAGAGGGAGGGGGCAAAGCATAACTACATCTAATCTGAATGTTTGTCTCATTGGAATAACATTTTTTATTTTATGCTATGTATTGCTTTGTATCTTTGTATCTGCATGGATAGATGTATACAGTTGTACTGTATACAGTTGTACATGCGGCAGAGGTGCTGGGGCTAGGAGAGCGGGGGGTGCTGCAGCACCCCTGGGCTTGAGGTGGTTTCCATTATATACATTTTGGTTCAATGGCTCTCAGCACCCCCACTATGCAAATTGTTCCAGCACCTCTGATATGTGACCTCTGTGTTGTTCTGTACGTCTATAAAAATGTTGTACTTTAACATGCCTCACATATGGTATTTTAGCTCCAGAAAGCTGCCATTTTTGGATACTGTACATATTTCTATTTTTGCAGAGCTCCATAAGAAGTACGCTTCCAAATAAAACATTTTTCTAACATGCAATTTCAATCTCATGAAGTAATCCTTCCACATTTTAAAATGTGGCTTATACCCAACGTAGTCTCTGCATTCTGTTATGCAAAGCAATCCTCATCCTTCATTTTCTCTAAAATCCTTTGTTCCTGCCTCCATAGCTACATATGCTGTGGTGTTTTCCTCTTTCTGGAGCTGATCCTGAAGCCCTTACTCACATGAGCAGTCCCACATAAGTCCTCAAGGTGAGTAAGGGCTGCGAGATTGGACCCTAAATACCACTGTTGCGGAGGGTGGGTAAAGTGAACGAGTGTGCCTTAAGAAGAAAGAGACTAACAAGTATTCCTCTGACTTAAGAAAATGTTCGCTTCCTGAGAGAAATTGAGCATGTTGAATCATCTTTGGATCTCATGCTAAATTATTTTGTTCTGTAAATGGCTCCATACCCTTCCTCCCGCTCTTAAAAAGTCTGCTGCTATTGTATCTTGTATAAAGTATTTATAAATAAATATGCCTTGTGGAAGAAAGTGTCTGTAGTTAATTGAACTCAGCCCTCTAACAGTTCAATATTATAATCTTATTACTAACACCTTTGGTAATGCAGTACCATGAAATTTGCCTTAACAAAAATTTGTCTATAAGCTTTGATTTGTTTTTTAAAAAGTCAACCCATAATATTAGTGTTACTCTTACATATTTCATTATATGTTGTTAAACTGACGATTGATGTGTAAAAACTGACATTTGCATGAAGTTCCCAAAACTGCCTTAAAAGAAACTTTTGTTCTGACTTGGTAAGGAAAAAAATGCAAAATAACAGTAGTCCTAACAGCAAAGATGTTCGTATAAAGACATATTCTGAACAATAAGGTCATTTATTCATGTATGACATAAGTACGTAGGAATTTAAATAATGAGAAATCTTGTGAAATGCAGTAGAATGCACACCACTGGCATTGTGAAGTTCCCCATCTATAAAGCCCTGTTCTCAGGAAAAGCAGCTTTACTTTTGCTTTGAAAATCCATTATCATAAGCCACTCTTTTTAAAACACTTTTCTCACTGCAATATTAAAGTAATTTTATATCCTAAGAGCAGCTCTTTCTTAGGGAAAAGTGGGTGGGAGGGCTGTATTTTAATTGTGGTTTATAATGCTTCTCACAACCCCAGCTTCCCCAAAATCAGGAAAACCACCTCACTCTTACGCTTTTTTCTTCTAAATTAATTTTACTCCCCCACAAGAAGACCCTTTTTAGAATATCCATCTGTTTAAATGGCTTATTCTTTCTCCGGACACCCTTTCTGGATTCCACAAAAAATATTGTTGGGGGGGGGGAATTATTAAAGGTTTAAGTTAAATTTTCTCTTTTTCAGATTGTAAGGGAGATGTTACTACTTCAGGGAGGCAGTGTTGTCTACTGATAAAACAGGAGATCTGGCCTTTACTTTCAATTCTACCACAGCCTTTCTGTATGACCTCACACAAGGTTCTTAACTACTCTCTGCATCCATTTCCCCATCCGTAAAATGGGGATAATAATGCCCACCAACCTTAAAGGAGCATTTTGAGAGCCGAAAGGAAAATGTGCTATATGAGCCTAGTAGCACGATTATACAGGACAGGACGTTAACATGGCACTTAACAGTAGATAAATCATGCCATATAGTGAACAAAATCCCTGGCCTGAGAAGTCCACAACATAGAGAGTCACAAGCAGGGAAAATAGAGTGTTGAGGCAGTGTGAAACAAACTCAGTTTGTCTCTAGTGGTCACTACAGCTGGATTGCTTAATGGAACAGATGGGTTTTCAGGTTTTTTGAAGGAAGAAAGCGAGGGTTCTTGGCACATGGTAGTTGGCAGTCTGTTGAAGCATAAGGCATAGCACAGAAGGACGCATAAAGTCAAGAGTTACAGAAGAGGACAATGAGAACAATGTGGAAGAAGGGCGGGGGATAGGGAGTGCCAGGGTAATGTAGGAGGCAGTAAGGCCATAGATGTAATCACGGACAGGGCAATGTGTATATAGAAGGTACCTCGGTTCTTTGGAAATGGCGTGGCAGAGCACTGAAAAGATTTTTGATGTCTTGGACCATTTCTCAAGCACTGATTGCTGTGCTTGTGCTGCAATGTAAGCCTTCATCGTAGTAAGGCCGGGTACTGTAGTTGTCTGGAAGTGATGAAGATCTTTCTCAGAGATGACTGAGATTTAATCTATAATGGTGCTAAAGTATTTGCAAATGCATATGCAGCATCATTACAAAATCTTCATGACCAGAGAAATGTTTCATCCCTATCTCTGTTGACACAAAAGATTGCCTACTGATAATTGCTTTGCTTAAGTGTCTGATTATATGCCAGAAATGAGAGCATTCTATGTTAGGTCATCTTTAATTATGCATGTACCACCTGTCAGCTCTAAATCAGGAGATTAGTTTTCTCTTTGGATTTAGTTTAGGAAAAAGAAGAGATCTTTCAGCCAAAGGAATATACTGTTGTAAACAATATCTATATACTGGAGTTTTAAAGGAATCCTCTTGATCCTCCCTGGTCATTAATAAGCTATTGGCACATCCAAAAATATTTGAAATGTTGCCTGAGCTAGATGGTGACGATTTTCAGGGAAAGAGGATTTGGGTCCATCTTTTGGATCCTAATTTTTCCTTTTCACCATTTCATATGCCCAGGGTGGGCAGAGATATGGGGTGAGTAGGAAATGTATTAGTGCACTGGTGATACTGTAGTTAAGGTTCCATTAATCATTCGATTGTAAGCCTCTACCTTCCAGTTTTATTATTTATTTCACTCGAACAATGTGGTGCTAAAATAATGCTATAAAGACAGGCCCTGCCTAACAAAGTTTACAATCTAGAAGACAAAAAAATTAGGAGGGGATGCGGGGCTTCGCAGTAGAAGTCACAATTGAAGAAGAACTTGAGTAAAGAGACAGAAGAGACCTGGGAGACTGAGATTGGGAGGATGTTTGATGTATAAATGGTATGGTGTTACAGTACCTACTTATAACCTTCTCTTAAAAATACTTTGGGGCTGAAACTTTTTATAGTTTGTTTCAGGGAAACATGAATTCCCTGGAAAGTTTGAAGGCATTTTTGATTAGCGGGGAGTTTGGATTAGTTAGTTTTGGTGGTGGTTTTTTTTATGTTATAGAAATGTAAATAATGAATCTGCCATTTTATGTTCAGTACATACTGAGGTGGGTTCTGGGCAGAAATGGAGAGAAGGTTGGTTGCTCTCTGCTCTTAGTTTCAAATACCAAGAGTTTAGTTACATTGTATAGTTTTAAGCAGGTAGAGTTCTCACCCTTCTCAAACACAGTACATCAATGTATCTATAGGGTCATAGGACTGGAAGGGACCTCAAGAGGTCTTCTAGTCCAGTCTCCTGCATTCAAGGCAGGACTAGGTATTATCTAGACCATTCCTGTTAGGTGTTTGTCTACAAATCTACAATGACGAAGATTCAACAACCTCCTTAAGCAATTTATTCCAGTGCTTAATCACCCTGACAGATAGGAAGTTTTTCCTGATGTCCAACCTAAACTGCCATTGCTGCAATTTAAGCCTATTGCTTCTTGTCTTATCCTCAGAGGTTAAAGAGAACAATGTTTCTCCCTCCTCCTTGCAACAACATTTTATGTACTTGAAAATTGTTATCATGTCCCCCCTCATTCGTCTCTTCTCTAGACTAAACAAACCTAATTGTTTTCCATCTTCCCTCATAGATCATGTTTTCTAGGCCTTTAATCATTTTTGTTTGCTCTTCTCTGGTCTTTCTCAAATTTGTCCACATCTTCCCTGAAATGTGGCGCCCAGAACTGGACACAATACTCCAGTTGAGGCCTAATCCATGCGGAGTAGAGT
Source organism: Terrapene triunguis (assembly GCF_002925995.2). Taxonomy (NCBI): domain Eukaryota; kingdom Metazoa; phylum Chordata; order Testudines; family Emydidae; genus Terrapene; species Terrapene triunguis. The sequence continues at coordinate 18,781,631 of NW_020664393.1, forward strand.
GGAAGAATTACTACTTGTGTTTTCTGTATAACAGTCCTGCTAATACATCCCAGAATGATGTTTGCCTTTTTTGCAACAGTATTACACAGTTGATTTATATTTGGTTGTGATCCACTATAACCCCCAGATCCCTTTCCGCAGTACTCCTTCCTAGGCAGTTATTTCCCATTTTGTACGTGTGCAACTGATTGTTCCTTCCTAAGTGGTGTACTTTGTATTTGTCCTTATTGAATTTCATCCTATTTACTTCAGACCATTTCTTCAGTTTGTCCAGATCATTTTGAATTTTAATCCTACCCTCCAAAGCACTTGCAACACTTCCCAGCTTGGTATCGTCCACAGACTTTATAAGTGTACTCTCTTATTTATGAAGATATTGAATAGAACCAAACCCAGGACAGATCTCTGTGAGACCCCACTTAATATGCCCTTCCAGCACTGATAACTACTCTCTAGGAATGGTTTCACAACCAGTTGTGCACCCACCTTATAGTAGCTCCATCTAGGTTGTATTTCCCTAGTTTGTTTGAGAAGGTCATGCGACAGTATCAAAAGCTTTATTAAAGTCATGATATACCACATAGGTTATCATAGGGTTTTGTACTGCTGCTCATCACCACAGTATCTAAGCACCTTCTGCATGACAAATTGGCAATAGCAGTCTCTAGTGGACTTTGTGGAATCTGTGGTAGTATACATACATATATAGATAGATATATAATCTATAAATTATATAATCTAAACTTAACCCCTTTTCTGGGATTTGGCTTTACTGCTGCTCCAATTACCTCCTCAGGCTTCGGAAAGTAATATTTCAGTACCAGAGAGATTGATTTACTAATGCTGAAATATTTTCAGCAATAATGCTGTCAGAAGGTATTATCTGGAGAAGTGGTATTTCAGTGCAGTAAAACAACTAGCAAATGTGGCAGTGGACGTTAGATGATGATTATTACAGCATTACTGTTCAGATCGCATTAGGCTTTGACTGGTGCATCTCAGTTGCACAGGTATTTTAGGCTGTCATTTTGCATTTGTTAAATGGTAGTGTTCTCTCTTGTTTAGACATAGGGTTGGATTCATCTGCACTGGCATAGGGAAGTGCAAATTGCTACCTTGGTTCTACTGGGGAATGGAAGCTATCATCGTCACACACAGCTGCACAGGTGGTGTGTGCTTCAAGCTGCCCTAATAACTTTTGGGGATATGCCTGTGGGCTCTACCTTCCAGCAGATGGGAGACTGTAAGCACTTTGTGCCACTGCATTCCTCCTACCTCCTCCAGGAGGACATTTTACCACCAGGGGGTTGTGCTAGTGACTGCATTGGGGACACTTAGCTAGCTATTATTTCCTTATTTAGTATGAGTGTGCCATAGTGACATTATTTCTTTTTCTTAATGAGATAAACTACACCTGAATTCTGTTCCTGCTTGGTGGTGGTGGTCTCAGGTTTTGTAGGGTTGTTCAGGTTGGCATAGTTTTGACTGACTCCTTTCTAATTTTCTCCTGCACAGACACTAGTCCTAGTAGTAATGCTGTCTGTAACTTGCTCGGTTTCACTGAATTTGCTTTGCACATATCTGGAAAGTTTATTTTACTTTGTGTTCAGAGTTTGTGCCTTGAAATAATTAGCTTTGCTGTGTATGTAGATTTGACCTGTTGATAATGTACATTTTTCTGAGTTGGTTTGAATTTTGCTAGTAACAGCCAATTGTTACAAGAGTTCATTGTGCTATTCATAGTTCATATGCACTTGTATACATAAATTAAATGGATTAAAAACTGGCTACCTTATAGGTCTCAAAGTGTAATTGGATTCTTCATCATTGGCAATTTTTAAGCCATGATTAGTTGTTTTTCTAAAGATATGCTCTAGAAATTATTTTGGGAGAGGTCTGTGGCCTGTGTTATATAGCAGGACAGATGAGGTGATCGCCAGTGGTCCTATCTGCCGTTGGAAACTAGGAATCTGTAAAAGGAGTGAATCCACTGACGATTAAAGAAGGCAGAAAAATGATAAACCTTTTATTAGTGCCCAACAGACTGGATAATAGATGTGTGCCAAATACTTCAGAATTCTGGTTATCTGCCTAAACCACAGGTAGAGTGAATGTTTTCCTGCCTCTTCACTGATTACTCTGGTTCCAGATACAGTACTTGAATCTTTACTCTTCAGTTTCTTAAAAGAGCCTTCTTTTAAAGAATTGTTTATTACATTTTTATGTTATTTTCATGCTGGTGAAATCTGCTATGCTATGTCCTTTGTCTCTCATCTGTTTTAAATTATGCACGTTTTTCAGATTGTCTTGTACTATGTGTTTATACAGTACCTCGCATCTTGCCTTGGGCCTCTAGGCACTACTGTATTACAAATAAATAATAAGCCCTCTATTATTCACAGTATGGGTCACCTGTTTTTTTTTGTCTATTAACAACATGGATACTGGACATGTCTTTTTTCAAAGAACGAAATTGTTCTCCATCATTTGTTCACATACTACTTTATTGTAGGATTGTTCGCATATCCTGGACTGTTAGTGATGACTTTTTTTTTATTATGATCATTGACAAATTACATACATTTTGTAAAGAGTTACAAGAGAATTAAAGGTATCTCAGATTTTGGGCCTTTCTAATCATAACAGTATCTCTTTAAGAATTGTGGTACATTTTGTTTTTCTAATGTTGAAATTAGTATTACATTTTTAGATTGAGTCCACCATGAAAAGAAGGGCATAGCTTCTGGAACTAGGTGTGCTGCCACCCCCCATCCCGCATTATATACAGCGTTTGCAGTTTAGTTCAGTGGCTCTCAGCATCCCCACTATACACATTGTTCCAGCACCCCTGAAGAGGGGTAGTCCAGACTAGTGCTCTAAACACTGGGACTGAAGAGAACTGAGTTCAATTCTTCATTGTGCCGCAGACTTCCTGTGTGACCTTAGGAGGGTCATTCTTTATGCCTCAGTTCCCCATTTGTGAAATGGGGATTTAGTAATTCTCTGCCTCACAGATTGTTATGAGAATTAAGCCAGTAAAGATAGTGAGCTTCTCAGATATTGCCATGATGGGAGCCATATGAGAACCTCAGATAGACTTTGCAATCTCTCCAGGGCAGGACAGTTGTCAAAAGAGCACTGTCGAAGCAATGGTAAATAAATGCAACCTTCTTGAAAAGTTCAAGTGGACAATCAGAGCAGGAAAAGTCGTTTCTTTTGCACTATGGTTGCAATACATTTGTGGAGTGATTTCAAGGAAACCTCTCAGTAACAGGAAACTGTTACTGCAGGCATTCGATGAATAAGCTGTGTAGCTTTGCTTTGTGCCTTGTGCCTCATTCAAAAGGCTACTTAGTAAATACAAGAACATGTCCATAATTAGTCAGATTTAGTTTCTTTTCCCAATGGTAATGTGTTAGTAATTTGTATCGTAAAAAATGGGACGGGAAAGCAGAAATATATTTTTTTCACCTAAACAGGATGGATTGCCAGAGTTTAACTGCGTTAATAAAACAAGACATTTGACTTAGTAGTGACACACCCTGAAATGTTCAGTAGCAGATCCGTTTATTTTAAAAACAACCCCTCTTATGTTTCGGACAGTTGTTCTCATCACAAATACTACCAGCTGGTTCTAATTGGTAGCCAAAGAAAATAAATGCCTTTGGAGACATTGCTACCTTCTTACCCTTGTTGGTCCATCCATGCAGGGTTGAAGTACACCTGCAGCACAATGTGGGGAAGCTTGCAGTGCCTCTGCTATTTCTGTGGATCCTAGAACTTCAGCCTCCAGGATTCTTCATCTCAGTGCGGTATCTTAGGGGATCAGTGAAAATTCTCATGCTTTTATATGCATGTGGTTGCCAGTTTATATCACATCTCATTTGTGTGAGGCAGTGCATAGTTCTTTAAATGCAGTAGCTAAGTGGGGCAGTGGAAATTCTCCTGTGCAAGTGGTCATAGTTTTGAATTCTGTCTCATCAGTCACACAAGAGGTGAATGCTCCCTGACAACTTCCATAAACACTGCTTACACTTAAATGTATCATCAGCCAAACCCTCTGTTGCTACAGCATTATCTTTTTCCCCTCAAAACTTCGTGCAAATCAGTTAGTTTTAATTTGTTTTCCCAGCTACTTAGTTTTGTCACGTTAAATGAGTAGCATCCTGTTGTTTCACATGATATATGAGATAATGTAAGTTATATGCCACTCTACTTAGCAAAATGTTAGAATGGCTGTTGGCAGCCTTAGTTTTCTGAAGGAGTAATTAGCAAGTTGAATTACTTATATGGACCTACTAGCCTGAGTCAGCATTTTCTAGCTGTCTGTAAATTAGCAACTAGTACAGGCGTTTCAGAATCTAGCATATGATTAATTAGTTACTACACTAAAAAAAGAACATTCGTAATAATATGTACAATGAAATTAGTGCTACCGTGTCTCATTTTTTAACTTAGATATCAATTTCTCTGTCAAATACCATAGTTCATGAAGAAGTTAATAAATAGTAATTTTTGTGAGGAGGCGGGCACTTTTAGTATGGAGGATGTCAAGCTGATACTCTAATAATAAGCATACTAATAACTTTCTCATGCCTCCATATCCATTAATCCTCATACTGCTGGATATAAGTCACCTTGCAGGAAAATAGAACCATGAAAACATTTTATGTTAGCTGTTCAAATTATGATCCAATACTTTATGCACCTCCTTGTATAGACCAATACATTGCAGTTTTCTTCATACCTTTCTAGTATGCTGGAATTTCAGTCAGTCCCTTTAGTCTTCTGTAGCAGGTAATTTAAAAGTGCTGTGCCCCCATGGATTTTGCAAACAAAGGCCTCATGCAATCAAGCATGGCAACGTGTATTAAATGCTCCATCTTGCTCTCCACAGGCAGCTAGTGCCTTCTACCCCTTTTCTTCCCCACTTTTTGTTAATTGAGAATTAGCTGGGGTCGTTTTCCTCATGGCTCTTGTTAGGTCTCGTGCTCTATTCTAACTTGGTCCTGCCCAGAGATGTGCTAGGCACTTGACAGAACAGACACCCATCCAGCCAGGGTTGTGAGGTCAGACGAGAGGCATGAAAAGAAACCAAGCTGGAGACATTGGTTGGTGCTGAGCAACGTCGGGCCTCGAGGGTGAAATCCTTTGGTTCTGGTTGGCCATATATTTGGGCTGCTTGACCTTTTATTTTGAAGCTTATTCTTTTGTGTTCTTCTGTTCCTTCACCTCTTCTCTCTCTGCCTCTGCCTCCCACTTGTCACCCACCATGCTTTCTTTTCTTGTTGGTTTTATCTGTTGCCATTGCCTCCTCACCCACTTTGCACCTTTCTGCAAAGAATGATCTCTATCGCATCTTAACTCTACAGCATGATGCTTTTTTGACCTCCACAGCCTCCTTTCACCCACCCATCTCATTTGGTGCTACTCTTTCTCCCCCATCTACACCCCTTCTCTACCTTTTCCTCCTCATCTCTGACAACATTTCTCTCAACGTTATCCCCTCGCTGTCTGCCTCCCAAACCCTCCATCACTGGCATCACTCTAAGCGACATTAGTTTTCTCTGCTGCCTACCCTTCACCCCCTCCTGCTCCACTCCTAATACACTGGCTGAAGTATGTAATTTATTATCTCCTGATCTTTCTTTTCTTTTCTTTCATTGGAAATAGGCTTTCTGTTCTGATTCATCTTCCATAGCTGCTCTCACCCTCAGCTCTGTCTCCTCTCGCACCTTACACCCCGGCCCTGGAGGCTACAATGGCAGAATTTAGCTCCTGCTCTCAATCTCCTGTCACATCCAACCTTCCTTTCTACCTACACCCCTTCTCTTTTGAAATATACTCCAGGCATCTCTTTTCCCTTTCCCTTCACTGTGGCTGTCACCTGCTGTTTCCCAGATTCCTCATTCTCCTTCCTGTGTCTGGCTTAGAGCTTGGCTCTCCTCCTACCTCTGATCTCTGCTGACTTCAGACTCCATGTTAATGTCCCCTCTGGCTCTGTTCCCTCGCTTTTCCCTTTTGACGGTCAGCTCTGGACCAACTCTCTAGCACATCTTTTTTTCCCCTCTGTATTTCTCTCCCCTTTATTTTTTGTTACTGAAGACATTTGCAGAAACATTGGCTCATTTTTTCAGGTCTTTAATTTCTTTTCTGTTTATTACCCACTTGAAATCATAATGTTTTCACAAGCAGGGGATATTTTTTCACTACTTGTGAGGAATAAACAGAAGGGTAATTCTTATAGATAATAATGAGAATGTTAACATGTAAATCCCTAAGAAAGAAAGGGCCATATCCCCCGCTCGTGTAAATCTGTGTTGCTCTACTGATAGATATGGCCCAAAGAGCCTATTTCCAGAGACCATACCTTTCTTATGTCTGAAAAACTTATGCCAGACACTGTGGGCAGCACTGGAAACAAATAGTAATACATATCTCCCAAGTTATTAAAACAAAGGAAAAAGCACAGGTACATTTCAAGTCAGTATTACTAATAGAATAGAATGCAGTATGTTATGATGATGGTGGAAAAGAATAATGTCATTCAGTACAAATTAGTGAATATCTCCCTTACTTTGCCATTCAGAAAATTTTGTAAAAAAGTTATGCCAAAGGGTATTTTTAAAAACTATTTATTTCTTCTATTAGAATTCTTGAAATAACCATACGGATATGTGGATATGCTGACCTGATCTTGACTTCTGATAAATATGAATTAACTGACTCTGTGTCTATAAAACATGAATTGTGCTAATGGCAAAGTCTGTGTTGAATCTGACTGGAAAACTGTCTTTTCACAAAGATAATATGTTGCATATATGGTAAAGTTTATGGAAAGATATTGTATTTGTAACTTTTTCTTCACTTTTGGGGGGGGGGGGGTCTTATGCCACAGTACTATCTTTCTTGTTACAGTCCTAGCAACATAGTACATCGAAGATGTAGTCACAGGGAAATATTTGTATTACAGCCTTCCTTGGGTTTGTTTGGGATGCACATTTTTCGTACATACGTCTGACGAAGTGGGCATTCACCCACGAAAGCTTATGCTCCAATACATCTGTTAGTCTTAAAGATGCAACAGGATCCTCTGTTGCATTTTTCGTACATGTGGAGGAAAAAAGCAGATTTTAAACTTTATACTCCAGACTGCTCTCTCTCTCTCTTTACATTTATACTGAGAGACAAAATTGTTGTTGATCACCTGAAGTTGCCATCTGGGTTGGTCTCGGTGGCAAGAGAAATGCTTTGGAGCTCTACCGTCTGTGGGATGTATTGATTGCCCCTTTATCTGCTGTTTGTATTATATTGTGTAGTTAATAATCATTAGGAATTGTGACCGATCCAGACCAGTGGGGTACAGGAGTCTGGTAGAGGGCAAATATACTGGTCACTGGATGAGTAGTTTTCTGTTCCCTGAGTGACCAGAGCAGGGGCTGCACTAGAGTAATCAGGAACCTGCTAGAACCAGTTAAGGCAGGCAGGCTAATTAGGACACCTGGAGCCAATTAAGAAGAAGCTGCTAGAATCAATGAAGGCAGGCTAATCAGGGCACCTGGGTTTTAAAAGGAGCTCACTTCAGTTTGTGGTGCGAGTGTGAGGAGCTGGGAGCAAGAGGCGCAAGGAGCTGAGAGTGAGAGGGTGTGCTGCTGGAGGACTGAGGAGCACAAGCGTTATCAGACACCAGGAGGAAGGTCCTGTGGTGAGAATAAGGAAGGTGTTTGGAAGAGGCCATGGGGAAGTAGCCCAGGGAGTTGTAGCTGTCATGCAGCTGTTACAGGAGGCACTATAGACAGCTGCAGTCCACAGGGCCCTGGGCTGGAACCCGGAGTAGAGGGCAGGCCCGGGTTCCCTCCAAACCTCCCAATTGACCTGGACTGTGGGTTCTTCCAGAGGGGAAGGTCTCTGGGCTGTTCCCCAACCCACATGATGAATCTCTGAGGCAAGAAAATCCGCCAATAAGCGCAGGACCCACAAAGATAGAGGAGGAACTTTGTCACAGAATATACTTCAATTAGCTTCATCTGAAATCCGAATCAGAGAGCTTTATAGCTTCCTCGCTTTGCACATAAACATGTCAATCGCTAATGGAACAACAGAGATCTATTTCACCCCAAATTACATATATTGTAGAATTATGAATCCACTTGTCTCCATGCTCGTAGGGATTGATCCTGGTGGATGTTGAGCTCCCTCAATTTCCATTGAAGTCAGTGAGAGTTGAAGGCACTCAGCATCTTGCTAAATCAGGTCCATAATGTGTCAGTGTAAGTCAGCACACAGTATAAATCTCACAGCACTTTTTACTGTACAGCCAGTGTGTAATGTATTAAACTTTTGCATATCTTAACATGAGATCAAAAACTATTTTTATTTAGTACTAACCATGTGCTCTGTGTTGAACAATGCATGAAAAATACTGTGTTTTTAAACTGTAGGGACATGAATGAGAGTATTTTCCATGGTGTACACATGTGAATTCAGTTTTTAAATACAATTACTATAAGTTGTAAGTAGGTCTGTCAAGTGATTAAAAAATTAATCGTGATTAATCGTGCAATTAATCGCACTGTTAAACAATAATAGAATACCATTTATTTAAATATTTTTGGATGTTTTCTACATTTTCAAATATATTGATTTCAATTATAATGCAGGATACAAAGTGATCACTTTATATTTATTTTTATTACAAATATTTACACTCTAAAAAACAAAATAAATAGTATTTTTCAATTCACCTTATACAAGTACTGTAGTGCAATCTCTTTATCATGAAAGTTGAACTTACAAATGTAGAATTATGTACAAAAAATAACTGCATTCAAAAGTAAAACAATGTAAAACTTTAGAGCCTACAAGTCCACTCAGTCCTACTTCTCGTTCAGCCAATCGCTAAGAGAAACAAGTTTGTTTACATTTATGGGAGATAATGCTGCCCGCTTCTTGTTTGCAATGTCACCTTAAAGTGAGAACAGATGTTCTCATGGCACTGTTGTAGCCGGTGTTGCAAAATATTTACGTGCCAGATGCCCTAAAGATTCATATGTCCCTTCATGCTTCAACCACCATTCCAGAGGACATGTGTCCATGCTGATGACGGGTTCTGCTCGATAACAGTCCAAAACAGTGCGGACCGACGCATGTTCATTTTCATCATCTGAGTCAGATGCCACCAGCAAAAGGTTGATTTTCTTTTTTGGTGGTTCGGGTTCTGTAGTTTCCTCATTGGAGTGTTGCTCTTTTAAGACTTCTGAAAGCATGCTCCACACCTCGTCCCTCTCAGATTTTGGAAGGCACTTCAGATTCTTAAACCTCGGCTTGAGTGCTGTAGCTAGCTTTAGAAATCTCACATTGATACCTTCTTTGCGTTTTGTCAGATCTGCAGTAAAAGTGTCCTTAAAATGAACAACATGTGCTGAGTCATCATCCGAGAGTGCTATAATATGAAATATATGGCAGAATGCGGGTAAAATAGAGCAGGAGACATACAATTCTCCTCTAAGAAGTTCAGTCACAAATTTAATTAACCCATTATTTTTTTAACAAGTGTCCTCTGGAGCAATGGCCGAAGCATGACGAGGCATATGAATCTTTAGCGCGTCTGGCACGTATATATCTTGCAACGCCAGCTACAACAGTGCCATGTGAACGCCTGTTCTCACTTTTAGGTGACATTGTAATTAGAGAAGTAGGCTCTAAAGTTGTGAATTGTTTTGTTTGAGTGCACTTATGAAACAAAAAAAATCTGCATTTGTAAGTTGCACTTTCATGATAAAGAGATTGCACTATAGTACTTGTATGAGGTGAATTGAAAAATACTATTTCTTTTGTTTATCATTTTTACAGTGCAAATATTTCTAATCAAAAATAATAATATAAAGTGAGCAGTGTACACTTTGTATTCTGTTTTGTAATTGAAATCAATATATTTGAAAATGTAGAAAAACATCCAAAATATGTAATAAATTTCATTTGGTATTCTATTGTTTAACAATGCAATTAAAACTGTGATTAATTGTGATTAATTTTTTGAGTTAATCGCATGAGTTTACTGCAATTAATCAACAACCCTAGTTGTAACAAAAGGAAAACAAAGGTACTACAGTTAAATTTAATGAGGCTGGTTATAAGGTTACACTTTGAAACAAAAGGCCCCTGCTATAGGATCCAATATGTCAAATGACTAGTCTCAGTTAATGTCAAATTCTTAACCTTTTAATACTCCTATAGGCACTTCCTAAATAATCATAATGGGCAAAGACACCTGTATTTGTACTTTACAGTGAAGAATGCTTTTTAAATTTTTTTACTTTCATTCTACTTTTATTACCCCGTAATCACGTGGCTTCTCCATTCAAGAAAGAGTAGGCACATGGAGCTTTCCCCATTTAGAAACCAGTGATTTTTCCTTATTAGAACTAGCAGTGCTTAAACTCCTAGCTCTTTACCATTGCACAGAAGCTCACATGTGCCTCTCAGGATCTTACCCATATTTTTTCATCTCTGTCCATGCCTTCTGTTTCCTCCTCTCCCCCCCCCCCCCCCCCCAGTTCTCTACCACATGTGTAGGTACTAAACTGGCATACTTATCCTCAGGACAGGAACAAGCAGAATTGGACCCTCCTAAATACACAACATCCACCCCTTTCTTTGCCTCTTGGCTTCGTTTAAATTTCTATAGTTTATCTTTATTTATTATTTGTGTTACTATAGCACCTAGGAGCCCTAGCCATGTCCCTTCCTACTAGCAATATTTACAGGCAAGGTGCACAAGGAGAATGAAAATCTGGCCATTTTGACAAATTCAGGGCTGGTCTATACTACAAAGTTAGGTTGGCTTAACTACATTGCTCTGAGCTGTCAAAATGCTCAGATTTTCATTCTCCTGCTGCACCTTGAACAAGAATGTAAGCATCTACCGAGTCATGGAGAAAACTTGCAAAGCCTTCTAAAGCATGCTAACAAGGAAAGGTTTATTTTAAGTGATGCAGATCTTCTCACGGGAGGAAATCTAGTAGGGAAAAAGCAAAGAATTCTGATTAACTTAACATCCCTGGTTGCATCATCTAAAGATTTACTCTCAAGGCCAGTATCCAAAAATTCTACCAGTTTAACAAAACCAGTTTTAACACTAGCTGGAGTCCTAGTAGACGAGGTTTAAGTGGACTGAATAATTTTTATTGAACCAGTTACCACCTTAAGATTTTAAGCCAGTTGGAATTTTTGGCAAAATCTACCTACTATGGACAGGCCTTGTGAGACTCAGTCCCGTAATCTATGGCTACTGCCTTAATTATGAAAAAAAAAAACATTTTTTCAAGTGGATAGAGAAAATCATCTTATCCATTGAGGCTCTATGTGCAAAGGAAATGTCATCAGCACATGGACATTCTAAATAGAACTTCAATCATGAGGGCTTCCATTCATTTTGGAAAGTGCTGAGCAAGCAAATAGTGGCCTTGTATCCATGGGGAACGAGACACCTCTATTCATTTTCAGAAGGAGAAACCAGGAAGCCATAGCTTTAGAAACTCTACCACGTATATGACCCTACAAACAACTGTATGCCTTCCCTTTCTTCACATTAATCAGAACAGACAGGCAGGACCCAAGAGAATCCATAGACAAAGGGAGTATGAACAATTTTCTAAATGCCTGCAAGGTTACAGTGAAGATAAAAAGCTTGCAAAATAGTCTAGAAAACATTTATTCTGAGTGATGCTCCTTTATGACATATTTTATAGTTCTTATGAGAAGAATCTGCAAGACATGGTCATCCTCATAGCTCCCTAACAGTTGAGGTTGTTGTAACTAATGAGCATGTTCTTGGGGCCCTGTATGCTCCTACCATGCAGGACCTCCTTAACCAGGAGCCCAGTTTTGCATACAGACCTGGAAAGCAATATTTGATTAACTGTATAGTGAAAAATGATAATTAACCTGGAAAAGGAGGTAACAGCCCACTAGTTTCCTTCAGAAGGTGTCTACCAACAAGAACTATTATAGAAATTGGTTCAATTTTAAGCACTGATAATATCCAAAATATTCAAGTACAATTCTTCAAAATTGAACCCTACTGGAGTCGGTACAGGTTGGGCTTAATCTGGAGCTAAAACCCAAGGAAACAGTAATAGAGTTTATCTAGGTAATCTGTTGTCCTTAATTTGTCATGTGAAAAGGTTGCCGAAAGCAACACAACAAACCTGTCTGCCACCTGCTCATAATTTCCAGCATGGACCCTAAACTTAGTATTGTCTGCTCTTTCAACCCCTTTGGGCTGTTTATATCTACAGTAACTCCTCACTTAAAGTCTCCCGGTTAGTGTTGTTACGTTGCTGATCAATTAGGGAACATGCTCGTTTAAAGTTGCGCAATGCTCCCTTATAACGTTGTTTGGCAGCCGCTTGCTTTGTCCACTGCTTGCAGAAAGAGCAGCCCATTGCAGCTAGCTGGTGGGGGCTTGGAACCAGGGTGGACTGGCAGCCCCCCTATCAGCTCCCCGCTCCCCTAAGTTCCCTGTGTGGCAGCCGCCCAGCAGGCTATCAATTGTCGGCAGTTCAGTTGTCCCTCCCCCCACTGCCATGTGCTGCTCCTGCCCTCTGCCTTGGAGCTGCTCCCGGGAGCATCCTGCTTGCTGTGCAGGGCAGGGGAAGAAAGGGGCTAATGTCAGGGTGTCCCCCTGCTCCTGCCCTCTGCTTACCCCATCTCTATAGAGCAGGGTCGGGAACACAACAGGGCTCAAGACGGAGGTTTGCTTCCTGGCAGCAGCTGCCGTCTCAGCTTGCGGATCTACTTAAAAAGGCAGTGTACTTAGAGTAGGTCAGCGTACCTAAAGGGACAATGCGCATCTCTCTCTCTCTCTCACACTTACACGGTGTGTGTCTCTGTCTGCCATGCTGTCTCCCCTCCCTCCATTTGTGCTGCCTTGTAGAGCATGAGGCTAGATTAACAACAATGTGTTAACCCTTGGGGGCTCAGCTCAGTGCTCATCATTTAGCAGCAAGGCATTCCCTGGGAAATATCCCACACTTTTCCACCCTCTGACTTCACCACCTCAACCAAGCTTCACAATCATCATTGCTGTGTATAGTATTACATTGTTTGTTTAAAACTTACACTGTGTGTGTGTGTGTGTGTGTGTGTGTGTGTGTGTGTGTGTGTATATACACACACACACATACATAGACTATATATATAGTCTTTTGTCTAGTGAAAAAAATTTCCCTGGAACCTAACCGCCCCCCCCCCCCCCCATTTACATTGGATTCACTTAACATTGTTTTGCTTAAAGTCACATTTTTCAGGAACATAACTACAATGTTAAGCGAGGAGTTACTGTACTCGCTATCAAATTGGCCTTCCTCATCGTAGTCATAATGTCAAGAAGAATTTTGAAATAGGGATCCCCCTCTATAGTACCCCAGAGTTGCACATTCCACAGAGAGCTGAAGACTGACGCAGCATTCACCCCGAGTATGGCTCACTTTTTCAGGATGTTGTGCTCTTTTCATTCTCCCAAAAACAGCCTTATGAGATAAGATGGCACAGAAACTGGATATCAGAAGAGAGGTGAGGATACATATGTCAAAAACTGAAAAGTTCAGAAAATCAAACTCATGCGCTCTCTATCACTCTGTAGTGAAAGGAGACTCTCAAAATCCTCAATTGTAAGGTAGATCAATGCTTGATATCTGAAGCATACAAAGCAAAAGGCAAGACTTTTCCTGAAAAGCTCACATCTCTTCCATAGATCACTGGCTACCTCCTGAGTGGAAAGAGCTCAAGCCTCTGATAGGTTCTCACAAAGCTGTCACCTGGACCTCAGCACACTTCGTTTTTCAAAGCATGGTAAGACTTACAAGCCTTAACCAGTGCAGTCTTCAGGGGATGAGTACTGGGATCTGTAGTACCTCAATACAAATTATAGTCCATATGGAACTTCGAAATGCATATACTTAAATTTTTATTCCCTCGTAGGCATCTGCATTGTTGTAAATACCACACTGTAAGGAATGGCAGATATGGGAGTTCTGGAGAGAGAGAAGAAATTACTTTTACCTGATTTTTTTTTTCCGCCAAATTCCTATGTCTGCCCATCCAGTAAAATAAGTCAACAGAGTGCCATGTGATCTCTCCCCAGTGCACTGAAACTTTTGACCATTTAAAAATATATATTTATATTGTTTTGTCTAACAGTCATCCTGGCACTATTACTGCTTTGGGCATCCCCACTCTGGACAGCGTCTGAGTAGGCAATGCTTAGCAGTAGTGTGATGGATCTGGTTGAGCCCCCAGTTGTCATAATCAGTGCACTGTAAGGAGTGGCAGAAATGGGAACCAAGAGAGGAGACATTATAATAACATTTTTCTCCAAGTTTGTCACTTTCTACATATATATTGTAACACTCGCTTATAGAATCACAGGGATTTATTGAAAACTGCAAGTACCAACTCCAGCGCGCACAGGCAGGAATGAACTTCCCGCTAAAACCCACAGATCAGATGCAACAAAATATCAAAGGCAACAACTTCATAATAAGATAAAAAAATACCTCACCATCTATTGCTAGAGGTGCTGTCTGCACTGGTCATTACAACTTCTCCCCTCCAGTTAAATAATAACTTAAAACAGTAACTCCTAGGAATCCAGATAGTCTGCCATCCATGCAGTTACCATGTTGGTCTTCCTGCTCAAGTCCTATGTTCAGTCATGGAGACCTCACTTAGAGCTGGATCTAGATTATCAGTGCATAGAGGGTACATGTTCTCTAAGTCAGGCCTATCTGTTGTAGACGGACAGTTGCAGAATGCAGAGTGTTGAAGTCCCAAGAACAACCTGGCAATTCTCCACAACCAGTCTCCTATTAGAAGGCACAGGAACCTGCTGGGGTAACTCCAAATCTTCTTCTCCATCCCTCTGAGATGATGAGCAGCCTCAGTATTTGCCCTCCCCTTTCTTTTAATGAATCTGTGCATAAGTTATTGATGCATTACAAGAGGCTTGCTTTTTGTGTCGGCACAGATACATTGTTTAATTTTTTAATTACCATGTAAGGTCCCCTCCTAAAAGGAGTAAATTTGGGATTTTCTCCAGGCTGCTTTTTCCAGTTGCATAGCCACACCTTCTCTCCCTCCTGGATGGGACTGTAATTCTCCTTTTTTTTTTTTTTTTTCTTGGCATCTTGTGCCTGGCATGCTTGCTTCCTGCTCATTTGTTCCTCCCCTTCTGGAACATTGATATAAGACTTTGTTGTGTCTCCTATCTGTGTAAGTGCAGGGGGTCTTGCCTGTTCTTACTGCCTGAATATGAAGTCTGAGGGAAACATGGGTTTGCTAAGTCCAAAAATAATCTCAGAAAGAGAGTAATGGATAGTTGAATGCTGGCTGCTGTTACCTTTTATATTTGCATGTATATTCATATTGCAGTCTTGTTGGTGTTCACTGTCTACGATTATAAGCACAGAACTAGTGGTGTGGTTTAGTCACTCCACTCCTGCTTCTCCATTACTCAAAGGGTTGGTGACACTGTTATTCACCTTGGTTATCTGGAGTTATCAACAAACCTTGTGTAATAACCACAATTCAAATTTCTTCCTCCGATCACTGCAGATGCAGCTTGTTTCGTACGTGTTTCGTTAGTGCAGCCATAGCTGTCTGTCCTTTTATCCTTTAGTAGCTGCGTCACCACATAGTTTGAGAAGATGTCATGCACTACATGCAAATACTAATTTCCAGCTGGTATTTCTGCTAGTGGATCTTTCAAGTCAATCTGTATGAACTCCCACGGTTTACTAGATTGGGGCATTTTCCCTGAAGAGTACTGCCTCTCCTTGCTTTTGCTTTCCTTTCTGGATGGGTAAGACAGGAAAGTAACCAGTTCTTAACATTTGCAGCCATGCCCAGCCAAAAAAAAAAAAGTCAATATCTGGCTCGGTGTCTTTTCATACCTCAGCTTGCCTTCCACTTTGTTGTCATGAAAATACTTTAGTACTAAAAAACTTTAGTAAGTTTGCTGGCAAGACGATCCTGTTACCTTCATACACCAGCATGAAGTGGTGGATCAATGGATAATTGTTCCTGAATTATGTTAAACCTCCCAATCTGGGTCTCCTTCAGTAGATCTGCTGGTGCACCAAACATAAGGCAGGGGCTTAGATTGTTCTTGCCAGATGTTCTCATAAGATCAGGCTCTCACTGCCCTCATGTGGCTGAGAGCATCTGCAACCACTTAGCTTTCCAGGTTTATGGTGAATTGTGACTGTATAGTCAAACAGTTTGAATCCATCTCCACAGGTATCCTGGATTGTACTTGGTAAGGAGCCACTGCAGGGCACTATGTTCTGTGCAAACTGTGAATTCCATCTACTGTATATAGAGACAATAGGCCTTGAGGGCCTCCACAACAACCAAACACTCCAATTCTGCAGCCAAATACTTGGTTTACCTCTCATTTTATTTGCAGGTAAATCATAGAATATCAGGGTTGGAAGGGACCTCAGGAGGTCATCTAATCCAACCCCCTACTCAAAGCAGGCCCAATCCCCAGACAGATTTTTGCCACAGATCCCTAAATGGTCCCCTCAAGGATTGAGCTCAAAACCTTGGGTTTAGTAGGCCAATGCTCAAACCACTGAGCTATCCCTCCCCCTAAGGTCATCAGTTTGTTCAAAGGCAAATCCAACAGCAACTGTTTGAGCATCACAGGTTACCAATAATGGATGGGGTGGATCCAGGAATTTAAGCACAGCATGGTTTAGAACTCCTTTCCATCACTGAAATGCTTTTTGGTGTTGCTTTGTCCAGACAGAATTGCTTTTAGTTCGCAGAATGGGCAGCACCATTATACCAGCTAAATGTTATACAAACCTCCCATAGAATCCACAAAGGCCAACAAACCACTGTATTGCCCATACATTTGTAGAAACCTTCTAGTCCATTATAACATTCAGTTTCTGGGATTGGGGCTCCAACACATCTTCACTGTGTCCTGGGAAGGTGTTACAGCTTCTCACATGCTGATATTTGTTTCCTGGAAGTTTAAACCTGCCTCTTTAAAAAGCTTTAGAATCATTTCAAACATTAGCAGATGTTTCTTCCGTGTTTTGTGGAAACAAATGAGATCATCTAAGTATATGAGGGTGTCTTCAGTTCTCACAACTTAGGTTAGATTGTTTACTACCCTAACCCTGCCCAGCTTGGTATTGTCCGCAAACCATAAGTGTACTCTGTGCCATTATCCAAGTTATTTATTAAGATATTGAATAGAACTGAACCCATGACACAACACTGCGGATCTCCACTCGATATGCCCTTCCAGCTTGAAT
The DNA here is from genome assembly GCF_002925995.2 of Terrapene triunguis. Lineage (NCBI taxonomy): Eukaryota > Metazoa > Chordata > Testudines > Emydidae > Terrapene > Terrapene triunguis. Next base: position 18,798,961 of record NW_020664393.1, read on the forward strand.
GTGAACCATCGATCGCTACTCTTTGACTAGTTTTCCAACCAGTTATGCACCCACTTTATAGTAAGTTAATCTAGGCCAGGGGTGGGCAAACTTTTTGGCCCGAGGGCCACATCTGGGAATAGAAATTGCATGGGGGGCGGGGGGGGGGGGGGGGGGGGGGGGGGGGGTGTGGGCTCTGGGGTGGGGCTGGGGATGAGGAGTTTGGGTGTAGGAGGGTGCTCCAGGCTGGGATTGAGGGGTTCGGAGGGCAGGAGGGGAATCAGGGCTGGGGAAGGGGGTTGGGGCGAGAGGAGAGGCTCAAGGGTGCAGGCTCTGGGCGGCGCTTACCTCAAGCTGCTCCCAGAAGCAGTGGCATGTCCCTTCTCCGGCTCCTATGCGGAGGTGCGGCCAGGCAGCTCTGCGCGCTGCCCCATCCTCAGGCACGCCCCTGCAGCTCCCATTGGAACATTGGAGGGGGCCATTGGAGCAGGGCCATTGGAGCGCATAGGAGACGGAGTGGGGCCATGCCGCTGCTTCCAGGAGCTGCATGAAGCAGCCCTAACCCTGGTCCCCGGCTGGAGTGCTGGAGCGGGGTCATATGGCTGCTTCTGGGAGCCACGTGGAGTGGCAAGCCCCAGACCCTGCTCCCCAGCCGGAGCTTGAGGGCTGGCTTAAAACAGCTGGCGGGCCAGATACAGCCCACGGGCCATAGTTTGCCCACCTCTGATCTAGGCTATATTTCCCTAGTTTGCTAATGAGACAGTCGTGTGAGACAATATCAAAAGCCATACTAAAGTCGTGATATATCACAACTACTGCTTCCCCTTTATCCACATAGCCCTTTATCCACAAAGACGGATATTAGGTTGATTCCATGTGATTTGTTCTTGACAAATCCATGTTGATCGTTGTATATCATCTTATTATTGTCTAGGTACTTACAAATTGATTGTTTATTTGCTCCATTATTTTTCTGGGTACCGAAGTTACGCTGACTGATCTGTAATTCCCTGGGTTGTCCTTATTTCCCTCTTTATAGAAGTAGAATCATAGAATATCAGGGTTGGAAGGGACCTCAGGAGGTCATCTAGTCCAATCCCCTGCTCAAAGCAGGACCAATTCCCAACTAAATCATCCCAGCCAGGGCTTTGTCAAGCCGGGCCTTAAAAACCTCCAAGGAAGGAGATTCCACCACCTCCCTAGGTAAAGCATTCCAGTGCTTCACCACCCTCCTAGTGAAATAGTGTTTCCTAATATCCAACCTAGACCTCCCCCACTGCAACTTGAGACCATTGCTCCTTGTTCTGTCATCTGCCACCACTGAGAACAGCCAAGCTCCATCCTCTTTAGAACCCCCCCTCAGGTAGTTGAAAGCAGCTATCAAATCCCCCCTCATTCTTCTCTTCTGGAGACTAAACAATCCCAGTTCCCTCAGCCTCTCCTCATAAGTCATGTGCTCCAGACCCCTAATCATTTTTGTTGCCCTCCGCTGGACTCTTTCCAATATTTCCACATCCTTCTTGTAGTGTGGGGCCCAAAACTGGACACAGTACTCCAGATGAGGCCTCACCAATGTCGAATAAAGGGGAATGATCACGTTCCTCGATCTGCTGGCAATGCCCCTACTTATACAGCCCAAAATGCCATTAGCCTTCTTGGCAACAAGAGCACACTGTTGACTCATATCCAGCTTCTCGTCCACTATGACCCCTAGGTCCTTTTCTGCAGAACTGCTACCTAGCCATTCGGTCCCTAGTCTGTAGCAGTGCATAGGATTCTTCCGTCCAAAGTGCAGGACTCTGCACTTGTCCTTGTTGAACCTCATTAGGTTTTTTTTGGCCCAATCCTCTAATTTGTCTAGGTCCCTCTGTATCTGATCCCTACCCTCCAGCATATCTACCACGCCTCCCAGTTTAGTGTCATCTGCAAACTTGCTGAGAGTGCAGTCCACACCATCCTCCAGATCATTAATAAAGATATTAAACAAAACTGGCCCCAGGACCTACCCTTGGGGCACTCCGCTTGAAACCGGCTGCCAACTAGACATGGAGCCATTGATCACTACCCGTTGAGCCTGACGATCTAGCCAGCTTTCTATCCACCTTACAGTCCATTCATCCAGCCCATACTTCTTTAACTTGGCAGCAAGAATACTGTGGGAGACCGTATCAAAAGCTTTGCTAAAGTCAAGGAATAACACATCCACTGCTTTCCCCTCATCCACAGAGCCAGTTATCTCATCATAGAAGTAGGGTTACCATATTTAAAAAATAAAAAAAGAGGACACTCCACGGGCCCTGGCCCCGCCCCTTTCCCACCCCAACTCCGCCCATTCCCCGCCCCTTCCCCAAAGTCCCCGCCCTAACTCCCCCTCCTCCCTCCCAGCCACGCGAAAAGGGCTGCCCGAGCACTACCGGCCCCCATGCCTCCGGACCCCTTGCCTCCGGACCCTGCGCCGCCGGAGCAGAGCAGCTGGAGCCCGGGAGGGGAAGTGCCCGACCGGCGGCTCGGGGTCCGGAGGCAAGGGGGCTGCCTGAACCCGGAGCGCTCGGGCAACTCGGCTCTTAAACAGAGCCGAAGAGTCAGGGGAGGAGCAGAGCAGCTGGAGCCCGGGAGGGGAAGTGCCCGGCCGGTATTTTTCCCGGACATATTCGGTTTTTTGGCAATTCCCCCCGGACAGGGGTTTGATTACCAAAAAGCCGGACATGTCCGGGAAAAACCGGACATATGGTAACCCTAATAGAAGGCAATTAGGTTAGTCAGGCACGATTTCCCCTTGGTGAATCCATGCTGAATGTTTGTGATCACTTTCCTCTCCTCTAAGTGTTTCATAATTGATTCCTTGAGGACCTGCTCCATGATTTTTCCAGGGACTGAGGTGAGGCTGACTGGCCTGTAGTTCCCCGGATCCTCCTTCTTCCCTTTTTTAAAGATGGGCACTACATTAGCTTTTTTCCAGTCATCCGGGAAAAAATCCGGTACTATATTTGCCCTTTTCTAGTTCTCTAGGATCTCTCCTGTCCTCCATACGTTTTCAAAAAATGGTTCAGATCACTCCAGCCAGTTCCTTAAGTATTCTAGGATGCATTTTATGAGGCACTGCCAACTTGAAGACTCTGGTTTGTCTAAATACTTCTTAATTTGTTCTTTCCCTATTTTAGCCTCAGTTTCTGCTCCAGTTACACTGATGTTCATTATGCTAGTCACCTGATCACTGCTAACCTTTGTGGTGAAAACTGAAACAAAAAAGTCATTTAACACTTCGGCCATTGTTATGGTCTTTCCTTCCTCTTTGAGTAATGGGCCTACCCTGTCGTTGGTCTTCCGCTTGCTTCTACTGTATTTGTAATATGTTTTCTTGTTAAATTAGGTAGGGACATAAAGTTTAATCTCCTTTCGTGCCTTGGCCTTTCTAATTATGTCCCTACGAGCTTTTGTTGTTGGGTTTTTATATATATATGTATTCTTAGTAATTCAACCTACTTTCCATTTTTTGTATGGCTCTCTTTTTTTAAGCTTCATATCATTGAAAATCTGGGTAAGCTAGGGTGGTGTCTTACCATACTTCCTGTTATCCTTCACATTGGGATAGTTTGTTCTTGTGCCCTTAATAACCTCTCTTTAAAAACCTGCCAACTCTCCTGAACTCTTTTTTCCCTTAGATTTGCTTTCTATGGGATCTTATCTATCAATTCTCTGAGTTTGCTGAAGTCTACCTTCTAGAAGTCCACAGTCTTTATTCTGCTGTTTTCCCTTCTACCACTCCTTGGATCATGAACTCTATCATTTCATGATCACTTACCAGGGCTGGATTTACCTTTGTGCCCCCATGGAGACAATGGAGCATGGCACGGGGAGGTCAGTCCCCAGAGCGAGTGGCCAGACAGAGGCAATGCGGCATGGCATGGCAGGGGCGGCCCCGCTCCGCCCAGTCCAATACGAGGGTACTATTTACAAACCATCAGTTGCCAAACTCACAGTGGCCCGCCCGGCCCTGTGCTGCTGGCATGCTCCTTCCCCTCGGGGGTGGGCCCATACCACACCACACAGTCCCCCCACCCGCCCAACGCGAACAACCCTCTGAGAGCCCTCACAGACACACAGACCCCCTCCACAAATGCACAGCACCCTCACAACACCACCCTGTCCAGCGCCTCCCTGCCCACAGCCCCACCACAACTGCCGAGCACCCTACACAGAACCGCCACTCCCTAGTGCCCCAACACACACATCTTCCCCGCCCTCTCACAGCCCAGTACCCCCCTCACCCCAGAGACCCACTCCCCCACGCCCTGCCTCTTGGCCACTCTCACCGGCCCTGCTGGGAGGTGACTGTCTACCAGGCTGAGCTGGCAGCGCAGCCAGGGCTGGTCCCAGGGTGGGGAATTGCTCCGGTGCCTCAGGAGTGGTGAGGTCAGCCAGGCCAGGCTGGTCCTCAGGACCCACTTGCCTGGAGCGGCCCAGCCAAGTCCCCCACACAGTCCTCCCTCCCAACTGGCCAGGCTTCTGCACCAGTCCCAGGCGTCTCAGCTCCAGGGAGACAGGCGGGGACCCACGGGTGGTGGGAAGCAGAGACTGCCCGGAGCCGGAAGTGCACTGGAGTCCGGCCAGGGGGCAGACAGGAGATGGTGGGTGGAGTCAGGGGGTGGGCCAGCCAAGCGGAGAAAGTGGGGGGGGGAGCCAGTGGGGTCTCAGGGCGCAGTGCAAGCGGAACAGGCCGGGACCACTTCTGAGCATGGGTCCGGCTCCGTGGCGCCACTGGCACCATTGTAAACCAGGTCCTGACTTTCATCCATGCTGACTTTCAAATTCTCAACCAGTTCTTCCCTATTTGTCAGAATCAAATCTAGAACAGCCTTTCCACCTTCTGTAATAAAAAGTTGTCTCCACTGCATTCCAAGAACCTGTTGGATAATCTGTGCCTGGTATTATTTTCTCAACAGATGTCTGGGTAGCTGATGTCCCCCATCACTACTCAAGTCCTGTGCTTTGGATGATTTTGTTAGCCTCATCCACCTCTTCTTCCTGTTTACGTTATCTATAGTAGGTGCCCTACAATTAATCACCCTTGTCTTTTACTCCTTTTATCCTTACCCAGAGACTTTCAGCAGTTCTGCCTCCCACTTCTATCTCGACCTCAGTGCAAGGATATACATCTTTGGTATCGAGGGCAACACCTCTTCCGTTTTTTTCCCTGCCTGTCCTTCCTGAACAAGCTGTATCCTTGTATACCAATATTCCATTCATGTGAATTATCCCCCCAAATCTCTTATGGCAATTATGTTGTAATTTTGATTATTCAGTAGTATTGCCTGTTCTTCCTGTTCATTCTCCATACTTCTGGCATTAGTATACAGACATCTAAGTATGTATACATTTAGTTCTAGTTTCATGGCATGAGGCCTACTATGCTGTTTCAATTGGATGCAAATAGCACAATCTCCCTCAATTTATATTGAACCAAGCATCCAGCTGAAATCAACTGGGCTAAAACCAGTCTTGCAGTGTCATCCAGCCAAATTACAGTTATGCATGAAAATTGGGAGCCTTCTCCTTTGTCAGATCATGGATGTTTACTCCCTTTATTTTGTGTTCAACAGAATGAATCAAAGATAGGGATCTTTCCAAAACTGGAAGACATCCTAAGGGTTGTGACCATAGTAATCACTTAGTTCTATACATTGTCACTATTCTGTTGGTGTGTTTAATTTTATTTATATTGCAGTCACACCTAAAGGCCCCTAACAAGTATCAGGGCCATACTGTGCTAGGCGCTATACAAATGTACAGTAAAATCTAGTCCTGCCCTGAAGGAGCTTACAATCTGTTTTTGCACTAGAACCTCTCTACTATCTATAGCTAATTCTGCTGTGTTTATGCACAACTGTACAATAAGTAAGCTTCCAAAATTCTGTACATATTAATAAGTCCTCATCTATTCTAAGGTTAGCAATGAATTTTTAGTACACCTCTACCCCGATATAACGCGACCCGATATAACATGAATTCAGATATAATGCAGTAAAGCAGCGCTCCGGGGGGGCGGGGCTGCGCACTCCGGAGGATCAAAGCAAGTTCGATGTAACGCGGTTTCACCTATAACACAGTAAGATTTTTTGGCTCCCGAGGACAGCGTTATATCGGGGTAGAGGTGTATTCTCAACTAACTCTAAGCATGTGGAAGAGCACAAAACCTGGAGGAGTTTGACAGGTCACATTATATAAACCACCCTAGCAGTAGGATTGGACAGCTTCCGTATGTGTTATTCTATAGGGCTGGCCAGAAAACAAGAATTCTGTTTCTCAAAAAAAATGGAGATTTTGAAATTAGTTTTCATTCCACATTGTAGCCAAATCGTGACCTTTTCAATTTTTTGTGAAAAACGGACGGACACACACACACACACACACACACACACACACACACACACACACACACACACACACACACACACACACACACACACACACACACACACACACCAGAATAGCCAGTAAGCCAGTGAATGGCTTGATCTTCCTGTATCTCCCCAGACAGTCCCTCCCAGACCTGAGAAACTGTTTCAATGAATCAGCGTTTACCACCCAACTAGCTCTACTAGTCAACCTGCATAGGCAATAGTGATATTGGATATAAAGATTTTGCGTCTATTCATTGTCCTCTACTATAGTCCATGATCTCATTTCTAATTATTGAAGAATATTTTATTATTTTGGGGTTTTTTTCCACTTTGCAGCTTACCTTGTGCTTTGCAGCACAGGTTATTTAAACAATACAAGAAGCTGATCACTAAGGACTCAGTTGCAAAGGATCTAAGGCCCAGGTACAGTATATTTGGCAGTAGGCAGGCCCCATGCAGTCTTGACTGGTCCATTGTTGTATTTTCAATTATCTTTGGTGCTGAAAGAAAAAGACGTTAATGTATCTGAGGATGACATAGCAAATTACTCCTGCTCTCTAACCTTTTTAAATTGCTAACACGGTTGTAATCTGTAATTACAAAAATCAGTGTGAGAATTGTGGCACTGTATAATTATCTTTCCTGATACTTTATTGCTATATGAATTATTAATCCAAATCAGTCTTGTATAGTATTTGTGGCAACTAAGAAGAATAATGTATAATGAAATTTAATTATTTCTATTTTTGTGCTGATGTTTTATGATGTCGTAATTGATAATTAATTGGTTAAAAACACACAATACTTGGGAGTTTCAGATGACTATGAACTGTTTGGAGTTCAACATTTATTAATTAAATAATGAGTTCACTGAAGAGACCTTTGTGTATAGTCTACTGTTGTTAGTGAGCTCTCGAAACTGCTGAATTAATCATTACGCTTTTCAATAGTTTCTTTTAAGGGAATGCAGCAAAGTTATAAATGGTTATATTGATTATAAATCATTCCTTTGTTGTTATGGGAATGTAAATAATTAAGAGCTCACAATAATAGATTTTAATGCTGGTCATTTTCCACAGCTCTAAGGAACTTGCTAACCGATGAGTCAAACTTTGATAGGTTTCCTCTAATAACAAACTTCTGCTATTATTAAGCAAGTAATCTTCATGGAGCAAGATACTTAGGACAAAGTGGGGAGATGGGACCTGTTAAACAGTTTTCCTTATTTCCACTTTAGAACTACATTGCATATTGTCTGAAGCACTAAACAGCTTCCCTCTACAAAGATGTATAGGATTTTTAATCCTGAAAGGAATATAAACTATTTCTAGCACTTGCACTTCAAATAGCTATTTTCACGTGAATTCCCTGTGGCATCTTTTGCAGCCAGTGTAACAGTTGAAAAGCTCAGAATACTGTCTGCATCCTATTGGACAAGAAACATTGTCAGACAGTTTCTGTGCACTTCTGCTGTGTAGTCTAACTAAGTATGACCTGGGATTCTTTCTTGTGCTCAAGCAGTTCTTTTTACAGTTATTCATAAGAACCTTATTCTAAGTGATTAGTTTTTGAAAAAATGAATTAGAGAATGTACTTTATTAAATGGATCTAAAAAATACAACACTTCATCAATCCTCTTAACTTGATCAAGAGAGAATTGAGAGGAACCTTTTCTACAAGGCTTAATGCAGTCTCTGTAGTATGTTTGCTTGCATTTCATGCCATTCATTTTGCACTGGATCTGGTGCTGTGATTCTTAATAGTAAATTATACAGTTTTACTTGCTGGCTTTCATGCTAAAATTGGATGTTATAGTCAAATTGAGGCAACACCCGATAAACCTTTTCTGGCATATTACAGCAGATGTGTTTAGAGCAGCAGTTCTCAAACTGTGGGTCGCTACCCCCTTTGAATGGGGTTGCCAGGGCTGGCTTAGACTTGCTGAGGCCCGGGGTTGAAGCCCGAGCCCCACTACCAAAGGCCCAAGCCAAAGCCCGAGAGCTTCAGCCATGGGCTGCAGGACTCAGATTACAGGCTCACTGCATGGAGCTGAAGCCCTTGAGCTTCAGCTTTGGCCCCCTAGCCAGGAGCTGTGGGGCTCGGGCTTTGGCAGGGCTTAGGCGGGCTCAGGTTTTGGTCCCCTCTCCTGAGGTTATGAAGTAATTTTTGTTCTCAGAAGGGGGTTGCGGTACAATGAGGTTTGAGAACCGCTGGTTTAGAGTATCTGTCTCTCACGCTATCATATCCCTGACCTAATGCTTGCACATCATTGAGTAAATAGTCATCTTTGTGTTCATATGGGCCAAATGATGCCCTCACGCAGTACTTGAATTAATAAGAGCCTTTTCCGCCTCCCCCTCCAACATGGTGGTTTGGTATAGAGAGGCTGCCTGGACCCTCCACTTCCACTGCTGTAGCATATGGCAACAAATAACTGTCTGGGGTACAGGAAACTAGGCTTATACCACCAATTCATTTCATATGGGGCACCTACAGGCCATTGGCTGCAGTGGAAATGGCTGTTGGGGACAATCAGTACAGGTCAAATTCAAATCAGGGACCTCTGTAGGCCAACACTTTTCCTATCAGTTAAAGGCTTGCTGAGTAACCAGTGAGGAAACACAGGGTGATGTTCTCACCATTCCACTAGCTTTATACATGTTTTAAATATTTTTGATAAGAGCAATAGTTAAAGAAGGAAATTACTAACTAGTAACCAAAGAATTCAGTGTTTGATTCACACAAATATTTGCTTATTGTGCTATTACTGTACTAAACGGATTACAACTTCAGGCAAAGTGTCTTTTTTTTCTTTTAAATACTAAAAATATAGTTGATTCTTTTTATTATCTGCCAGGTTTCAGGTTTCTTGTACAGTTTCAGAATCATCTCAGACATTACAGACATGAGATTTGCCTGAAAAAAAAATGCATTCTCCATTTAATTGTCATTTGCAACTTTCAGATTTTCCCACTAGATTTTTCTTGTAAAATCTTACATTTCACACCACTCAAGAGTGACCACTTAAAACATTATTTTACATTAGCATTAACATCTAAGATCAGTTACACAGAAAGCTGTGAGTGGGCTGAGTGAGTATCATTTTCTCTTTTACATTACCATAATCCTAATAAAATGATTGCAACCACTTCTGATCATTAATCTCACTTCATGAGAAGAATTTTTGAGTGTAAATTTTCTCAATTTAAGAAAGCAAACCCATAACAAAAAGTAAAACTGCAGAAAACCAAAAGGACACCCCTCAACTGTAGATAGCTAGTTGTATGTATACCTACAAAAAGACACAATCAAATGAGAGGGAGATGACTGGTATTTGGCACTGAAAATCAAGCCACTTATTTAGGAGCTTAATCTTAGGCACCTACTTTTGAAAATCTTGGCCTTCATCAGTAAATGTAAAATATTCATAAGTCATAAGCATTTCATTAGGAATTCCCACAGTAGTTCTGGAATGCCAGCGTCAGCAATCTGGATGTATTGAAGCAAGATCTCAATCATGGTCTGTCTGCTTTACAGAAGTCTAAAACTTCATTTTTATTAATCCATTGCTAGTGTCCCTAATCAGACAGAATATCATCTATGTATGTGCTCTAGGAATTACTTTGGAGAAGTTCTAGGACCTGTGTTATACAGTTGAGTTGAGGAATATTCTTTGATTGAAAAGGTGAGTATACATTTACATGTAGAAAACAGGTCCATTCTGAAGCCTTTTCCTGCTGTATTTTTGAATGCATAAGATCTTTTGCAGCATGATGATTGTTAGGAAAAATATCTAGGTTTCAATCTGGAGCAACAGAAATAGCACTGAATTAAGTTTACCAAGTACAAGCGCGCACAAAACTAAAATGATCAAAGTAAAAATTGTCTAAAAGAGCTGCTTTTAACAAATGAGGAATTTTGCATCAGTTTCCTTCTGTAGATTCAGGTATTTGTAATGTAAACTATATTGTATCAAAACAAATTGGTTTGTACCCATTACCTGTAAAGACTCTGAATCTTCCCTGATAGGTAGGCTTGGAAGGATTAGATTTTTTTGACATTAAATGTTGATTTCACTGTACACACACAAACCAACAACAAAATTTCCATCAATGATCATTGAAGTTTACAGATAGGCAAAGTGTAAAAAAAAAAAAAAAAATTTGCTTCTTGAGAACTTAGAGTTTGATTTAAGGATATATACTTTGTATATTTTGATATGTGATGTTGACAATGTGTGTTGTATTGGTTATAAAGCTTTAAGTTTTTGAATCTTTATGTCTAATGTCAGTAAATAATTATTGTCTGGACCCTCCCCCCCATAATTTCCTACAACTGTGGAAAGTTAATTTGATAATCTAAAAAAATGCTTAAAATAAACATCAATATTCTCCATTGAAATTAAATTCTGCCTGCCAAGGCTAAATATAGCATAGAATACATTTCTATTGTTTTTCTTGCCACAGAAATTAGAATGAGAAAGCAAAGCAAACAAGAAGATTGACTTCAGTGCTAAACAGAACTCTCCATAAAGATATGGGAGGGTAGGGAATAAATTGTTTTAATTATTCAGATACGCATGGGGTCTCTCAAGTGATGATGTTGAAGGTAAGTGAAGAAAAAATAATTTTGTTCAACAGTACAGGGAGCTGTATATCTGGAATAGATAAGGAATCTCCCTGTTCACACTCTTGCAGTGGATATTGTGCATCATACAAATGCATAGTCAGCAAAAAGAAATTATTTAACCCATGGTTCTACAACTTCTAGACGGGCAAACTCTTCTGCACCCACATGATACCTCGGTCTTGTCTTCACTACTGGGGAGATCGACACTGCTGCAATTGATGCAGCGGGTGTTGATTTAGTGGGTCTAATGAAGACCCGCTAAATCGACGGCAGAGTGCTCTCTGGTGGACTCCAGCTCCCCCAGAAGAGTAAGGTAAGTCAATCAGAGAGCATCTCTCGTCAATGCAGCGCAGTAAGTCAACCTATGCTGCGTAACATAGGTCAACTTATCCCGGTAGCAAAGACAAGCCCCTCAGTGACTTCACTGGGGCTTTGCCCGCGCTCAGAATTCCTCCCATACATGAGATTTTAAGACTAGGACCTTGGATTCTTAATTTGGAAAGATAAAAAATAGAAACTACTTTTGCTTTCTTCGTAAATGTCTTAAACAGCCAATGAATTTACATTGCTTCAGCCACACCTGTGAATAAATGAATTCTAAAAATCTTTCACACACCCCCACTGATCTTTAAAAATAACTAGATCTGTTATTGAGACAATAGGAAATGAAATCATCATAGTTAGGTGGGTTCTTTCTGTCATGTACAACTCCCGGCTACTTCGCAGTTAAGCCTGGGTTTTCAGTGTAAATTCTAAAAGCGCTGTCCACCTGAATGTATACATCTCAACTTAAATGTCCAGCTTCTAGACATAACACAACAGAAGGACAAGGGTCAAAACCTTCTCTCTCTGTGAAAGACCCAATATTCTCATATTTTTATTTTTACTATAATTTTCCAAAGTTTTATGTGTAATTACTTATAAAATTAAAGAATTAAGTATTTATTGGTAGTCTTATTTGTAGGCATTTTGTGGACTAGTCTGAAGTCTAGTTTGATTTTATATTGTGGTGGTGGGGTGGGGGGAAGCCTACAAAATGGGGTAGAATAAAGGCTTGTAATGTAAATGTCTTTCCAGGTAACTTTTCTGACTTCTTTGTTCAGACTAAGAATTAATGTGCTGATCAGCAGTTCTTCAATTTGCTGCCTAGATCTTGCAGGACACAAATTATGATGTTATCTCGCTCTCGCTGTTAAAATTGTGATTGCTGTAATAACTCTTCAGCAATATCTCTCCTTATTGTTGCTGTTTCTATTTTAGGGTGTGAACGGAATGTCTGTGGATGAGAAGACTGAATCCCCCATGTATGTGTATGAGTCAACAGTTCATTGTACCAATATCCTCCTGTGCCTAAATGACCAGCGGAAGCAGGATATTCTCTGTGATGTGACTTTGATTGTGGAGGGGAAAGAGTTTCGAGCCCACCGGGCTGTGCTGGCTGCTTGCAGTGAATACTTCTTGCAGGCGCTGGTTGGGCAGACGGAAAATGATCTGGTTGTCAGCCTGCCAGAGGAGGTACAGTATGTCATTATTCCTCTGTTGTAAAAACAAACCCCTCTTACATGGCAGTAATGGTGTACTCGCTACTAGCCAGCTAACCCTCAAGGTCTTAAAAGATAAATCCAAATGTAGCACAGATTCTAGGATCTGACTCTGCGTGCCTGTTGCTGTGATTTTTCTGTTTTGGTTGGTTAAGAATTGTTGGATGCCCCTTGAGAGTTAAAGACTGAACGTATTCACAGAATCATCTCTGCTGGAAAAAAGCAGCCAGCATTTCAAACCAGTTACTATAGCAAAGCTTTAAAATGTTTGAGCTTCCTTTTCTCACCACTGCTAAAAGAGTAGTACCCAAACAGAGGTCACTTAATGAATATAGCTCCATTCAGTACATTATCTGGACCCAGGTATTCTTCTGGTTTTCTAGACAGGAAATTTAAAAGGGCCATTTGGCTCTCAGAAAGTGGGTTATTGTTTAAAAATCATTTGAATTGTCACATTATTTTGGGTCTCATTGCCACCCTTCCCTTTTCAGCAGCGAGTATTTTGGTGGTTCTTGTTCCTTTCCCTGTATTTCTCGCTCAGCCTTGTTTCCTTTCCCTTCCGCTCATCACTAGTATGGTATTTAACTGCCTCAAGCCACGTGATTTATGCTGAAAAAAATGTGCTGAGCAAATTATTTTGGAAAATAATTTTGTAGGTGTTAAAGATACAGAATGGTCCAAATAGCAGTGGGCATTAATGACAGGGGGCATTAAAGACAGAGTTCACTGAAAAGTTCACCTTTTGTCGTTGTTGTTTCCCATGAAATCACACCTGCTGGCTCCCACTCCATTGCGATTCCCTAGCATGCATCAATCTGACTTACCAGCTACACAGGGCTCACTTGTGGCTTTGCCATGAGGAGATGTTGTGTTGGACTGCAACCCCTGGACACATCAGAGTCACAAAATACTCTGCTTCCCACTGCTCTGTGGTGGAAGTACACTGTGCCAGGTAACTCACCTGGTGCACTGGGGCTGCTATGTCCTCGTACAGGCATGCAGTGGTAGTAAAGATGTTATCTATGGCGTGTCAGAGGAGCATGAAGCTACCTGATCAGCAGGTAAATGGTGTTCTAGGGTCTGATATGAGACTAACAAATTGTTTCAACATTAATTATTTTATACTCATTGGAATTAAAATAACGTTTTTTAAATTAGGCCATTTACATAAAATTTCCACGTACCTGATTCCCTGTGGGCTGGCTCTACTGAGGCACCATTTATTGTTCATATTAAAACAATTAACAACAATAATACTGTAGCTTTGATGTTACATCATGGTGCAAATTAGTGAATAACAGTGGAAGTCAGTCAATGTAACTTCATGAGTCCTGAAACAGTAAACTTCAGTCAGTTATGTATTGAATGCCCCTTTGCCTCTGGCTCCTTCAGATAATTTTGTGTCTAACTTCTTAGTTCTTGTCTTTAAAATATATTTTTCGGGTTGTCTCTAAATTTCTTGGCTTTTGAAGGTTTAAATTGACCTTAAAGTTACTTTAATGCATGTTTAGTTGTACATCACCTTTGTGTGTTAAGGCAGTCAAAAAGCTGCCCCCGAGCAGTACAGTTGTCATTTAAACCATGTCAGAGCCTCAAATAGTCTTGCTATTAATTATATTTCTACACCGTATTATTGCCAGCTATGCTGATTTACACACAGCCCGATTGAAAGAGATGAGGCAAGTACCCGATTAATTTCAACGTGACTTGGCAAACTAAAAATAAAATGGGGTAAAAAATAATTTGTCATAAATAAACTGTAGTCCAGTATCATTTCCTTAAGACTTCATTCATATCATATAGGACACACTAGTACCTGCATTATGTTTCTACACAATGTTAGGTTTTTCCGCAGTAAGATTATTAACTATTTAACTTGGTGGTGTATGCAGTCTGTTTATTGCAAAGCAACTTTTGGTAGTTTTAAAAGAGAGAGAGAATATGAAACATACCTCGTGACACTGCTATTAAAATATAAAGACTGTTCCTACCACATAAGTAACATCTTTCCAACCATACATGATTTCTATTATGTACAATCGCCATTAAAATAAATAGTATGAGCATTATTTTCAGGTTAATATGAGACTGTTACTTAAAAAAAAAAAAAAAAAAGCAAAATGCAAAACAGCTGTAGAGATTTAGGACTAAATTCTCTGCTACCGTACTCCATTGAAGTCAACTATACCAGCAGAGAATCTGGCTTTTAATACTTTTCAGTGGTCTGAGAATATAAAGTACTATGTAAGGGATAAGTGGTGTTAGTTTTCCATTGACGTAGATTTTATTACATGGCAACAAGGTTTTACTTTTTTTAGATTGACTGAGATAATTCTATTTCAGTCAGAGCAGGGATACAATATAGGTACTGGTTTCTTACATACATAAATCCCTGTGCTGATAGGCTAAGAAGCCTGATTTGTTCAATCACTGGTTTATTTGAATAAATATACGTATGTAAATTCTTTAACTTTAATTGTCTAACAACCATTTTTAACCAATTGGAGCACAAGGATATGCATAATCACAGTACAGTAATTTCTCAGTTACTATATGATGCATATGCAAATTTCTCTACTTTTGTTGGCTGTTCTAATTTGGCTGTTTTGATATGCTCCTATACTTTATATCAGTGGTTCCCAAACTTGTTCCGCCGCTTGTGCAGGGAAAGCCCCACGGCGCGGGCTGAGGGACGTACTGGACGCCGCTTCTAGCAGCTCCCATTGGCCTGGAGCAGCAAACCACAGCCACTGGGAGCCGCGATCGGCCGAACCTGCGGACGCAGCAGGTAAACAAACCGGCCAGCCAGCCAGGGGCTTTCTCTGCACAAGTGGCGGAACAAGTTTGGGAATCACTGCTTTATATATTTGAAGCTGTATGCCATCATCAAAGATGGCTGCCTGGGCTTCTTGCTTCCTTTAGCAGAATCGAAAAACCTTCAAATTTTGCAAGAGGGGTCAGGAAAATACGACGAAGCATTTAATTACTCGTTTATTATGATAATTTTGCAGTCCTTCTAGTTTACTAGGTAATACCTATATCCTAGGCGAAGAACTTTTCAGACTCAGAGGTTTTCTATAAACACTTAATGCTGTGGTGTTTTTAGAAAGGGCTAATTTACCTTGAGATATAGCTGGTACCACAAGAACAAAAGTACCCTTAAGTTATCCTTTTTAAATAGCCCTGATGGCTCAAAAACTCACTAAATGGCTTGTGATATAACAAAAATATTTCTAAACGAGCCACACAAGCATCAGGTTTTAGGTTCTCTTTGTGCTTTGAAATGGCAGAAATGTGAAATCATAAAAATAGGAGTTAGTGTACAGTGAAGGCTTAAATGTGGCACTGGTGTACAGAAAGGCATAAAAGCAGTTACCAACATACTTACCTAATGTCAATACTTAGCTCATCTGAGTTGGGTTGTTTGGTTTTGTTTTTTTAAACAGAAGCTTATTTTTAACTATCCAAAATAATAAATCTTCCTTTGAAGACTTAAGTTGCAGATTTGTTTTCTGTTTAGAGGCTGGACTTAGGACATCTGGACCCTGGTCAAATTTATAATAGTTGTCTAGTTTAAACAATGGGTGGACTGATTTAAAATCATTTTTTGTTTTTTAAAAAAATCCATTAGTTTTTACCATATTGAAATTAATTAAATATCATACCTTGCGTACCCACATAAAGTGGAACTGGTTTAATTTAAATTGTTTTTTAAGCTAGTGCAAACTGTTGTGTTAGATGTTCTTATGTTGGTTTAAGAGTAGCTTATTTTGGTTTAGTTTAAATCTTTTCCTAATCAACTTAAGCCAAATTAGTTCAGGCTATTTTTATATCAACTCAAGAGTGTCCACACAGCCTTTTACATTGGTGCAACTAAATTGATTTCAGATAACACCATTAGTTAATTTGCATATAGACAACCATTAGAAAAATGAGCATGTAATAAATCCGTAGATTACTGCAAAGGAGAATTATTAAGAACCACGTCTTTGAATCTTAATTTTATAAAAGTTTTCCCCTCACTCGGTTTTATTTGCTCTCCAAAAATTGTACATTTAATTTTTACTATCCTATTTTTCAGTAGTTTTCTGTTAGGTTCTTATCCTAGCAGTTCTTGTTAAAAGTGAGACAAATTAATTCTTTTATTGGAAAATATTAAGTTTCAAAAATTATTAATTTGATCCATATCCCTAACTGTTGTGTTTTATTTAATCACAGAAACTGGTCTTCCTTCCTTTAACAAGGCACTTAATTAAGCTTTTAATTCATGATAAGAAGTTAAATATCACTTGGGAGTTTTTTTTAATGGCTTCCACTTCCCATCCAGATTACAAAAAATAAGGTGTGATAGAGAGACATACGTGGCTGTCAGCCAAGGGTATTGTAGGTCATGCCAATATTAGCTGGCAGCAGGCCATTATCCAATTAACATTGCTTCATCGCTGCAAGTAATAGCTCTTGAGTAGATGATTGAGTCATTCATGCTGTAGTGGTACTTTACTCGAGAAAGAGCCAGTACGTCTAAGAATAGGTTTCTTATTCACTGTTATTACCTGCCTTGCTTTGCCAATAAAAGTGCAGGGGCATTTAGTCCCTGTCTAGAAGCCAATAGCTGAACAGAAGAAAAGCATCGATCATGTATCTCATTTCTCTTTGCTTCCTGAAAATTGAGACTTCACTTAAACTCAGAAAGCGTTTAAAAACTACTGTCACAAGAAAATAAGAATCCCAAGCTAACATAACCAAAGCCAGAATCCACAGGTCTGCTTTCAGTTTTGCTTTTTCTTTTAGATTTTGGTGTTTGGAACAAATTTTAGGAACTCAAGAAGGAAAATCCATTTAGAGGATTAGGTAACTTTCCCAAACAGTATGGGATTCTCTCTGTCTGGCATTTTTGAGTTGTAAGTGTTAGATGCAAGAACCTGGAATGGCAGGTTTGTCTCTCCACCAACTGACCAACAGGTACCACTGGCATTATAAGAATGATTTTCTCCTTCTCAATTAACTTTTCTATCTGTATCCCTTTCCTCCCTTGAAGCTGTTTGATTTTGTGGTTCCCAGTGCCTCTACTGTCTGAAGTGGACTTGAATGTCAGAAAAAATCCACAGGTGATGCTCAGTGGTTAAATAGACATTTCTAAGGCTAATAAACGCTACCAGGAGAGAGAAAGGAATGTCATTTTATTTTGTTTTTTGTTTTTCACTGTTCGGAGAATGATGTTTAGAAGTAAGATAGCTCACACTATGTAAGAAATGCCTTTGCCTTCTTAAAGCCTTTTGCCTTAACCTGAGACTCATTGTAAAATTTGCCATTTTTCCATGATGACCAGTCCCTAAAATCTGTCATCTATTTCTTAAATGTGCATGGACTCACTCCTGGGGTAGTTAATCTTTCCAAGGAAGAATGCGGCGCTGAGAGAGATTCAGGCTGCCAAAGGCTGAGTATGCTGGAAAGTTAATGCATTCAGCACCTTGGGTGGAATGGAACCAGGCATCTAACCTTAGTGTGTTTCTTAACCAACAGCAATGAGAAATACTGGCACTGTTAGCTATCCATGCCAGCCTGCCGGCCTGAGGAAAAAATGCTGGAAATTAGCCAACAAAAGATGAATAGATGAATTGGGTTCAGGAGAAAATCAAAGGCAGGATGCAGGAGGTGAACTATTACAGTACGCTGGTGGCTGAAGGAGATTACTATTCCTTTTTATCTTTATCGAAATAAACAGTATTCTCTTACTGTGCCTCCTTTCTCTCTGTGTGCACTGTGTGTACACATGAATATAATATTTTTAAGGAATTAATTGACTGGCCTTTGGAGGAAGCGCCTCGGGAGCTTGGAATAGAAGGGTTCTGTATAAAGTGGAAGGGGAAAAAGACAATGTGAGGCTAAAATAATCTGCATGATGCCTTGTTCCTCAATTGGGGAGATACTGTCCAATGATGGACAACTACAAAAGCTCCTCTTCCCTTGGTACTCCAAAGAGCAGCATTAGGACTATCTAATGTTAACTGTCAGAGAGTAGTAGGCTTTAAAGCGGTAGTCCCTTTTCATGCCTGCATCAGCTATTAATGTTCTTTCCAAATCACAATCACTGGCTGGAATTATTTCTGTCATTGACTCAGCAGACTCTACTAATCTGACTTGCATCCGCTACCACCGACCCCTCTATTTGCAGAGCTGTCTGTGGAATGACAAGAGTTACATCCATCAAACCCTCAAAGCTACTAATAAAGCCAAGCCCTATACACATTTATATTTCATGAGCCTGAGACCACCAGTGCCATTCTCATTAATCCCCAAGCA
Organism: Terrapene triunguis; assembly: GCF_002925995.2. Classification (NCBI taxonomy): domain Eukaryota; kingdom Metazoa; phylum Chordata; order Testudines; family Emydidae; genus Terrapene; species Terrapene triunguis. Next base: position 18,817,814 of record NW_020664393.1, read on the forward strand.
TGGTAACCACGTCTCTTAAGGATTTTTACTTTGCATTCAGTTTTATAGATTCATTGTGTGGAGTGTACCGTTGTTCAGATTTCATTCATGGCACACACATCAGTGAATCCAGAAGAACTACTGCAGTGTGCACTGGAGAGATATATTGGGAATAATGTTTAGTATACATATAAATCTAGATGGGTTTAGTGGCATGATTCTGGGTCAGGAGAAGCCACAAGGCTATATATATAATTTAATACAGAAAATTAAATCATAACACCCTCTCTACCTCCTCCCCTGAAAACTGCAAGAAAGTACATATTTAAATCTGAAATTCCAGCCATATCCCACCCATTTGTGGCTGGGCATTGTAGAGCACTCGAGCATTGTGTGATTTCACATATCCTGCATGATGCTATACCTGTCCACAGTGGAATGGGACCTGAATGGTTTGTTATTGGCTGATATATAGCCACTCTGTGGATGGCATGACTGCCTCTACTTTTGTATGTGCAACTTCAGTGTCAGTAGTTAGCTTCTGATCTCTTCTGATGAAGAAAAATGAAACGTGTTCCTGTTCTGATCCACTGCATTGTGAAGAGAACTAGGTGAAAACACATACTAAGGAAAACATTTCAAAGCTTGGAAGTAATTGCTTTCCCTCCCCCTGGTGGTGGTATGTGCTCTCTTTCCCCCCAATCACATAAAAATGCACCACTGAAATGAAAATGGAAAATAAACACATAGAGCCAATTCACCACTAGTGTCAATGGGCACAACCCCATTGCCGTTGTTAGAGTTGCACCCCTTGTGCCAGTAGTGAATTTGGCTGATGGGATTTAACATACTGTTGGAAAGACACCATGTAAAGTGCAGGCTCTCTTGCTTGTAAATCACAAACACAATTTAAAATTTAAAAGGAGCCCTGCCAAATAGTTGCTACTTGAAGAGAGTGCTAAATGCATGGGTAGCCATAGGTATGTATTCTTGTATAATAACAGTGAGGATGTCCTACTTTATTTACATTAAACATTTGGGAATGGATAGCATGCGTGAAAATAAGATGGCTTTAAAATGTTGTTGCTTTCCTTCTTAAGTACAGTATTGTTTAACTCGCTTCCCTTGCAACTTTAAAGGTCTTCTCCATTTTCCCCGTTTATACACCTGCTTCTTCCCTTCCCTTTCTGAAAGGCATTGCCTTTATTTGTGATCATGCTGTGGTGCAGGAAGACTGACTATCCGTTCTTCAAAGAGACCACAAACACCATTCTTTTTGTGTGCCAGAAGGGACTGATAGAGGGCTAATCATGTTGAGGCCTGGTCTAAAGTCCATGGAAAGATTCCCATTGACTTCCACTGGGCTTAGACTCGATCTCGTAGGGGGACCTTCCCTTCCAGTGCTGAGCACACCACCTCCTCAGCATGCCTATGAACTCAGGCTAAGAGTATCTTACCCTTATATAGCACCTTTTGTCACAAGGGATCCCTGAGTGCATTTCAAACTATATTGGCTAATCATCTCAGGTACCACTGAAATGCAGCCCCTTCTGGGTTAAACATGACAGGTGTTAAACACTGCATAGCAGCGGTCCACAAAAGTTAAGAATGGGAAGTGAAGAACATCATATCCAATCTGAAACTGAAGTGCAGTATTTAGGTGGGCAGAATACAACTTACCCATATTGGAATTTGCAAAGGACACTGGGTTAAACGCACCTCTTATGAATAATACCACAGGGTTTTTAATGATTGCAAGTAGACAAATGCTCAGTTTTTTGCATTGTGGCAGCTGGCACTTTGTGCTGCATAGTGCCCCATTCCACCATGCTGGGGCTTTGGACCAGTACCAAATCATCACCACTGCTTCTTGCAGTATCTGTGGGTTCTTTGGACGTCTCCTATCCAAGTACTGACTCAACCTAACTCTGCTGAAAGCTGTGTTGGGAGACTTCAATTTGGGAGGTACATGCTAGAGGTCTTATGCAGCCAGTAGTAAAACATCCAATTTTCTAAAACTTACAGATGATGATTGTCCAACTCAAAAAGTATTGCACTCAACACAAGGTAACTAATCTGGAACTCATCATGATAAAGATGAATTAATTACTAGACTGGAAGTTGGTAGTTGTCTAAGGATCAGTCATCGAGATAAACAGATAGTCCCAACCAGTAATACATACATGCTTTGTGCTTCAAAGAGGTTAATTTCCCAAATCTGTGAAAACTTGTGAGTTACATCGATAGGGAGGACTAAGTTAGATAGAAAATGTGAATGAAAATTAGGAGTTCTTAAAGTAGAGTTTTTACGAGCTGTCCAAAAAGATACAATTCCACAATCAAGAAAGAGGACAACTGTGGGTAAAAGCCCCATCCTGGTTCAGTGGCAGTGTGAAGGCCACAGTTAGAATAAAAGAGCAGCATATAACAAATGGAAAAAAGGCAAAATAGATAGCAATCAATATCAATTGGAAGTTACGAAGTGTGGAAAATTGATAAGGGAAGTGAAGGTCATTAGGGAAAAATGCATGGCTGGCCAGGCTAAGGACAATAATATCATGACTGGGGCTTGGGCAATCATACCTAGTGGCTGGAGCAAGAGACAGCATAGGAAGTTAGTAACACAAGCCAAGAGTCAGAGCCTGAATCAGAGTCAGGAGTCATGCCAAGGATCAAAGTTGTAGTCAGGAGTCAAACCAGGGGTCAGAATTGGAGTTGGGAGGCAAACCAAGAGTCAGGCAAGAACGAGGAACAGGTCATGAAAGCAGGAACCAGAGACAAATTGGGAAAGCAGGGCTCAAATTCACCCAGTTGCATGGACAACTTCCTGTGCCTGCTTCTGACTAAAATAGCACAGTTGGACCAGTCAGTGGGGCCAGGCACTCCTCCACTCAGAACATCTGTGCATGGTGCCTTTGGTGGGTCTGGAGTTCCATTAGCCACTCAACCCACCAGTTACTCACAGGCTCCTGTACGACACCCAGGATGTGAAGGTTGCCTGGGAACCCATGGATCCTCACAAAGAAAAAGGATTTGTTTTAAAGTATATTAGGAACAAAACAAATCCTAGCAATGGTACAGGCTCATTATTAGATGGAAATATTAAAATTGTTAAGACTGATGCAGGAAAGGCAGAAGTATTTCATAAGTATTTCTGCTGTGCATTGGATATACAGGATGATGTACTCGTATCATGAGAGGATTATGAAGTACCTCTAGTCCATTAGTAACTGAGGATGTTGAAAAACATCTACTAGGGATAATCATTTTTAAATCAGCAGGCCTAGTTAACTTGCACGCAAGAGTCCTAAGGAGTTGACTGAGGACATCTCTGGCCACTGATGTTAATTTTTAATAATGGGAGACCAGGGAAATTCCAGAAGACTGGAAATGTGATAATGTTGTGCCAGGATTCAAAAAAGGCAAGCAGAATGACCTAGCTGTGGGCTGGTTAGCCTTACTTCAATCCATATAAAATAAAATAAAAACTTTTTGCCATTCCCTGCCTAAATTTCCTCACCACTCCAGAGTATTCTTTGGGATTTAGGTTTATGTCTTTTCTAGGTTCCTGTTACCCTCTGCTGGGCTGCACCTCTCCAGCTCCTGGCTTCTCTTCCGAGGCTTCTGACCTCTGCAGTCAGCTTCCTTCAGCTTTGGCTGGTCCCACAGTTCATAGGTCCCCTCTCCCTCCTAAAGCCTGTCCCTTGTGTGCCTCTCTCTCTGAGTCCCTCTACATTTTTAAATGGAAGTTAGGAGCCTGGGTACCTTTGTGGACCCGGGCCTTTTTCCCCTGCTGCAGAAATTCCATAGCTCCTCTCCCCCTCCCTGCAGACAAGATGGGTCAAACTAGATCTCCTAGACATCAGACAGCCCATTGTTCTAGGGTGCTCTCATTTGAACAGGAACCATTCAGGTTACCGACTCTCCATTGTCCTTGGTCCAGGGACAACGGAACTGTGGGGGAGGAGGAGAGACAGTGGGGCCTGATCTGTTTCTGCCCCCGCATGTTGTTCTGCTACATATTCTGGGAACCAGTGTTCTCTGTAAAAAGGACATGGAGGTGAGAGCAGGACCCACAGGATTGGCCTGGGGAGTAGAAAGGAAAAAGGGTGATGGGGCCGGGAGCAGCTTTCCCCTAGTGGCTGGTGAGAGAGAGACAAACCACTGGGACCACCCCTTCCCAGCTTGGAGTTGGCTGCCCACCCCCCACCAACTCTTAATAGCTCCCTCACTCCAGTTGTTTTAATTTAGATGGAATATATGGGCTAAAGGTGCTAACATAACCGAGTCACTGTCCAACATTAAACAGCATAAAACAAGGTATACAAACACTTCAACCTGCTTAGTACTACGGCAAACACACCATTAAAAATCCTTTTAACTTTTTATGAAAGATACAAAAAAGAAGGAAAAACAGATATTTTACATTTCAAATGCTTTATATAAGAGTTTCATTTTAACAGCATCCCTTGTTCCCTTTCCCTTTAGCTGTAGACAGTTAAAGAAAACCCTCCTGTTGTGTGGTAGTCAAAGATAATAACTGTCCTTTTGGGGGAAAAGAGAAGAAGTTAATTGAGATGGGCTGGACATATTGCTGCTGCTGCTGTTAAAGTCCAGTGTTGTTTCATCTCAGGTGGTGTTTGGGAGCAGGTAGGGTAGTGACGGCATCAAGATCCCTCTCTCTAGCCCGCTTTAGTCAGGACACCTCTTAGGATCAGGATGATGAAGGCCCCGGGTCCCAAGAGACCGTGTTAGTGGCAGCCATGATGGTGAAGCTCTCGCCATAAGCCTCCATCTGTTCTTTCTTTCTGCTCCTTTGTTCGTTTGCATATTTTCCCCACAAAATCTGACATCCCAATTTTAGCTCATCAACTTCAGGTTCACATCTACTGTTTTTAACAGGCATAATTTCAACACAGTCGTTGAATCATATCAACTTGGATTTTTTGGTTTAGACTAATCTAGCTGCATTGTCTGGTTCTCTTGCACTTGTTACAACGTTCAATCTCTTAAGCAACTTGACCTATTTTTCAGGTTTATTGTAACATCTTATGAACTTTCACATATTTTTTTCTTAACAGTTGAGCTCACAATAGGGATAAATTTGTAGGCACAGTTGTCACAATACTCCTAATGCAGAGGACCCACCCATACCACCCTCCTATCCCTGCATTCAAAGCAAGCTTCCATCACCCACGCCCTGGTCTAGAAGAGATGTGACACCAGCCCTGATAGTGGATATGGAATCAGCCATCTGCTGAGGCATTCAATGGTACAGCAATTTCAAAATCAACTAGAATTCATAAGTGGTCCATATAGAGGTTCCCCAAACTGTCACACCTGGATTGCCAAATTCTTTGTAGAATCCGGCCTCAGAAAGAAGCTTGATTTGTTTAAATCCAGCTGTATGCTTAGGAATACATTTTAGAATGTAGATGCTTTACTGTAAGCATCTAAGTTAATTTTTGTAATTGTTTTGTTATTTATTTGTATTGCGGTAGCGCCTGGGAGTCCCATGTATGGACAGGAGCCCCATTGTTCTAGACGCTGTACAAACACAGGACAAAAAGCCAAAGAGCTTAGCGATAGAAGTAAATGAAGGTTGTGGGTGTTCAACACCTCTGAAAATCAGGCCACTTTTATTATGGGGCCTAACTGTAGGCATCTCAGTGTGATAAATTTGTGCCTGGTGTGTTCCTAATCAGCTTTCCTCTAGCCCCAATTTCTTCCTTTCAGCAACTACTGACCCTTCTAGGGATGTCTAATAAGAAAGCATCTTCCTCATCAGAGACTGAGGAACAGGGTACGATGTCTTTGTCTCATTCACAGAACTCTGTAGTCCCTTATGCAGATAATTCCATGGAGAATTAATTAGGGTTTAATAAATTAAATGGTCTATATCACACTTCACAAACTTCAGTCTCCATCTAGGCTAAAAGCTCCTTATGGCTAGTGCTCTTTGTAACAACAAGTCAAAGGACAGCATTGCCTCTCTATCCATCCTCTTCATCAGTCAAAGCATCTGAGATGCCTCTGAAGCACAGTTAACCAGAACCTGTAAATCAGTAAGAAACACGGAAGTGTATGAAGGGAACTGGACTAGAAGACCTCTTGAGGGCCCTTCCAGTCCTATGATTCTATGAGCTTACTGCTAAGAGCAGAGAGGTTTGGCAGGTGTTCCCCAAGGCAGAGTCAGTGGTGGCTTTGTACCTCCTCTTTTGCCCTGTTGTCCAATTTATTTTGATGGTCCCCTCTGTGTTTTGCTAAAGCCAGCTCAATGTAGGATTCAGGAAATACAGTCTTCTAGCTAGGATGGCCCCTATACTATTATAATATTATCAAGGCTGAAGGTATAGTAGATGTCCATTCTGCTCTCCAATGAGCACTTTCAAATCCATGCTTTCTAAAAGTGCCCATAAGGCCCTGCTTGGTGCTTTGTTGTTTTAGAATTATTACCAAATTTTCAAAACTGTCTCCCTAAGTAATGCACAAGTGATTTGAGCATTGGCCTGCTAAACCCAGGGTTATGAGTTCAATCCTTGAGGGGGCCATTTAGGGAGCTGGGGCAAAAATCTGTCTGGGGATTGGTCCTGCTTTGAGCAGGGGGTTGGACTAGATGACCTCCTGAGGTCCCTTCCAACCCTGATATTCTATGATTCTTTGTTCATGTTCAAATGTAAATATGGTGCCCCTGCAAATTTTGTAAATGAAACTTCAACAATCAGTTTTGGAAATGTTGGCTCCTGATGATTTGATCCAGGATTTTCTCAGGCTGGCAGCTAGCAGTGTGGAGATAGGTTTTGGCCAGCAATGCATCTGGTAGTATATATGGGGAGGTGATTTTATTTTTAAAATTTAGACTTGTGGTCCACACTTTAAGGAGCCCAGACTATTTGGGGACAGCTCTGAAAGAAGACTGAAAGCAGAACATCCCTTTCATCTAAGGCAGACATCAGCAGAACATCTTTCTGAGTGCCTGGACTATGTTCCCTTACCACCATCCACATACACGCTCTTCTGAGAAAATTTCCCAGTCAAGAGGTTCTTGGTCAAGTAAAAACAGAATAAATTATTGAGTTATTTGAGCTTGAGTTATTTCCTGTTCTTTCAAAGATCAGGGCTGATGCCAAAGGCCTTTCATGAGAGGTCAGAATTTGTCTTTTGACAGCTTTTTCAACTTCCCTTCCACATCCAGGGAAGAGTAAAGCATACTTGCAGCTTCCAGAAGGACTGAGAGTGAGCCCCATTAGGTAAATGAATCCTTTAGATTGTTTAATCTGGCTATTTAATTAAACTAGTCTTTACCTTCCCTATCTCACCCAATGGTATCTAAGTGATTCCTTCTTCTTCATTCACACGTTAGGGATTTCTGAACGAGCTGTTTAATCTTGTGGAAATACAACCAAATCAACCAGTTCCTAATCCTGGAACATGTCTGTTTGCAGAAGACTGTATGTTAAACCACTGCTAGATTTAAAATGTCTGAATAAGCCTGTAAGACCCAAGAAACTAGAAATGGAGAATCTGTAGTCCACTCTAGGTGCTGTCTATCAATTGTACTTTCTCATCTGCTAACACTGAAGATACATGCTTTCATTTGTCCAGTTTATGTAGTCACTGGCCAATGAGTAGAAATGACAATTAGGCAAATGTCCAAACAAGTGAAGAATAAAAGAGGAGCTGTCCCTGAAGAAAAGGGGACAAGAGAAGGGGAATATGGGGCATGCTCCAAATGGACCTGTTCACACATACAAAGCCATCAGAACATTCAGTAGCAGGAAAAAGATTAGCTTGCAAAGATTGCAGAAATGTTTACCCTCAAGTACGGCTCCAATCTAACCTAGACTTTCTGCCCCATTCCCACTAAACCTGCTCATGTGGAAGATTCTGAAGAAATAACTGAGTGACAGTTATTTTTGTTCCAGTTCTTCTTTTGCAGGGTTTTCTACACCCTGATCTAGGAACCCTCAAACTGAAGACCTAGCATGTGAGGGGATAGCTGAGTGGACTGTCAAAGACAAGAAGTTCCAGTCACATTCTCATTTTCTTTCTTTGTCTTCATTTTGTTCACAGCCAAAGAGATTCTGGCTAGAACCTCTGATATTCTCACTATCCTGGACTTCATCCAAGAAGATCTGTAGAACAGGCTGGCTCTACACTTCTTAAGCAGCTATTAGTGCTCTTCACAACAGGCTTGCAAGGGCTTAGACTAGATCCCATCCTCTTATGCTCAGATGCTCTGAGATATCTGCTATTGGAGTAGCAATTTAGTTCTAAAGCAGATTTTTGTTTTCTTGAATATGGGGTGAGGTCTCAGACCCTTTGAAACTGGTTTTCCTGGTAGCAGAAGCTTTGGCCAAGAAGGTGGGAAAACTTTATAGTCATTTCTTATCATTGCACCTCATCCCTCTTCTCAGAAAGATAAATTGGTCTCAATCTCTTCACCTGTCTCAATCTCTTCCTTTAAGGAAGGTCTTTAGATTTCATTGTAACTAGAATTTGGGAGAAGAAAAGACCTACCGGTACTCTCACTTACAGTTGGAGAAGAAGAAAGGGTGATGCATCTTGGATGTCTGCAGAACACTTCCAGGATATCTTCAAAGACCTAAAGAATTAAAGAAATCAGATGCCTCTACATTATTATTGTCTATACATTTACTTATTAAAATTTTTAAAAGGAAGAAATGGTTCCCTATTCAAACCATAATCTAAGTATATTTTATGTGTATATGCATATTTACTTGTAGTGTATACAGTTCTGTCTAGTTGGATTCTAACCTCTTCAGAGCAGGCTCCATTGTAGTCTGTTTGTTATTTATTGAACTTCAACGGTGCTCAGCACAGTACAAAAAAACAATCAGAAGAACTAGACGAAATTTTCAGGCTTTGATATTTGCCCAGGTCACACCGATGAAATCTTCAGCCATCCCCAAAGTGCTTTATTTGGGATTGCTTTAGAGAGCTCTCATGAGCTGGACTCTGCCTGTGAAGGATGTGTGCACCCTCTGGTCAACTCCCCTCCATCTCTGATGAAATAGAACTGCACCCATTCCACTGTGTGTGGGAGGGGGCTCCCCAGCCCTAGAGCTGTGTGCGGGATTTGTACTTCACTGTTCATGTGGGAAGCAGCAAGTCCCTACCCACTGCGTGGTCTCAACATTCTCACCCTGTTTATGCCCATAACATTGGTACTGAAAACCTGTTCAGCAACAGTAGCATCAACAATCACATCAAAATATGTTTTGGGGTGGGAAGCAGGGGTTGGGTTTGAAATTATGCAGCCCCAAATATATTAAAGTTGCTTTTTTATTAAGGGTTGGTTTTATTTATTGCCTTAATTCTTTCACCTCAGAGTGGTGGTACTATATAGACCTATGGGTTATCAACCAGGCATCCTCCTCCTTTTAGAAGCTGACCATGAAGTGAATTATCAGTCATTTGATGTTTATGTGGGTGATTAGCTCTACATGCTTCACTAGTGCTCGGTTTTGACAGTGATTTTTCAAGGTCCTTAAGAGGCCTCTATGGCAGATGAAGTAACCTTGGTGAGATCCTCTGCTAAACACTGCCCTTCCCAGCATTCCTTTAGTTCTTGCCATTTCCTGCTTCTTACAACACATCTGTGGCTTTGGACAGCAAGTGGCTATGCATTCCCCAAAAGAATGACTTTAAAATGCTTTTATTTGCATCTTTCTAATTGTGTGTTTTTTGGATTTGCTTTCTTGTGTGGGGATTTTTGCTTTGTTGCAGGGGGGAGGGGGAGGGTGCTACTATTATTTTTATTTCTGCTTTTATTCCTCCCCTTTATACATTAAATTAAATGTAACAACAACATGGCAATAGATTTAGGCAGAGACTGCACTTGGCCAGGTTAATTCCCCAATGGCTTTAAACTGCTGGCTGCAATACTGCAAACAAATTTAGAATCTGACATGGCCAGCAATTCTCCCGGCTATCTGCATGTAAGCTCTCCAGGCTTTATTTTACCTATGGTATTTGAGACTGTGGAGTCACAGCCTATGTCTAATTGTTATGCATGAATGGGAAATATTCCTGTACTTATTTGCATTCATTAGCTGTTAGTACTTCCTCTGTTGAGGTCTCTAGCCTTGTTTTTACAGTGCTTTTGGCTGTGTTTTTGTGCTCAGTGTGTGCATTTTTATGATCTGTTGCATGTTATTCATGCAATTTCCTGCCCTGTAATGGTATCAGTTTTCCAGACACAGAGGAATACACACTAAAACCCAGGAGCCTGCATTAGCATAAAACGTCCCAGTTCTGTCAGTTTGATTAATTTGTCTCTTTGTCTCCACTCTATATGATAAGTGCTATTAATGGTTGCAACACTTCATATGTCAAAGTCTTTCTTCCTAATGACTTGAAAATGTGGTTTATTTCCCCCCTTTTTGTGTTATTTTTCTCATTTAGCATTCCACTCAAGTATAGATTTATGCCATGCTCTTTCATTATCTTACTGGTTGCAGCACTGGAGTGATTACATATGGTGTAGGATATGAGTAAAGATGTGATCCCAGGGGCAGCAGCTGCTGATGCAAGCTGAAAATAGACCCAGCGTACGCTCAGCACTTTTCCCAGAGGTCTTTTATTTATTAGTAACAGTCTTGGTACAGGACAGCTTGGATCCTCATTTAGCAAGATGACTTTTTGCCTTTCAGAACAGTGCAATGACTTTGCTCTATTTACTGACTGCTGTGTAATTTTTTTTTTTTTTGCCTCCTTGTATCTAAGCAATGACTTAACCTAACATAAATTGTAATATAATCCTGATTTCTAATGAAGCCAAGAAACGACAGGCTCCATTTGAAGTAATGGAACTTGACAGATCTAAGGTTTAAATTAAATAATCCTATTTGTAAGACAGCATTTGTACATGGTCCACTGATTTAAAATGAACTTCAGTTCTTCTCCAGTGATTCCTGTATCATTCTCTGTACTTTGCCTTCCAACGGGGCTTTTTCAGTAATTCATTTGAAGAGAGTTAATTTGTCTTTGTAAATATGCAGATGAAACAATGCATAGGAACTCTTTTTAATGAGGAAAAAGTAAACACAGGTGGCTTATCCAGGACAAGCAATGCCTATCCTGCTTAGACTGCCAAATGGGACCAACTGTTGAGACTGAAGGAGAGGAAAACGAAAAGTTTGAGAGGGATGCTGAAGACTTGACACAACTCTCCTCTAAGAAAACAGTGGTGCATTTTAGTAGTGGTATTTAGGAAAGGGGGTGGGGTCATGTCTCCTTTTAAGCACCCACACCCCTTGAACCTACAAACCCCAGGGTAGGCAAGTCTGCTCTAAAACAGCTTTGTCTTTCCTACCCTACCTCCTGCTTTGCATCACATCTTTCTTGTCCTGTCCTGCCACAAACTGTGTGAAATTGGTAAGGGAAAGAAGAGCTATTGGTTTGTGGAGGAAAGGAGGCAAGGTGTGAAGGGAGATGCAGTCTGGCAATGAAGCCTACTTTGGAACTGAGGCTGAAGGTGGGGTCAGAGAAACAAAAGGCAGACGGATACAGACAGGAGACCAAGAAACACAGGAGAAAAGAGGAGGAGGGAGTGAAGGAACAAAGGTGAAGAGGAGAGAGAAGACAGACACACCGCTATAGAAGAAAAACGTGGAAAGAGGAGCTGATGTAGGGCATCTATTTATTTTGCTATGGTTTTGTAGCACAGAAGGAAGGAGAAGGTGTCTTAGACAATCCCTTCCTCCCTCCTCTCTCTCGCCAGCTGCTGCTTTTTGCTCTGTTTTTTTGTCTCATCCAGCCCCTGCTCTTCTCCCCTCCCCCTACCCTGCCATCTCCATCTGATCTTTCCTCCTTTCTTCAGAGCTGCCTGAGATGTGGCCCTTCCCTGAGTGCCTGGCAGACTTTTGCACCCTGGGGCCGATCTTGTTCTCTCATCCAGAAACTTACATAATACAGCCAAGCTTGTACTTAAACTTACAACATGGCTAGTGAAAATCAGATTGCACCGATACTATCCGAAATATTTCTGCAAGGACCTCTGGAGGCACATGTCAGTTTTACCACTTTCTTCTCAGATGTCACCTGCCTCCATTGAAACAAAGGGCTTGATCTTGCAAACGCTACAGAGTATAGTGCTTACTGCTCTGAGTAGTCCCCATTGACTTCAGAGGCGCTTCTACTCCGTCAGATACTACCATTGTGGGCACGGTCTGAGAACCTGAATAAACAGAGTGTTTTTATTCAGTCCTTTTGTGGAAAGACATCCTTTAATTGAGAATATATAGATGTTAATCTGTTCAGTTAGACTTGAAAGGGTGCAGTGTCTCTTTAATCAGGATAATGTGTCAACAAAAATGGAATGATGACTAGACTCGAGATTTAACATAATTACTGCTCTGTAATACATAGTCTCGGACCCAGATAGCTTATTTTCATCATTTTAACAGCTCCAATAATGAATGTGCCATTGCTTTCCAAATTAAACCCAAAAGGGTACCTTTAGAAAAAGAAAACAGCTTAGCACCTTTTTGAGAGACAGTGTCATCAGAGCGCTGGGTAAGGAGTTATACAGGTTAACAGATTATAGAGCAATATCAGAATAACAACACTGTGTGGCTGCTTGGCAACACTGTGTGTGTTAGTCCTTCAGTCTCTCTCCTGCTTTCTCACTAAATATTTTAAAAAAATCTTTGACATTTGTAGTGAAATGATAAATTATGTTAATAAAACCCAAACTGAGATTCCTAACACTGTCAAGGAAAGACACTGCTTGAGTATATCATTCAGAAGCTAACAGTGCGGTGGGGAAGCATCAAGAAAAACGAGCGTGCAAAGAGAACAGGCTTCAGCTGAAGGAGAAGGGGAAAGAAAGGACAATCATCTTAGAAGCAGTTTACTGGCTTTGCTCCATTTTGACCATTTCCCTTGCTTGGAGCCAGCGAGAAAATGGCAGATGGACAAAAGGTGATGTCTAACTCCCCTTTGGTCTCTGAGAGCACAGTAATATTCTATGCATTCTGCTTCCCTATAGGTATCTTTAGTTGATATTTCTCCACTGGTGGTGGTTAGTATAGTATATAAATTGGTCAAAGCTGTATGTTATGTGCATGATTTTTTGTTGAGTTGTGTTGGGAATTAATGGCATTTTATGTGATAGGAAAGGAAATGGAGCACATTGAATTCAGCAAATGAAGGGTCTCACCTTATAAGCTGAAAGGCACTAACTCAAAATATCTTCTTTTTTTTAAAAAAAGAAATTTTAGGATGATTCAGTGTGCAAAGAAACTGTTTTTATCCTACACCGCAGTAAATGCACACTTGTAGATGAGACAGCAGAATGACGCTTTTTACTGTTCATTATTTTATCAGACAGCGATAATTGTAGTGAATATTTTCTTACTGGTGTCTCTGAGTTTATTTATTCTGTTAATAAGCTGAACAGCTGTAATGATGTTGGCTGCCAGAACTGTAGCCTTTTAGATGCACTCTAGTGTAGCAATAATACGATGGTAATAGAAATCCAAGGAGAACACAATCCTTTCAGAACAGATGGGAGTTTCTCTCTCTCTCTCTCTCATATATATATATATGTGCATATTCTCTCTTTTTCATACACATGCACACACACTTCTCAGATGTCACTGTGTGTGTGCGCGCATGTGTATGTACACACTCTCTCTCGCACATACACTCACAGTCAAAATAGCATTAAATGTCTGACTTGAACCCACACAGGACAAGAAAGAATTAAAACGGCATTACATGGGATCATATTCCAGTTGCAATTTTCTATATATTTCACTTTCTCTATAGATCATTTCGGAACCTAAATGAAACAATGTGCATCATTGCTTATTATTATACCATATGTCCATTGCTGGTACTGAAGGCCTGGAGGAAAGATGGAAAGACTTAAAAAAGAATCTTTCTCCCTGATTCTCCACTACTTTGCATTATATACTTTGTCATTTACACATGTGCACAGTGGGTATCAAATGCTTCCATTCTGATTTGGTAGCATCTTACACTTACTATGCACTAGAGTTGCCAACTTTGTAATATTTAAAAACCAGATACTCCAGCAGAAGTGCCAGAACTCCCCTACCCCGCCTCTTCGCTCCCGAGGCCCAGTCCGACCCAACCTCACCTTTTTCCCCTAGGCCTTGCCCCTGAGGGCCATGCCCCTGAGGCCCTGCTTCACCTCTCACCCCATGGCCCCACCCCTGTTCGCTCCTCTTTCCCCCTCCGCCTGTCGCTCGCAGCTTTTTCCCCTCTCTTCCCTCCTCGACCCCCCTCCCCCAGGTTGGGAAGGACTCGCCTGCAGAGCCAGGGCTGGGAGCTGCAGCCGCCCGACGCAGGTAGGAGGTGGCCCTGGCTGATATGGGGCTGGCATGCGTGATGACCCAACGCCTCCCTCCTCCATCCGCAGTAACCATAGATCTGACCGGACACTGTTAGGTCCCCTTTTTGACCAGACTTTCCAGTTGAAAACTGGCCACCCTACTATACACTAATTCTGAAAAGGTGTAATTGCCTACACAAGGTGCAAGGCAGTGGACAATCAAGCCTTCTATGCTTATGTCCCAAATATTTTGAATCAGCAGCAAATTTAGCCACATTTGAAATATCTTCTTCAGTGATACTATTAGAGATAAATGGTGTTAAGTAGTAAATGCCTCATCATTGTTTGCTGGTATTTGTGGAGTCTGTATTTTACACTTCCATAGAAGGAATTAACTACTCTTTTTGTAGGTTGTGAACCAAACAAGGTTGTGCTCCCTTTGCCGGCTCTGCATTATTTACAAATCACAGTCGGAGTTGTGCAGATGTCATTAATGAAATCTGAACACAAAGAAGTAAAACATAAGCCATGCTAATCCTCAGATCCATTAGGAGCATAGGAGCAAAAATCAACATGTCCCAAGTGAACATAAGAAATGTGTATTTCCAAATATTGGAAAGTAAAAGAAAAAATGAAAACTGAAGAAAATACAGTTTTAATTTAAAAACATGGTGGCCTGCAGGATGTTGGGATATTTATAATGGTTGCAGCCTACCAGTTAATTCTAATTGTCTATTTATCTAGTCAAGTGGAATACTAAAGCTTTTAACATTACATTCCTTCCACAGCCTGGCTAAAACATCCCAGTATCTGGAATGTTAGAGTCGTTACTGAGCCATGTTCTTTTACTAACCAGCATAAGGAAACTTGTGATTTTTATATTCTGTGCCATGCTGGCTTGCAGTAACAGAAACATTGGAAACACTGGTATCTTGCGACATTAACTCCTGACTGGTAACAATCAGGGCCGGCTCCAGGCACCAGCTTGGCAAGCAGGTGCTTGGGGCGGCCACTCCGGAGAGGGGCGGCAGATCCAACTATTCGGCGGCAATTCGGCGGACGGTCCCTCACTTCCGCTCGGAGCAAAGGACCTTCCGCCGAATTGCCGCTGCAGATCGCTATCGCGGTTTTTTTTTTTTTTTTTTTTTTGGCTGCTAGGGGCGGCCAAAACCCTGGAGCCGGCCCTGGTAACAATCTTGGGAAAAACAAGGCAGAGAATCCTTTCATCATCATCATCACTTGCATAACCGCATTGGTCGTTGGGGCACCATCATTGATGAGCAATCAACCAGTTGTCTCCATCCTTGACGATTGTGTGTCAGTGCTTGAGTCTCCGCAAAGTCCATTCCTGTCCACTCTTCTATGTTGTCAATCCATCTCTTCTTCTGTCTACCTCTTCTTCTCTTCCCCTGTACTGTCCCTTGGAGGATGATCTTGGATAGGCCAAATGATCTTGTTATGTGGCCGTACCACTCCAGCTTGTGCTTCTTCATGATCATCAGGATGTCTTCATATGACCCAGCACATTGGGTGGTGATGTTGCAGACCTCTTCATTAGTGATGTGGTCGAAGTAGGAGATGCCCAGGGTTTTACGGAAGCATCTCATCTCTACTACCTGTATTTTCCGTTCAAGTTCTGCTGTAAGGGTCCATGCCTCGTACACATACAGAAAAATGGAGATGACCAATGCATGCAGCAGTTTGTTTGGATTCCAGGGAGATGTTCTTATTCCTCCAAATTGGCTTTAGCTTTGCCACTGCTGCTGCTGTTTGCGCAGTTCTTGCCCAAATTTCTGCCTTGGATCTTTCATCAGTGATGATTGCCCCCAAATACTTGAACTGTTTCACTGTCTCCAGCTCTTCTCCACTGACAGTGATATGTGAGCTGAACCCATCACGTTTGTTTGTCATCAGCTTGGTTTTCTTTGCACTGATTTCCATGCCATATTTTGCGGAGGTTTCATCCAATCGTTTCACAAGGTTGGCAAGTTCATCTACACTGCCTGCCAGGCCATCAATGTCATCAGCAAACTGAAGATTTGAGATTGTTCGCCCCCCCAGTGCTGATTGTGCATATGTGATCTTCTAGGGCATCAGTCATTATGTGCTCCAAGTAGACGATGAACAGTGTGGGCTAAAGAAGGCAGCCTTGCTGGACTCCCAACAGTGGTGCAAAACCTCTCTCCTATTGTGCCATTGACCAGAACTGCACTGTATGCCTTGGCATACAGTTGTTTAATGGTAAGAATAAGCTTACGACCAACATTGTACTTCTTCATGGTTGCCCAGAGAGCTTTGTGCCATACTCTGTCAAACGCCTTCTTGAAGTCAACAAAGATGTGGTAGATGTCCTGCTGGTATTGTAAATACTTCTCACATAGAACACGAAGGTTGAAAATCTGTTCTGTGATACTACTTCCAGCACGAAAGCCAGCCTGTTCTTCAGCGATGATATTCTCTGCTTGTGGCTTCAGTCTGTTCAATGTGACTTTCAACATCACTTTGCTAGGATGGCTAATTAAGCTTATGGTCTGGTAATTTTTACACAATTGCAGGTTGCCTTTCTTTGGCAGAGTGATGATTAGTGACTGTCCATGTGGAGGGCCACTCACTGGTCTTGCAGATCTTGGTGAGTACATCTATTACTATTTCTCCTCCAAATTTCATCTGTTCGGCTGGGGTGTTGTCAATACCTGTAGCCTTTCTGTTCTTCAGTGATTTCAGAGCTGTCTCCATTTCTTCACACAATATTGGAAAGTCATCCTCCTCTGTTGAATCTGGGCTGTCTAAGACACTAGGATCTCCATTTGTCTAGTGGTTGTATAAATCAGAGCAGTAGTGTCCACCTATTGATGATGTCCCTTTCTTCTGTAAGACTGTTCCCTTCTTTGTCTTGAATTGCATTAGCTTTGCTCCATCTTTCCCTCATCAGATCTTTTACAACCTGGAAGGCTCACTTGCTATTTTTATTATTGATACACTCTTCAGTTTTAGAGCATTGTTTTTCAATCCATATCTCCTTGGCCACCTTCATTCCTTTCTTGATCTTTCTGCCAATCGCTCTGTATTTATTAGCTACCTCGGTGCTGTTCTTGTCCTCTTAAGTTCTCTTCTAATGTCACATGTTTGTAGTATTTCATTTGTGACCCATGGTTTTGTCTTCTTACGATGTTTCCCAAGGATGTCCATTGCTGCCTCATTCATTACAGCATTGAAATTGTTGGTCATTGTTTCTACGTCTTTCTCTAGAGCAGAGGTGGGCAAACTACGGCCCACGGGCCACGTCCAGCCCGTGGGACTGTCCTGCCCGTCCCCTGAGCTCTTGGCCCAGGAGGCTAGCTCCCCATCCCTCCCCTGCTGTTCCTCCTCCCCCACAGTTATGCCACCGCGTGGGCAGCGCTCTGGGTGGTGGGGCTGCATGCTCATGCAGGGAAGCGTGGCAGCGTGTCTGGCTCCGGCCGGGCGGCGCGGCTCCAGACATGCTGCTCTGAGCGGCATGGTAAGGGGGCTGGGGGTCCTGTGGGGCAATCAGGAGACAGGGAGCAGGGGGCGGTTCGATGGGGCAGAGGTTCGGGGGGAGCAGGGGATGGGGAACAGGGGGAATTGGATAGGGGGTGGGGTCCCGGGGGGCCTCTCAGGGGGCGGGGGTATGGATAGGTGGCGGGGCAGTCAGGGGACAGGGAGCATGGTGGGGTTGGATGGGGATGTGGTCCCGGGGGCAGTTGGGGTGGGAGTTTGGATAGGGGGTGGGGTCCTGGGGGGTGGTTAGGGATGGGGGTCCTGGGAGGGGGCGGTCAGGGGACAAGGAGCAGGGGGGATTGGGTGGGTGGGGGATTCTGAGGGGGGCGGGAAGTGGGAGGGGGCGGATAGGGGGTGGGGGCCATGCTCTTTGGGGAGGCACAGCCTTCCCTACCCGGCTCTCCATACAGTTTTGTGCCCCGATGTGGCCCTGGGGCCAAAAAATGTGCCCACCCCTGCTCTAGAGCAAGAAGCGGGGCAAATTTTCCACCGATTGTTGCTTGCAATGATTCTGCAATGTTTTGGACTCTGAGTCTTTCTAAGTCAAACTTAGTTCTGGTGAACTTTGGCCTGACAAATTTTTGGCTGTGGCTAAGGAAAATTATCATCACAAGGTCGTGATCACTTCCAATATCAGCACCAGGGAAGCTCCTTGTTTTAGCTCTGTTAATCCCAGAACAAAGTCGGTTTTGCACCATGATGTAGTCGATCTTGCTGTGATGTAGACCATTAGGTGCGTGCCATGTTGATCTGGATGCTTTATGTGCTCCTAATGTGTTTGCAAGAACCAGATTGTTATAGTTGGCAAACTCCAAAAGCCTCAGTCCTCTCTCATTGGTTACCACATTACAGAAAGGGCCACAATAATCTCACCAATCTGCCTGTGCATCAGCACCCACTTTAGCATTCTAATCTCCCTGTACAATCAGGATATCTTTCTTATGTAACTTATCAATGATGTCTTGGAGCTGATTGTAAAAATCTTCAATTTGCGCATCATCATAGTCTGTTGTAGGGGCGTAGACTTGTACCACTGTGATATTAAACGGTACTGCCTTTAGACGGATGGAAATAAGCCTGCTGGACATTGGGCGGCATCCTAATATTGAATTCTTGATATCTTTATGCACAAGAAATCCTATGCCGTTGACATGTTTGTCCTCTCCACTGTAATAGAGTACATGGCCTTCTTCCGTTAGTACCTCTCCAAAGTCCTTCCATCTAACCTCAGAGATTCCTAGGAGGTGCCAGGTGTATTGTTCCATTTTGTACGTGAGTTCTTTCAACCTCCCTATTTGTCTCAATGTCCTTACATTTCATGTGGCTATGGTGATGTTATCTCTTCCACAGATCCTCTTTGTTGGGGTTACACCAGTAGTATACCTGTTGCGTCTGCCCTTATGGGAGATAGATGGCGTGGTCATTATTAACCCTGGCTGTGATCAATCCGGTATGGACATTGTTGACTTGCTCATCATATGGTGTGTCTTGGGCAAATTTCTAACCTGGTGGAGCCCATCCCTCTCCAGGCAGCCCCTTTTTAGTCGCCTCTTATGACATGCAGGAGGAGCAGTGGGCCTATTCTGTCCCCGGACCCACGCTGCCTGGAGAGAGATGGGCTCCACCAGGTTAGAAATTTGCCCAAGACACACAATATGAAAGAATCCTTTAGCAACACCATTTTCATCTGTCCCTATTTTTGCAGTCTTATCCCTCAATAGCCCTATTGTCTCCTTCCTTCTCAGTTTGCTTCTTATAGTATAACCTTGCTAATTAGCATTTCACTAAGCCACATGCAAAAATGTACATGTCTTCCCTATGCCTGCACTCAGCAAAATGTAATAGCAGATGCTGTAGTGAGATTTCTTACTGTGAAGAATCTGTTATATTTACAAAATATATTCGTGTATTTATCAGGACACTATGAAGAATTCACATAAATAATTGCAACTTAACTCCACTTGCAAAAAGAGAGACAGAGAAAGTATCATTTGTGGTGCATTGTTAATTTTTCCTTATGTGTGTTTCCTTACTTGCTGCTTCCAAAAACTCAGTCCTCCAAATCAGATCTCCTAGTAACCACTCAGAACTGCCAAGTTTCTTCTGTGTCTCTTTACTTTTCCTGTTTTGATTCTGCTTGCTAGTGTAACCTGACAGCTTTTGCATGTTCCCTTTTCATCCTAGATATTTTAAATGTCCAAAGCTGCTTTTGTTTTTCCTCCCAGGAGGCCTTTGAACATGTTGTGCTTGCAAACAAGTCTTTTACACACTTTCACCTATAATCTTTATTTTGTGACCACTTAATTTCCCCCCTCTTTAGGACTGTTCCTCTCCCATTCCTCATGCCATTTTATTTGATCTACTGTGTCCTACACACTGCTTAATTTTCCCCTTTCAAAATGTGGCTTGTTTGTCTTTAATCTGAATTTGAGTTTCTATTTTAGTCCTGATACTCTTGCATTAAACTCTTTCTCTTCATGGGTGCATGTGTCTCACCTGCTGATTTCAATGTGAATTTTGTGTGTGCATCCAAGGATGGAATGCTGCATGCACCTGCTGACCAAGTTGTCCTCTGTCTTTCTGTATTGCTCCATTCCATGTCTGTTAAGGCAAATATTGTATTGAAAAATAAAGGGTTTTTTTTAATCAGATGGTCTGTAACATCCTTGTGACTAATTTTCTCTTTACATCATCTCCACCCTGGATTTGTAAGGACTGTAACAATCCATAACAACTTTACACTTCAATTTCTTCAGCCATTCTTCTACACAGGTATTCTCCTGACTCTCCTTTATGAACCATCTGTATCTTTCGATTGTTATACCCTAGTCACCTAACATTAAGAGGGAAATACATTGAGCCAGATCCTCAACTGGTGCAAGTTGGTCTAGCTCAATAGAGCTGAGCCTAGTTTCTCTGAATGCAGAATGAATGTTTTCATCAGATCACAGGCATCATTATTACACCTGTTATGCAGCATCCTTTGATTTTTATTAAACTAAGGTAAAGTTTATGGTTTTACATTTTCATGGTTCTGAGTGCACAGAAAAGCACCAGATTTTCCAATTCAGTAGTGTTCCCATATTTTTTTTTAAAGATGAGATTTCCTAAACTGAAAATTGTAAGCGGCAAAGTATTCAGGACCAACATGTTTAAGAATACTTCAGAGGTACACATTGCTATGGCAGTAAACTTGATTTAGAGGGACCCAAGCATATGTATGTCTTAACTTTTGCACTCTAACATGTATGTCAGGCTATTGAAATCTGACATGACCAATAATGTAAACATTGATTAATTTATTATTTATGCCATCTCAGCACTTGGCAATCATTTCTGAGCCATGCGTCCTGCTGCCAGTAATGACACTGTTTTCACAAAGCAATGTACGTAGTTTACAATTTTTTTTTGTCCTTGGGGAAAGGCAGCTTCTATTTGGAAAGGTGTTTCAAGTGAGTCAGCCTTTCCTTCTTATTATTCTAGTACTTTGTGCTAGTGAAGCACCTGCCGTCCAGGGATCTCTGTGTTTTACAAACATTTAAAGAATTAAGTCTCCATCTCGCTGTAAGGTAGGGAAATATTATTATCCCTATTTTACATGCCATGAAACTGAGGTACAGAATGACTGAGGCTTAGTCAGGGTCTCATAGAGTTGCCCGGTGTCGAGTTTTCGGCCGGAACGCCTGGTTGAAAAGGGATCCTGGTAGCTCCGGTCAGCACTGCCGACTGGGTCGGGGCTAAGGCAGGCTCCCTGCATGCAGTGGCTCCGTGCGGCTCCCAAAAGCGGCCAGCATGTTCCTGCGGCCCCTAGGCACAGGGGTGGGCAGGAAGGTTCCGTGCACTGCTCCTGCTCCAAGCATCAGCTCCACAACTCCTATTGGCCAGGAACCACGGCTGATGGGAGCTGCGGGGGCGGCACCTGCAGGCAGGAGCAGCGCACTGAGCCACCCGGCTGCCCCTGTGCCTAGGAACCAGAGGGATATGTCGCTGCTTATGGGAGCCGCCTGAGGTGAGCGCTGCCCGGAGCCCGAACCCCGTGTCACAGCTCGGAACCCCCTCCTGTACCCAAACTCCCTCCTGGAGCCCGCACCCCACGCCCCCTCCCACACCCTAACCGTCTGCCCCAGCCCTGAGCCCCCTCCTGCACCCAAACTGCCTCCCGAAGCCTGCACCCCTCCCACACCCCAACCCCTGAGCTCCCTGCCACACTCTGAACCCCTCGGCCCCAGTCCGGAATCCCCTCCTGCACCCCAAACTCCTCATTCCCAGCCCCACCCCAGAGCTCTCACACCCAGCTGGAGCCCTCACATCCCAACCCCCAGCCCCAGCCCTGAGCCCCCTCCTACACTCTGAACCCTTCATTTCTGGCCCCACCCCAGAGCCCACACCTCCAACCGGAGCCCTCACCCCCTCCCGCACCCCAGTCACAAGGCTGGGGCAGGGGAACGTGAGTGAAGGTGGGGGAAAGAGTGAGCAACAGAGGGAGGTGGCGGGGCAGAGGTGTTCGGTTTTGTGCGATAAGAAAATTGGCAACCCTAGTGTCGCACAGGGAGTCTGTCTCTGAGCCAGAACCTAAATCTCCACTTTCAGGCTTGGCTTCATCCCCATGATCATCCTTCCACCTTTGGATATTAATTTCAGTCCTCATGCTGAAACCTTTCATTTGCGTTCACTTTTGGCAAGATCCTTTTTAAACCATAAATAAGGTGTTTGTTTCACTTGACAGGAATAAATCTTTAAAAACAATAAATGTTAGTTTTGACTCCTGAAAATTGCTATCCTCATTTGCATAAAACAAATACCCAGACTCCAGAGACCCCAGTTATAACAAGTTTTCGGACCCTGACTGCTCAAAGCCGTAGCTCCAGTCCTGAAATCTGAACCCACAACCGGTCCAGTTGAATTCAGCTGACCGGCTGCCAGGTTCCACCAGTGAAGATCAAAATGCAGGATCCAAAAGCCTGTGTTCAGACTGGCCAGTCAGGTTTTATTTTTAGTGAGGTTTTTTAAATACCCCATTCTCAGTAAGCATGAGCAGCTGGAATTTGTGCTTGGGTACTAGATAACTTTGCAAACTAGCATTTGAACAGCCAGTGATCTGCTAACGAGTGTGCAAGCGGGTGCCTCTCTGAAATGTTGGCCCACTATATGTTCATTATGTCAAGGAGATGAAGAAAACGGAAATAGATTTTTTTTTCCTTCTCCAATTTATAAATCCTACTGCACGGGTAATCAAAGGCTGTAGTAGATCTCTCTCCTTCCTGATCAGAGGCAGGAGCTTGCAAGAGGGGCTGCTATACTTAAAACTTCTACAGTAAAAGCAAAATTGGATGCCATAAAAGTGCTCCCATTTGGCCTCTTAAATAAAAGTAAAACTACAAAGGGAGTTAAGGCACTTCTTGAAACACTGTAGCCTGACCTCTTAAGAGGCATTTGATGTGAATGTACTTCAAAGAGAAGCTGCTCTGTCACATCCCTTAGCCTGGCTGCAGTGCTGCTTTGCAGGTGGCTGTGTTGCTTTTTTAGTTTTTATTTTCTCTAAAAAAAAGAAATCAGCGTTTTTGAGAAAAGAGCTTTATGGTCTGGGTTCCTCCCTTTCATTAGAATGCATGGATGCAGAGATGTTTTCATTGTGATGCTGTCACTCGCACTTTCGGCTTAATGTCAAAAAGTTGTAAGGCTATCAATTTGACATCAGATCAGTCTTGTATCGAAGTTTGTGATCACCAGCCTGAGTGGGTAGAAAGTAAAACTCAAACTAAAAATACGCTGAGCACAAAAGACGTTTTTCAAGCAAAACTGCAGGCCTTGCCTAGAGCTTTCATTACTTCTGTACCAGCAGAGGAACTGCTTTTAATGTTGTATTTGAAAGCCCAGATACAGATTCATGTAGCCTCCCTGCTTCTGGACCAAACTGGATTTTAAAGAGTGATTGTTGATTCCTTATATGAAACGAAATTAGATTAATGGATCTAACCCAGTGGCCTCTTGATAATGATCAGACAGGGGAAATGTGCACTATTGTGATTGCAGCGCTACCATTCTTTAAGCTTTAGGGATTGGAGGATACTTAAACCACAGAATTAAGCCAAAAAAGTCAATATAAGGTTGGCATATTTGTCTCTGGCTTAAAAAATAAATACTGTATTATTTTCTTTGTATCCTATTTGTCTTCATCTTTGGATCTCTTTTCCTGCCTGCTGTGCATTGCTGTATTATCGTAAAAGATTGCGGTTTGAAAAGCAATGTCTAATCTTGCACATACCAATCTTATGCATGCTGATAAGCTTTTGTATATGTAAGCGGGGGAATGGTCCCACTATTGTGGGGAACTTTCCTGGCTTCTGCACTACCCCGGTGAAATGGGCTAGCGAAAGGATCCAAGTCCTCGCTCCCACTTCCTTTACCCAGAGGCCTCCCTGCCCTCGAGGACTCCCCTTGCACTCTCCTGTCTGGCAGAGTCCTCATAACCCCAACAAGGCTGGGCCCAGGATTCCTGGGGGGCTCGACCCCCAACCCTGCTGTGGTCACCCAGGACAGGGGCTAGGGTGTCCCCACTCCGGGGTACTCTCTCTACACTGGGCTTCTCCCTGACCCACTGATCATTTCATACGATATAAAGCAAATACAAGTTGTTTAATTAACAATTAATTTAAAAAAAGAATAAGGAAAAATGGGAAAGGTTAAAGGAAAACACATCACCCTGCTCTGTGGCAGGGAACATCACAAACAGTGTCGCTGGAACGTCAGGGCAGTTCACAGTCTGTTCCTTGTAGGTCCCAGGCCTCCTTCTCAGGCCCTGGCTGAGCTGCAGGGATGCTGCAGGTTGGACACTTGCAATGGTGGTGGCCACACACCTCCGGGCTTTGCCCCGTTGGGTTAAGATCCCCCTCCCAGACTGGCCTGCAAGGACCCTTGGCTGGGGGTGTCTTTCTGCGCTGGGCCCTTTGCCCAAGGTCCCCCCCTTGGCTGGCCCCAGTTGCTCACCACACCTGGCTCTGTGGTTGCAGCTCTGCTCCCAGCATAGGATCTGCTCTCTCCCTGGGCTGTCTCTGGCTCTGTGTCCACAGCTCTGCTCCCAGCACAGGATCTGCTCTCCCTGGGCTGTGTCACTGGCTCTGTGGCTGCTTTTCTGGCCCCTCTGGATCTGGCACGGCTCTGCTCCCTAGCTCAGCTTGGGCCCCTGCTTTCTCCTTAGCTCGGCCCCACTCTATCTGACCCAGGCAATTCCAGCTCACACGGAGGCCGGGACCCCCCTGGGCTCCTGACTCCCTGATGAGCCTGTCCGCCCTGCCAATCAGGCTCAGAGGCTGAGGCGGACCTGGAGCATTGACCTCTCCCCAATCTTTTAGTACTGGGAACTAGCCAACCAAAACACCCCCACTGAATGTTAGTAAGGGGGCAACAGTCCCCTTACATATATGCAAATCATGAAAATCTGCATCTGTCCATTTTGCACATGCAACTGTTTGCTTGTGCAAATATAGTAGGATGTTTGACAAACGGTCTGAAAAGATTTAAAAACAAGCAAACAAAAAACTCCAGGCTGGGAAAAAACAGAATCTGCCAGGAAACCCCATTCCAAGTAAAAATAACTAAGTAAATAATCATAAAGTTACTTAACACGTGATAAAATAACATCCTGGTTACTGATCTTAGTTATTAAATTACACTCTGAAAATAATGCACATGCTATACCCACACATTGCCTGCAAAAGAAAATGAATAAAGTGCATATTAATTGTAGCAAATAAGATTAGAGGTGTTGTTTAATCCCTGAGACCTTCTTCGAGCTGTGAAAAAAAATAGGAACAGTTAACTGTCACTAATCTTATCTTCTATTTTTAGGGTGTGCTTGATTATATAAGTTGTAGCTTTAGGAACTTATTGGCCTAGGAGACACTTACTAATTTGACTAATAAGGCTGAGGATTTAGGAAACAATCTTCAACTCTGAAGTTGATTAAAGTCTTTACACATGCCTCTAAATCAGTGTGGTGTATTATATCAACCACCACCATATAGCAATAAAATAATGAATAGATGGTTTCTGATTTCCCTTTAAAACACACACACACACACACACACACACACACACACACACACACACACA
>NW_020664393.1:18843759-18932585 GCF_002925995.2 Terrapene triunguis
ACACACACACACACACACACACACACACACACACACACACACACACACACACACACACTTACTTTCCTATATGTTTATTACTCAGTATTTTTAATTAATAGTTAAGTTTGGAATTTGACATTCAAAGTGTCAGCCTTGATCTACATTTTCTTTTTCCCCTGCCTCGCAAAAAATGGTTTAAATTAGTTAAATCAATTTTTGGAGATAGAGATGATGGGAAACTATTTGTACTGTTTTTAGATGCTTTTGTGATGCCCTTAGATTACAAATTCTGAATATTATAAACTTAAACTGTGATCCTGCAAGCACTTTACATGCACGCTTAGCTTTCCACATGAGAGTGTAAAGTTAATTGTCTGCATAAGTGCTTTCAGAAAGAAGGCCTTCAGCTGTTCTTATACCTATCCCTAAGTTCTCAAAGCATTGCAAAGTTCTGATCAATGAGAGTTATGTGGCTAACACTCCACAGAACTTTTTGCATCCAGTGGAGCAAGTTAATGCCTCTTGCTGGTTTGTAAAGAATTATTCTTTTAAACACCCAAGATATATTTTTACTAATGAATCAGCTGCTTTTGGTTATTCTCTGATAAGTTATGAATGATGTCACTCACACAGTCCTAGAAATTAGAGCTGGAAAAGACTCACCAAATCATCTAGTCAGTCCCTGCCAGGACAAGATTTTTTTCTGTGCAATATATTCTTCACTGCTTTGTCAAGTTTCAAGCAACAAGGCATTCATCACTTTGCTTGGGAAGCCATTCCACACTCTTAAGACAATTAACGACTAGGTTGAGTATAAAAAAATGTGCGTACATTTTCCCTTTTTCAGTTTTATCCCATTTGCACCCACCAGTGCCTCCTTTTAATATCTTAAACAATTCCTCTCTCTCCTCAGCGTTTACACCCTTCAGAGTACTGTATATGGAATCTCATCCACTTTAGCTATCACTTAGCCAATTTTTTAGTTCTTTCACTATTTCCTCATAAGTCAATCTCTCCCAGCCCCTTAATCACTTCTCTCATTCTTCTTTGAATTCAGCTCCCATTTATTGACATTTTGCTAGTACTGAACTGCCCTGAACGCTATGGAGCATTTCCAGTGAAATGTCACGAATACATTTAGAGACTGGCTACAATCTTCCTACTCCTAGAATACTGCAGATAGTTCTGGACATTTCTATATAAGAACGATACCTCCATCCCTTTGCGTTTGCAGCCACAATGGGGTTGGTCTTTTTTGCTAACGTTTTTCCGTTGTCAGCTCAGGCCTAAGCTGCTTCCCATTCTCACCCCCAAATGTCCGAGAGTACCATTATTTTCCAAATATTTCCCTTAGATTATCTAGTTTTTGGTTTATTGAGGATTTAATACCAAGTAAAGACGAGTGGGAGGTAAGGAATATGGTAATTCTGCAAGTATTTGAAATGTCTAAATGCCCAGGAGGGAGAGGAATTGTTTAGAGTGATCCAAGGAGATAAAACAAAAAATTGTGTGATTGAAAATAAGGGAAGCAAAATTTCCTACCAGTGAGGTCTTAAGTAGGTTCTAGTAACAGTCTCCCAGAGGAAGTAGTGGAAGTCCCGTCACTTAAGCCAGTTAAAACTAGATAGAACAAAACACTCATTACTCTCTGGGTAACAAAGGGAGAGACAGAATAATCTAAATGGGTTTTGCATCCTTAGTTTCTGCGAGTCTATAAATTTATGGTCTTATCAATAAATGTAGTATTTTCTAATGCTAATTAGCCAGTCGATTTCTAAAAGATATGCTGTCGTTCAAACAGGAATTAATTTAGTGAAGGTCCTATGGCCTGTTTTATGCAGAAGGTCAGACTAGATGATCACAGTGGACCCTTACGGCCTTATAATCTCAGAATCTCTTAATAATCGTCTCCCCACTATACACAGTTTCTAGAGTGCTCCTGATGATCAGCATCACACTCCTCTATTACACCGCTAGCCAGGCCTCATGTTGCTTCATAAGACAAAATTGACTTAGGTTCCACATTAAATTTCGATCATTGGAAGCAAGCATGACAACTGCCATCATGGCCAACACAGGAGCTGAACCATGGACCTCCTGAGCTAAAAACAGGAGTGTCTGTAACTTGAGCCAAAGAGCCAGTCTCTGTGGGTGGAGCTGTGACAGTCTGGTATCCAATGGGGCTGGGGCACAGAGTGAGATATTTAA
Source organism: Terrapene triunguis (assembly GCF_002925995.2). Classification (NCBI taxonomy): domain Eukaryota; kingdom Metazoa; phylum Chordata; order Testudines; family Emydidae; genus Terrapene; species Terrapene triunguis. The sequence continues at coordinate 18,845,950 of NW_020664393.1, forward strand.
TGCCCACAGACCAGGGGGTTACACAAGAAAAACAAAATAAAATTGTTCATTACTTAGGTTGTGGTAGAGTCCACAGTGTGCTAGGCACATTTCAAATATATATGAGGAGAAAGCCCAGCTTACAATCAAAAAGACAGCAAAGGGATGAAAGGTAAAAGAAAGGGATGCAGTGTACGGTCAGAGAGCTGGCACACATATATTGTTCCAGAGCTTGTTTGTTTCCTAGGTTGGGGTTTTGTACACACAAACTTTTAACTACTCTGTCTAGTAGTCAGAAGAGCTGTGTATGATGAGAGGCTAGGGGTGTAGTGGCCTGGCATATCCGTTTGGAGAGGATGCTCCATACATGTTCTCACAAACTGAGCGGTCTTGTTGAACGCTTATTTTTATTGAAAACACCTCTCAAATTTGGCAGCAAATAGATCCTGGAAATCGGACATCTTATTTGTAATATAAAAAATAAAGTTTGGTTGTGGTGTCGGTCTGTGGGTAGCATTGTATCCATCTACCCAATGTTTCTCTAAAATATAAATGGGGAGCATTATTTTGGGTTAATAAACCCCAATTCCATTAGTAAAACATATCACCTTGGATTCACAAATTGTTGTACTGTGACATATCTGTAGTGTGATCTTTTTAAAGGACCATTCCTGCTGTAAAAACCCAATCCATAGATACGGAAGTGCCTGGGTAGCTGTAATATATGCAGCTTTTAAATCTTCCTTTTCAAAATGTGCAATATGTATAACCATACTCCACTGCCTGAATATCTGCTTTCTTGTCACAGTGAATTAAATATAAGCAGTTCCAACGGCAGTAAGAAGGTGGACCCACAATAGAGGCCAAATCGTTATTTAGACAGCTTCAGGCTACTGAGATTCTGCTGGTTTTAACACTTACCAGCAAGTGTTTGCATGCATTTATTATCAAAGTTATTGCTTGTATAGTTTAAAACATTAGCTCTGAATTGAAACATTTCAGAGACTCCTCCCTGAGGGCGTCTATTAGAGCTGAAAGTTTGATCGTTCTGGTGCGTTAATGGTAACTTTACTTTTGTGTGTCTGTAAATGAATTGGGACAGTGATAGTTACAAAATTTCTGTGTCCGATCAAAATTAATTCAAGGTGCGGGCCTGACCGTCTCTCTCATCTGCCCTTCATTCAAAGTTTTTTCTACATATTTTAAAGAGGTGTCTTCCATATTTCCTCCTTAGCGTGGCAAGAGCTCTGCTTCTGACATTCTCTGCATAAAACAGATGTCCTGAATACTCTATTTATCATCTAGGGTTATTAGGAGTGAAAGACCAAGTCAGCCTGGAAGATAGCTTTATTGTGGAATGTTATAAGTCAGTTACAAGGTTCTTTAGACTATCTACATTATAGCAAACAGCACAGGTGAAAACATAGTAGACAGAGCCATCGAGTGCTTCAATTTGTTTTGCAGTCATTCCCCCTAGTGGTTATGTTAGATAACTACCATGAGAGCCTTTTTATTCCACGGACTCTCTTCTGATCTCAAATACACTATAATCTACTGCTCTTACAGTCGCATGTTGTAGCTGATTTTTACAAGATATGCAGTCATACAAAAACCCATTTATTGAAGATCTTATCAAGAAAAAATTGGCTTCCGAGTGGCACATTTAAATCACCTTCTGTACCAGATGACTGGAGGATAGCTAATGTGATGCCAATTTTTAAAAAAGGCTCCAGAGGTGATCCCAGCAATTACAAGCCGGTAATACTAACTTCAGTACTCGGCAAACTGGTTGAAACTATAGTAAAAAACAGAATTATCAGACACATAGATGAACACGATTTGTTGGGGAAGAGTCAACATGGTTTTTGTAAAGAGAAATCATGCCTCATCAATCTATTAGAATTCTTTAAGCGGTCAACAAGCATGTGGACAAGGGTGATCCAGTGGTTATAGTATACTTAGATTTTCAGAAAGCCTTTGACAAGGTCCCTCACCAAAGGCTTTTAAGCTAAGTAAGCTGTCATGGGATAAGAGGGAAGATCCTCTCATGGTTCGGTAACTGGTTAAAAGATAGGAAACAAAGGGTAGGAATAAATGGTCAGTATTCAGAATGGAGAGAGAAGTAAATAGTGGTGTCCCCCAGGGGTCTGTACTGGGACAAGTACTGTTTAACATATTCATAAATAATCTGGAAAAAGGGGTAAACAGTGAGGTGGCAAAATTTGCAGATGATACAAAATTACTCAAGATAGTTAAGTCCAAAGCTGACTGCAAAGAGTTACAAAGGGATCTCACAAAACCGGGTGACTGGGCAACAAAATGGCAGATGAAATTCAATGTTGATAAATGCAAAGTAATGCACATTGGAAAACATAATCCCAACTGTACATATAAAATGATGGGGTCTAAATTAGCTGTTACCACTCAAGAAAGAGATCTTAGAGTCATTGTGGATAGTTCTCTGAAAACATCCACTAAATGTACAGCGGCAGTCAAAAAAGCTAACAGAATGTTGGGAATCATTAAGACAGGGATAGATAATAAGACAGAAAATATCATATTACCTCTCTATAAATCCATGGTATGCCCACATCTTGAATATTGCATGCAGATGTGGTCACCCCATCTCAAAAAAGATGTATTGGAATTGGAAAAGGTACAGTAAAAGGCAACAAAAATGATTAGGGGTATGGAACAGCTTCCTTATGAGGAGAGATTAATAAGACTGGGACTTTTCAGCTTGGAAAAGAGATGACTAAGGGGGGATATGATTGAAGTCTATAAAATCATGACTGGTGTGGAGAAAGTAAATAAGGAAATGTTATTTACTCCTTCTCATAACACAAGAACTAGGGGTCACCAAATAAAATTAATAGGCAGCAGGTATAAAACAAACAAAAGGAAGTATTTCTTCACACAATGCACAGTCAACTGGTGGAACTCTTTACCAGAGGATGTTGTGAAGGCCAAGACTATAACAGGGTTCAAAAAAGAACTAGATAAATTCATGGAGGATAGGTACATCAATGACTGTTATCCAGGATGGGCAGGGATGGTGTCCCTAGCCTCTGTTTGCTGAGGCTGGGAGTGGGCGACGGGATGGTGATCGCTTGGTAATTGCCTGTTCTGTTCATTCTCTCTGAGGCACCTGCCATTGGCCACTGTTGGAAAACAGGATACTGGGCTAGATGGAACTTTGGTCTGACCCTGTATAGCCGTTCTTATGTTTAAAGTTTCCGAGCAGTCTTGCTAATCAAACTGAGTGTAGATAAAATGCAGATACACTTTCAGTGAACTGACAATCTAACAGGCAAAAAATGTAACACTGACAGAGCAAAGATCAGTTCAATAGCCAACTCTTAAATCTAGGCAATTTTCCACCAGAGGCATATTGTAAAAGGGGAATGTATAGGCTTTGTTGCAAGAATTGTGTAAGACACAAGCAGTCAAGTTAGAAGTTTTCTAAGGCTAGGTCTACACTACCCGCCTGAATCGGCGGGTAGAAATCGACCTCTCGGGGATCGATTTATCGCGTCCCATCGGGACGCGACAATCGATCCCCGAATCGACGCTCTTACTCCACCAGCGAAGGTGGGAGTAAGCGCCGTCGACGGGAAGCCGCAGAGGTCGATTTTGCCACCGTCCCTACAGCGGGGTAAGTCGGCTGCGATACGTCGAATTCAGCTACGTTATTCGCGTAGTTGAATTTGCATATCTTAAATCGACCCCCCCCCCCGTAGTGAAGACGTAGCCTAAAATAGCATTTATTGCGGTACTGTTTTGTATAGAAAATCTATTGAGAGCAATTTTAAGAAGTGTCTAAAAAGATTGTTGTTTTCCTCTCCTTCCAAGATTTATATAGTAGGGCTCTTGACAGCCTGGCTTTACAATAGTTTCTTTTTAAAGTTCTCTCTTTCATTTTTTCTCTAAAATATGTGGCCTGTACAAAGTACCTGATGGTGCTGTGTGGCAAAGGATTTATAAGCACTTCTTTGGAATGACCTGCATGACTCACTCATGGCTTTAGCATTATGAGTGAGTCGATTCCAAACATACATAACTGTTCCCATGGGGGGAAGCAGTAGACATGATATATCTTGATTTTAGTAAGACTTTTGACACAGCCACACATGACATTCTTATAAGCAAACTAGGGAAATGTGGTCTAGATGAACTAAAGTAAGTGCACAACTGGTTGAAAGATCTTACTCAAAAAGTAGTTATCAGTGGTTCGCAGTCAAATTGGGAGGACGTATCTAGTGGGTGCTGCTGGGGTCTATCCTGGGTCCAGTACTATTCAATATTTTATTAATGACTTCGATAATGGAGAGTATGCTCATAACATTTGTGGAAGCTGGGAAGGGTTGCAAGCACTTTGGAGGACAGGATTAGAATTTGAAAGGATCTTGACAAATTGGAGAATTGGTCTGAATTCAATAAGATTAAATACAATAAAGACAAGTGCAAAGTACTTCACTTAGAAAGGCAAAATCAAATGTATAACTACAAAATGGAGAATAACTGGCTAACTGTAAAGGATCTGGGGGCTATAGTGGATCACAAATTGAATATGAGTCAGCAATATGATGCAGTTGTGAAAAAGGCTAATATCATTCTGGGGTGTATTAACAGGCCTCAACTGGAGTACTGTGTCCAATTTTGCGTGCCACACTTTAGGAAAGATGTGGACAAATTGGAGAGAGTCCAAAGGAGCAACAGAAATGATGAAAGGTTTAGAAAACCTAACCTGTGAGGAAAAGTTTAAAAAAAATGCTGGTCATGTTTAGTCTTGAGAAAAGAAGACTGAGAGAGGACCCGGTAAGTCTTCAATTATATTAGGGGCTGTTACAAAGAGGACGGTGATCAATTGTTCTCCATGTCCACCGAAGGTCGGACAAGAAGTAAGGGGCTTAATCTGCAGCAAGGGAGATTTAGGTTAGATGTTAGGAAAAACTTTCTAACATAAGGATAGTTACACACTGGAACAGGTTACTAAAGGAGGTTGTGGAATCTCTGTCCTTGGAGGTTTTTAAGAAGAGGTTAGATAAACACCAGTCAGGGATGATCTAGATTTACTTGGTTCTGCCTCAGCTCAGGGGACTAGATAATCTCTCAAAGTCCCTTTCAGCCCTACATATCTATGATTACTATCCTAACTTTTCAGATTTAAAATCTGATTTATCAGAACGTTGCACAGGTAAAGCAGGTGCTGTGTAACTCATTGGAAAGCCATCTGCCTATCTTAGGGTACTTATCTGTCCCCTGCTATCATCATATCGGAGTGCCTCGTGATCTTTAATGTATTTATCTTCACAATACCTCTGTGTGATAGGAACCAGCTTCCCTATTTTACAAACGGGGACCTAAGGCACAGAGAGGCTCAGTGACTTCCCAGTGTCATACAGGAAGACTTGGGTGCTGCAAGGAATTTAACGCTGTTTTTTTTTTTAGTCCCATCTTAGTGTCCTAACCACTGGCAATCCTTCCTGTCTTAGAAATCTTGTTCCTTGACTGTGAGCCACAGCTTTGGACTGATCTGTCAGCGAAAATTTGGCACGAGTCTGCTTTTCAGAATACAAAGGATGGGGACCAGAAAAAGCTAGAAATTTCCCTTTTCCATTAAGATGCTTCCATTTCTAGTCCTGGATTAGTCAAGACATAGCAGATCTTAAACTTCTTGCAGCTCTGGGAACGAGTAGTGCTTTTGCTGCGCTTCAGCCCAGAATAACTTGTGGGGGAGGACAGATGGGAAAAACCTTTAGTTGAAGTCAATTGCAATGGATTAATGGGCAGGATGCAGGTGAGGTACAGTAGTCAAAAGTGCATGATATATGCAATTTATCACATGGCTCTGTGTATGGATATCACCACAACATATCTGAGGGGGCGCAGGGGGGAGGTGTGCATGTATACATGTGAGGGTATATATTCCTTATATATAATATGTGTGTGGTGTATATGTATAATACGATCCAGGAAATAACTAATTCATTCCCAAAGAAAAATAGAGTAAAATTATGTTCCAGGCTAGGGCTCTGTGTGACTTGTAGCAGTTGAATATGAATGTGAACCTATTCCCTGCATGCTGTAATTCATATTCACTGAAACCAGAAATAATGCAATTCCTCTGATTGAGGAGAACCCATGTGCAGTACAAATTCAAAATCTTCCATTATTTGTGAAATAGCAACTAGATAAATGGTGACTAGCATAGATTTGAGGAAACATTAGCCTGGTTGCCTTTCAGACTAGGGGGAAAAGTTCTTATCTGAATTTTCATATAACATTCAGCATACATGTTTCCCTCCCAAAACAGTGTTCAGATTAAATGACACCTTTATCCTCCAACCCATTCTGCACCAGGGTTAGAAGAATCATACTTTCATTTGTATCTTCTTGTTACAATGCATCATGTTAACGGAGAACTATGAATTCATTCATTGACAGATTAATAGTGTGTATGCTAATGTATATTTTTACATCTTTTAAATGCCTTGTTCATAGCTCTTTAAGTCACTCAGTCTAAGGGCAGGTCTACACTGGGGGGGGGGATCGATCTAAGATACGCAACTTCAGCTACGTGAATAGCATAGCTGAAGTCGAAGTATCTAAGATCGAATTACCTGGGGTCCACACAGCGTGGGATCGACAGCCACGGCTCCCCTGTCGACTGCGCTACCGCCGCTCGCTCTGGTGGAGTTCCGGAGTCGACGTTGAACGCGTTCGGGGATCGATATATCGCGTCTTAACGAGACGCGATATATCAATCCCGGATAAATCGATTGCTACCCGCCAATACGGCGGGTAGTGAAGACGTACCCTAAGTAATGTTTAGTTCAGCCTGTAATATGAGGTATAAAAGCAACACAGAGCAGACAGCATTAATTATTGGAAGTAGCATAATGGCTGACCTGATAAAAGATTAACTGGTACTTTACAGTATTTATTTATGGACATTAGAGCTGTCAGGTTATCTAACTACACTTGAAAGGCTTGGGACAATAGCTGTACTGATGGTAATGATGTCAATTTCCCTATTGTTGTTTTTTTTGCAGGTCACTGCCAGAGGATTTGGTCCATTGTTACAGTTTGCCTACACTGCTAAGCTGTTACTCAGCAGAGAAAACATCCAGGAGGTCATCCACTGTGCTGAATTCCTGCGCATGCACAACCTGGAGGACTCCTGCTTCAGTTTCCTTCAGACTCAGCTGCTGAACAATGAAGATGGCCTGTTCCTGTGCAAAAAGGATACCACCTGTCAGAGAATGCACGATGAAGAGAACTCTGATGGAGAAGAGGAGGAAACTATGGAATCAGAGACTTCAAAGATATCCTGCCCAAGGGAAAGAATGCATCAGGAACCCTTTAACTTTGAATCCACTAGTTCTGGAGCAGACAAGGAAGAAGGGATGCTGCCTGACTCTGACATGCTGAGAGATAGCAAGGACAGTTTGGACAAAGACTCAGTAACACGGTACCCAAGATATAAGAAATACCAGCTTGCTTGTACCAAGAATGTCTACAACACATCACACATCAGTACCTCAGGTTTTGCAAGCACATTCAGTGAAGAGAGTTCTGGAAATGGCCTCAAATCAGGACTTGCTGTGGGGCAGATAAAAAGCGAACCTCAGAATGAGGAAAACGATGAAGAAAGCATCACGCTTTGCCTGTCTGGAGATGAACCTGACATCAGGGATAAAGAAGGGGATGTTGAAATGGACAGGAAACAGCCAAGTCCCACTTGTGTTGACAGGTCTAAAAGTGTGTCCTCTCCTTCCTGCTTAAGGTCTTTCTTCAACAGAACAAAAAGCGTAGATTTGGTTGGCTTCCCCAGTACTTCCCAACAGCACTTTGCCAGGGGTCCAGCATGCCCTTTGGACAAAGGGACAACTCAGGGTGACCAGAAAACTGACTACAGCCCTTTCACAGGGAATTATGGACAGTCCCATGCCATTCAGAAGGATACTTCCAACTTCACAATGGGATCGCCACTCAGAGGGCCTGGTTTTGAAGCACTCTGTAAACAGGAAGGTGAACTGGACAGGAGGAGTGTTATATTCTCTTCAAATGCTTGTGACCAAGTAAACACTTCAGTGCATTCATATTCTGGTGTGAGCAACTTGGACAAAGACCTCACTGAGACTGTGCCAAAGGGTCTGTGGGCTGGAGGCAGCCAATCCCTTCCTAGTTCACAGACCTATTCCCACAGTGGACTGACAGCTGATCACTTGCCAGGAAGGATGCGGCCTAATACCAGCTGCCCGGTGCCAATTAAAGTTTGCCCTCGCTCTCCTCCTTTGGAAACCAGAACCAGGACCTCTAGCTCATGTTCCTCCTACTCATATGCAGAGGATGGCAGTGTTGGTTCTCCCTGTAGCCTCCCTCTGTGTGAGTTTTCATCTTCCCCCTGTTCCCAAGGAGCTCGATTCCTGGCCCCTGAACATCAGGAGCCAGGCATGATGGGAGATGGAATGTACAACCAAGTCAGACCCCAGATTAAATGTGAGCCATCCTATGGAACAAACTCCAGTGATGAGTCTGGGTCGTTCTCAGAAGCAGACAGTGAATCATGTCCTGTGCAAGACAGAGGACATGAGGTAGGGAATTAAGATAAGTACACATGTAACAGTCATTGTGACCCATTGAATCAGTCCTTTATTCTCTTAAATAACTTTTGGCATTTGCCCAGCACTTTCTAATTTACAGAGGCAAACGGTAATATGTATTCATCTCCTCGTCAACTGAATCTGCATGGTTAACAGAGGAGAGATCATGAATAGCTGTGTTGAGTTCCTAGAGACTTGGCACTTACTGAAATTTTAATATTAAACAAGCAGCAGCAAACAGCTGAATTATGAGAGTAAATTTATGTTCACAGAAATGCTGCCCACCTCTCTTTTTCTTTCTTGCACCTAGCCAAAAATATATCTATTGTAAGGAATTAAAGTATATTTTCACTCTTAAACTGTACTGTTTCCTCCAGCTTGGTTTATAGAGTGTAATATTATGGTAGCACTTACAGGGCCCAAGATTATGGCCTTGTAGAAGTAGGCATGGCCCTGTATAAACAGAGTCCCTGCTCCAAATCACTTGCAATCTGTATGAGACAGACAAAGGGTGGGAGGGGAAACAACTAACCTAAAGTCACACAGCTGGTCAGTGACAGAGCTAGGAACAGAACCCAGGTTCGCTTCCTCCCAGTCTCATGGCCTATCCTCTAAACCAGTAGTGGGCCACCTGCGGCTCGAGGGCAGCATGCAGCCCATCAGGGTAATCTAATTGCGGGCCGCGAGACATTTTGCTAACACTGACCGTCCGCAGGCACGGCCCTCTGCAGCTCCCAGTGGTCACAATTTGCTGCTCCCGGCCAATGGGAGCTGTGGGAAGCAGCGGGCCGCAGTGATGTGCTGGCCGCCTCTTCCCGCAGCTTCCATTGGTCGGGAATGGTGAACCGCAGCCATTGGGAGTTGCAGGGGGCAGTGCCTGCAGATGGTCAATGTCACCAAAATGTCTCATGCCCCGCAGGCCACAGTTGCCCACCACTGCTCTAAACTGTGCAGCCTCCCTATGTGTTGTCTTTATTTGCAACCAGTGAGCTTTGCCTCTCATCAAATTGATTATTTGGATTGTACTTCCTGCCTAGGACCACTCTTTCCTCGTTACTGAAGAACTGTAGCAGACAGTTGCATAAAACATCGAGGATTGTTATCCGTGAATTTACAGAAACGATTGAGAGAAGCAGGGAAAGTGTATGGGACCAAGAAACAAGCTGTGAATTTCCATGCAGCACTGACAAATGTTCTTCCATCAGTGAGAAGAAATAGGGTAATTTACAAAGGCAAAAAGGCCAGGTATAAATGCTGTGGTGGCTGTTCACTAACTAGGAGTGAGTATTTCAGTGTAAATTTATAAGCTTGGGAGAATGAAGGTACAGTGCATAGCTTGAGAGCTGAAAAGAGAATGGGTGTTTTTACAGAATTCCATTAGGGAATTGAGGCAAGTGTACTGGAGTAATTTCTATATGGAACTGCATATCTGCTGTCCTGGGTCAGAACAATAAAACATTGCCTTGAGACCTGCTGCTCTAGCATGGAAAGCAGGTAAATTCATTGCCTGGGTTAGCATATGTTGTGAGAGCCTAGGATAGAACTGACTGGACTCAGGCCCACAGGGGTGAAAAGAGAAAGAGAGGGACACAAAAAACCCGTTATTTTATGCCCCACTTCTACCAATTGCTGCTATGTATTGTTATTCCTGCCTTCTTCCTGAGGTGTGGTTCATAGAATCATAGAAGATTAGGGTTGGAAGAGACCTCAGGAGGTCATCTAGTCCAATCCCCTGCTCAAAGCAGGATCAACCCCAACTAAATCATCCCAGCCAGAGCTTTGTCAAGTCGGACCTTAAAAACCTCTAAGGATGGAGATTCCACCACCTCCCTATGTAACGCATTCCAGTGCTTCACCACCTTCCTAGTGAAATAGTGTTTCCTAATATCCAACCTAGACCTCCCTCACTATAACTTGAGACCATTGCTCCTTGTTCTGTCACCTGCTACCACTGAGAACAGCCTACCTCCATCCTCTTTGGAACCCCCTTTCAGGTAGTTGATGGCTGCTATCAAATACCCCCTCACTCTTCTCTTCTGCAAACTAAATAAGCCTGTTTCCCTCAGCTTCTCCTCATAAGTCATGTGCCCCAGGCCCTAATCATTTTTGTTGCCCTCCGCTGAACTCTCTCCAATTTGTCCACATCCTTTCTGTAGTGGGGGGCCCAAAACAGGACACAGTACTCCAGATGTGGCCTCACCAGTGCCGAATAGAGGGGAATAATCATTTCCCTCGATCTGCTGGCAATGCTCCTACTAATGCAGCCCAATATGCCATTAGCCTTCTTGCTTACAAGGGCGCACTGTTGATTCATATCCAGCTTCTCGTCCACTGTAATCCCCAGGTCCTTTTCTGCAGAACTGCCGCTTAGCCAGTCGGTCCCCAGCCTGTAGCAGTGCATGGGATTCTTCCATCCTAAGTGCAGGACTCTGCACTTGTCCTTGCTGAACCTCATCAGATTTCTTTTGGCCCATTCCTCCAATTTGTCTAGGTTACTCTTTACCCTATCCCTACCGTCCAGTGTATCTACCTCTACGCCCAGCTTAGTGTCATCCATAAACTTGCTGAGGGTGCAATCCGCCCCATCATCCAGATCATTAATGAAGATGTTGAACAAAACTGGTCCCAGGACCGACCCCTGGGGCACTCCGCTTGATACCAGCTGCCAACTAGACATTGAGCCGTTGATCACTACCCGTTGAGCCCGACAATCTAGTCAGCTTTCTATCCACCTTATAGTCCATTCATCCAATCCATACTTCTCTAACTTGCTGGCAAGAATACTATGGGAGACTGTATCCAAAGTCTTTGCTAAAGTCAAGGTATATCACGTCCACTGCTTTTTCCCATATCCACAGAGCCAGTTATCTCTTCATAGAAGGCAATCAGGTTGGTCAGGCATGACTTGCCCTTGGTGAATCCATGCTGACTGTTCCTGATCACCTTCTTCTCCTCCAAGTGCTTCAAAATGGATTCCTTGTGGACCTGCTCCATGATTTTCCCAGGGGCTGAAGTGAGACTGACCGGTCTATAGTTCCCGGATTTTCCTTCTTCCCTTTTTTAAAGATGGGCACTATATTTGCCTTTTTATGATCATCTGGGACCTCCCCCGGATTGCCACAAGTTTTTCAAAAATAATGGCCAATGGCTCTGCAATCACATCAGCCAACTTCCTCATCACCCTCGGATGCATTAGATGCAGTCCCATGGATATGTGCATGTCCAGCTTTTCTAAATAGTCCTTAACCTGTTCTTTCAGCACTGAGGGCTGCTCACCTCCTCCCCATACTGTGCTGCCCAGTGCAGCAGTCTGGGAGCTGACCTTGTCTGTGAAGACCGAGGCAAAAAAAGTATTGAGTACTTCAGATTTTTCCACATCATCTGTCACTGGGTTGCCTCCCTCATTCGGTAAGGGGTCCCACACTTTCCCTGACCTTTTTCTTGTTGCTAACATACCTGTAGAAACCCTTCTTGTTACTCTTCACATCTCTTGCTAGCTACAACTCTAATTGTGCTTTGGCCTGCCTGATTTCACTCCTGCATACTCGAACAATATTTTTTATATTCCTCCCTAGTTATCTGTCCAAGTTTCCACTTCTTGTAAACTTCTCTTTTGTGTTTAAGCCCACCAAAGATTTCTCTGTTAAGCCAGCTGGGTCGCCTGCCATATTTACTATTCTTTCTGCACATCGGGATGGTTTGTTCCTGCGCCCTCAATAAAGCTTCTTTAAAATACAGCCAGCTCTCCTGGACTCCTTTTCCCCTCATAGTAGCCTCCCAGGGGATCCTGCCCATCAGTTCTCTGAGGGAGTCAAAGTCTGCTTTTCTGAAGTCCGGGGTCTGTATTCTGCTGCTCTCCTTTCTTCCTTTTGTCAGGATCCTGAACTCGACCATCTCATGGTCACTGCTGCCCAGGTTGCCACCCACTTCTACTTCCTCTATTAATTCTTCCCTGTTTGTGAGCAACAGGTCAAGGTGAACATGGCCCCTAGTTGGTTCCTCCAGCACTTGCACCAGGAAGTTGTCCCCAACACTCTCCAAAAACTTCCTGGATTGTCTCTACACTGTTGTATTGCTCTCCCAGCTGATGTCAGAGTGATTGAAATCCCTGATGAGAACCAGGGCCTGTGATCTAGAAACTTCTGTTAGTTGTCCAAATAAAGCCTTGTCTACCTCATCCTCCTGGTCTGGTGGTCTATAGCAGATGCCCATCACCCTTGTTGCTCTCACCTCTAAACTTAACCCAAAGACTCTCAACAGGCTTTTCTCCAGTTCCATACTGGAGTTCTGAGCAAACATACTGCTCTCTTACATACAATGCAACTCCTCCACCTTTTCTCCCCCGCCTGTCCTTCCTGAACACTTTATACCCATCCATGACAGTGCTCCAGTCATGTGAGTTACCCCACCAAGTCTCTGTTATTCCAATCACATAGTTCCTTGACTGTGCCAGGACTTCCAATTTTTCCTGCTTGTTTCCCAGGCTTCTTGCGTTCGTATACAGGCATCTAAGCTAAGTAGCCGATTGCCCTACTTTCTCAATATGAATCAGGAGGCCTCCCCTCTTGCACCATCCTCCTTGTGTTTCCTCCCCGTATCCCACTTCCCCACTTACCTCAGGGCTTAGGTCTCCATTCCCTGACGAACCTAGTTTAAAGCCCTCCTCGCTAGGTTAGCAAGCCTACCTGTGAAGATGCTCTTCCCTCTCTTTATTAGGTGGGTCCCATCTCTTCCTAGCAATCCTTCCTGGAACAACATCCCATGGTCAAAGAATCCAAAACCCTCTCTCCGACACCACCTGCACAACCAAGCATTTACTTCCATAATTCGATGGTCCCTACCTGGGCCTTTTCCTTCAACAGGGAGGATGGACGAGAACACGACTTGCGCCTCAAACTCCTTCATCCTTCTTCCCAGATCCACGTAGTCTGCAGTAACCCGCTCAAGGCAGTATCATTGGTGTCCATGTGGAGAAGTAGAAAGGGGTAGCGGTCCGAGGGCTTGATCAGTCTCAGCAGACTCTCCGTCACATCCCGAATTCTTGCTCCAGGCAAGCAGCACACTTCTCGAGTTTCCCAGTGTGGACGGCAGATGGATGATTCCGTCCCCCTTAGGAGGGAGTCCCTGACGACCACCACCACCTGTCTCCTCCTCTTGGGAGTGGTGGTAAGCGAACCCCCATCCCTAGGACAATGCATTCCATGCCTTCCGGTCAATGGGGTCTCCTTCTGATCCCTTCTCTCAGATGACTCTTCCAAATCATTCTCCACCGTTGTACCTGTGCAGGGAGCATGAAAATGGTTTCTTACCTTTATCTGCATTGGGGGTACATGGGTTCTCCTCTTTTTTCTTCTGGAGGTCACATGTTGCCAGTTTTCTCCCCCCGTTCTGCACTGCCCTCTCTGATTCTTCAGCATGCTGTACTTGCAGTACCAAACGCTGACTTCTATCCAGAAAGTCTTCATTTTCTCTGATGCAACACAGGGTTGATACTTGGGTCTCTAGTCCTTTAACCTTGTCTTCCAATATGGAGACCAGCTTGCACTTCATACAGACGAATTCGCTTCTATCCTTTGGAAGAAAGACAAACAAGGCACATCCTGTGCAGGTCACAACAGCTGATCACTCACTATCCGTATTGTCTTCCCTTCAGATGTTGTATTTACTGCTCACAGAAGCCTGAAAGGCAAAAAAACTCTGTGGGAACTTCCCACAGGCGAACTCCCAGGCAAACTCCCTCTGTTTGCCTCTCTTCTGTTCGTCACTCACTCAGTTCACAACTGGTGCCTCCCAAAACAGCAAGCCATAACCGTTACATGGAGGAGATTGGAGGGGGCTGTTTTATGCTTGGCTCTAAATAAAGGGTGGTGTGCAGCTGAACAGGCCCAGGAGGCATCGTGACTTGGAGTCACCATTTGTGGCAGTGAAGTAGTTTTGAAAGTGTGCATCTTTCTTCCTACTTCTGTGATGGGAGCGGGGTGGGGGGTGTGGGGAGAGGGGGGAAAGGGGAGATAGTGTTCCACCTCCTCTTGCCCCTTTGCTTCCTGGGGGGTGGGATATCCAGAGCATTGAACTGGACCCAGATCCGAGATCCAGGTCCTAAAGCAGCCACGTAGGAGTGGGTGAGGCCTCTTGCCCCTGAATGGCCATGTCACAATATTATTGCCCTATATTAGATGTCACATTTACAAGGGGGAACAAGACAGCAGGGAGAGGGTGGAGGAGAGAAGACAGTGATAGCACAAAATCATTCCGTTACTCAGTGAAGGCAAATGCATAGCATGGTGTAGTAAAGAGAATGGGAGGTTGGGATTTTTGTTATTGTTTTAAATGACTAATTAGCTGTCTTTGGCTGTGTGTGGATGCTGCAGCAGAAGTAAGTCTGAAGGAGTTGAATGAGGAGGATGGGGGGGCCTTGTGGATCGTCTCAGAGAGAGCTTTGTTTGCATACGGTGTGGCGAAGACAAAAGGAGGAAGACATTAATGGGAGAAACAGACAGATGGGGTATTGAAGCTGGCTTCAGAATGCCCTTGGCTGCAAGTTGTGGTCTAGTGGACTGAGCATAGGGCTGGGCATTAAGATGCTTGGCTTCTATTTCTGATTCTGCCATTGACTTTCTATGTAATACTGGGCAAGTCAATTCTCTGTGCCTCATGTACAAGACAGGAATTATGATAGTGCTTGTCCACTTTTGCAGGACACTTTAAGATGTATTGATGAAAAGTATTGTTAGTGGGAGTAAATTAATACTCCATGAGATGGTATTGATCTCTGAACCCAGATAAACAATCCAAGGTAACGGGAAATTAGATTGTGTGAGCACTAAGTCCCACTTCAGATCTTTGATTGAAAAGAGAATTTGAGAAGGCTATTCCAATAGAACAGCTGATAGAAATACAATGCAATCTCATTTAAGAAGTGTCTTATCATATAGACATCTCAAGAAACTCTATAATATCCATGTCCCTGGAAATTAGCTTCTGGTAAAGCCATCAAACAATGTAAAATACCTGGGGGTGTAGGGTGCATTTTCAAATCATTATGCCTAGTTTTAGCAACTCTGCTGCCAATCAGATCAGTAGGCAGCACATGTAATGTTCTGAAAATGTAACCACTGCTGTCAGCTGCCTCTTTATAGACTTTTCATTGGAGCTTTCTCCAACCTTGAAAATGTGATTTTTGCCCCTTGCCATCTTTATTACTTTGCAGACTGGTCTCTAGTTCCTCAGTCTCCATGCAGCATAAGATGAAATTATTCATGGGTTGTTTGTTTGTATTTTAAAGTGTAGCTGATGAAATAGTTGAGTGAGTATAATTAATCCCTAGTACCTAAGGGGCTATATTCTGCCTCCCCACTCACACTGAGCAGTAACTTGCTCCTTGAGTATTCCCATTGATTGCAATTTGTATGTATGGCTGATGGACTCTGACCCTCAGTTATCAAAGATCTAATGTCACTTGGATTTTAGACCTGTCATTCTTGATTTGGGTCCCAACGTGTCATCAGTGCCCAGACTTTGGTGACTTTGATCTCTTGGGGAATGTGGGCCACGCAGAAGCACATGTACTCAAATCAGTTAATTCAGAAAATATTTGGTGGTGGTGGGTGGGGAATGCCTCTGTGTTGTATGTCTCTTCCTTTGGAAAGATGGGGTTACTGATGTTTTTGTCTTCAATTACCTTTGATAGATAAAATAGCAGGTGCAAGCAGAAATATCCCTGTTACAATGCAGTACAGTTATAGGAGCAGAAAGGAGAGACTATCTGCACCAGAGTACTTTGAGCTGCTGTGATTTTATGGAATTGGCATATTGTTTAATGTAATGGCCAATTTCATACAAATCCTTCTCTTCACTCATTCCTCTCAGCCTCTGGAGAGTATTTAAAGTCAATTATTGGAATGTAATACCACTGACAAGAATACAGCTGTTTTTGCTTCACGACCAATTTCCAACAGTCTTGCTTAAAACAGCAAAAAAAAATAAGACCTTCCAGAACAGAAACGTTCTCCCCAATGATACTTTGTTTTCTTAAAATGTATATTCCTAAATATCCTTTTGCTGCTATAAAACAATCTGGGTGCAACCTGCCTGTAAACATCATTTGTAATGAAATCTATGTATTTGTTGCATCAGATTCTTCTGTGTTAGGTAAAAATAAAATCTAAACTCAGGTCACTTAGCTGCAGTTTTCCTGAAAAGAATAAACAAGGGCAGAAGGAGTTAGGAGGCTGAGTTTTCCAAGAAATATTAATATCTAAGGAATCACATTCAATATGTCTATCATTTGTATTTAAGAATTTCCCACTTGGATTTAGGGACTCACTTTTCAAAGGAAATTTTCACAAAAGCAGTGCTGGTACAATTGAGGATGTTAAAGACAAACTATCTTCAATGAGAGTCCAGACGCCTTCATGTCAAGTGACAGCTGGAACAGTTCTCTGCTCATCTGGTGACCAAAAACTAAATATTAAAGTTTTAAAGGGATCAGCAGTTTGAGAGGGAAGAAATATATTTGCTCCCTATGTTTGGAAGTGTTAATGAATTCCAGTCTGTGCCATGTAAAGTCAGCCCAGACAACCCGGTACTGGGTCCCTATTAATAAATGCAATAGTAATCTGTGATTTCTGGAGAGTTGTCACCCTTGTATCCAGTCTGATGGTCACATGTCCTTAGCCACAGTGCTGACTAGGAGCTGATCAGCTTCATTGGCCCACTGAAGTAGCATCCACATAATGAATGGTGGAAAAACTGTGGCTGCAGAGGGTGGGAGGAGTGGCAGACCAGAGTGAAAACTGTTGTCTGTAGAAGACTGTGGATGGGTGATACAGTGACTGGCAGGATCTAGGTGGGAGAAGGACTGTGGCTGGTGGAGAAAAAAGAGAAAAGAGTATATTGAAAGGGCAAGACAGAGTGAGCAGTCCTTAGACTTCCCATTCCAAAACTCTGTTATGCGTGATTATCCCACATATGTCTTGGTTTTCATCTTGTTAGGTTTGTTTGCCATAGGCTAGAAGGCCCCTTGTAGAGAAGGTTTTTGTTCTTTGTTCTTTAGACTTTGGCCTCTCATGGGTTTTCCACTGGGTAAGGAGGGGAGATTGTGGTCAGAAAAAGCAATTTCTGTAAGCTTTCACCACAGTGTACAAAAATAAATATATCACAGTGTTTGTGCAGGGGGAGCGGGGTTTTCAAAAGCCCCATTGTTGGCCTGACGCTGCTCCCGTTGGGAGCCAACACTATGACTTCAATGGCAGTCAAGTTGGGCCAATGTAGAGCGCTTTTGAGAATTCCCCCTTTAAATGCATTTTAGGAAAACAGTATCAGAAATAACAGCAGTGATTGTATCCTCAGAATATAACAAACAATTCTCACTCCCCACAAAAAGTCACTCCTAGAATACAATCCATATTTTAGATGTACTCACCAGGAGCTGCAAGCTGTGTCAGGGCCAAGCTGTTTAAGTACCACAGGCTGTCACTAGGCTGCCACTTTCAGTGTAAAAGAATGCGCTAGCAGTTTTTACGTTGTTGTGCAAACAAAGCAAATGCCAAAAGAGCAAGATTTTTTGGATCTGTGTTTAAAGATGCTGTCAATGTCTAGGGGTCCCTGCTTTATTACACACCCTTCCCTGTGGGCTCCTTCACTTGTTTTAATGTTGCTGCTAGGGTCAAGGAGGTTCCGCCACCTTGCTGGTATTTTGTTAGAGACTTGGCAGCCCAAGTAAGATGCTGTGGAAATTCAGTTAGAAATAAAAAGTGAAAAGCTAAAGATACTCACTAGATAGGAAAAATTCCAGTCACCTGATGGTCACATCTCTCATGTGGATTGTACTGGGCCTGATTCTGTCCCTTTATTCAGAAGAAAAGCAGCGATTAGTACAGTACATGAGCAGTGCAGTAGTAAATAGCACACTATCCAAGCTAGTGAAGCTTGAAAGAATTAATTGGTTATGTATGTCCCTTTCACTTGCTGAGTCAATGGCTGTCCCTGTCTATCTAGGTCACTACTAAATTGCTTAGCCATTCGATGTAGTGACATTTACACTGGCGTCCTCATGGTACTGATGAAGAAAAAGTCCCCAAAATCATAGGCAGATTTTAGTTTTCACAAGCGTTGTTTGGCCATCTTTCCTTTGTATGTATCATCCATAATTTAGGGGAGATATTAATTGCAACAATAGCAGAATGGGTTGGCATGTTTAGTGATGTAGGCTGCAGTATTTATGAGGTATCTTTGGTGAAGAACAGGGCCTCTGCTGTGATGTAAAAATCCAGGAGAAGTAATTGTATAGATAGTTAGATACTTAGATAGCTCCCTTCTCTAGGTGTATACCTTCTTCTGTAATAACTCACTGAAAGAATGTGGCTTCTGTGGATGTTTCTGACTTGAAATATCCCAAACTGGTTCTAGAAAATTCCTTAATCTCTGAAAGGCCAAGTTCAGAAAAGTTTCCTTTTTCTTTCAGAAGTAGCTCTTTGTTTAGTTTTATACAGCAGGCTACTCACCTTTGAGAGATTGCTAGAGACACGACCAGATCCTCAATTTGTGGGAATCCACATAGCTCCGTTGCAATTTATATCAGTCAAGAATCTGGCCCACAATCAGCCTAAAATATCGCTAGCTTCGTATAACTATACTATAGAATAGTTACTCACAGCAGCCACTCCACAGAAGCCTTTTTTTAGCTGAGAAATAGTTTCACTATTTAAAGGTGAAGAAAGTGGCATTACATTGAAAATAATGTGTAAAGTGAAAGAGACTGAGATTGGTGTTCTACCGCTGTCTTCCTTCTACTTTTTTAATCTCATGTAACTCTGCACATTGAAGTCAATGGAGTCACTCTACTTTTCCTGACGGAGAGCAGAATTGGGCCCAGTACATCCAAGTTTGCACATTCAACCCATGTCGTTTCTGAATCTGTTTCTATTTATTTTCCTATCTCCTTGCCCTGCTTCTCCCTGGCATTTACAAGTGGATTCCAGTGTATTGCCACATGAACTTTTCCCTGTGACATGAAATGCAGGCAAATTTCCTGTCTGCACATAAACAACTTTTTGAGCAAAACAATTAAAACTTGCTTTCACTCTTGGTTCAAAACTTGAACGTAAAAGCCTTATTTTTCCGGGTTAAACTGGGGTGTCTTCCAAAGGAATCCACAGACAATTTTTTTCAGGCACTGGCTTAAGAGCAAACCATATGACACTAAGTTTATGTTTACTGTCCAAAGGGTATGAAAGGGAAATCAAACATTCTTCATATCAGTAGGTAGTAGTCTGCAAACAAGGTAGTCCACATCACCATGTCTAAGGTCAATCTCTGTGTATATAAGCTAAGTATTGTTTTCCCTGGCAGCACCTGTTTGGTATTTCGTCTTCCATTAAACTGATCTGCAGTGTGATGTGTTATAATATTAGGCAGTCTCTGAGCCAGTTTCACAGAGACAGGGGGCAAAGTTCATTGCATGAAAACTGTGTGAAAGGATACAGTAGGTGCTTGTACCAAGTTTCACGTGGCTGGGGCTTGGAGAAAAATGGAGCAATGACATTAAAGTGCATGGAAATGCAAGCCAACAATAAAGAAGTGAGGAAATTGCTGGCATGTTTGCCGACCTGAAGAGATTAAATTATCATGAATGTCAAAGTGTGTTTTGTTATGTGTGTGTCCTTAGCAAACTATTGGATGTAAACAGACTGGAAAAAGGTGTTTTCATTTTAGAGTTATCTGTGCACTTAATCTCTTTATCGCCACATACTTGAAGGGCACTGGTTGACGGTGGTAATTGCATGTTTGAATATCAGAGGAGCCTTTTCATCAGAATCTTTTGGTTGGCTAGAGAAATTAAATGTAATTTCTCTGGTAGCCAATTATTAAGTACTGTATATTCTACTTCTTTAAATAGGAGTTGAACTGCATAATCACAGTAAAACTTAAAAGTTTACTGCCCTCTTTTGGTCAATGTAGATATGACATGAAAAAGACAGCATAGCTGTGTAGGTCCCAGGATATTAGAGAGAGAAGGTGGGTGAGGTAATATCTTGGACTGGACCAACTTCTGTTGGTGAGAGAGAGAAGCTTTTGAGCTAACACAGAGCTCTTCTTCAGGTCCTGATATGTGTAGCTTGAAAGCTTGTCTTTCTCACCAACAGAAGTTGGTCCAATAACCTTGTCTCACTAAAAGGAAAGTAAGGCTCCAATTTACAGTAATTTGGCCTTTTTGCACACAACTCTCATTTGCTCACAAAATATGTGAAACACAGTTTTTATGCCAGAAATTGCTTTGTTTCAATCCATCCAGCAACGTTTCCATTTTAACAGACATATTATCTGTCTCAAAGACTGTGTTTACAGCTTTAACTTCCATTAGAACATAAGAACGGCCATACTGGGTCAGACCAAAGTCCATCTAGCACAGTATCCTGTCTTCCGACAGTGGCCAATGCCAGGTGCTTCAGAGGGAATGAACAGAACAGGTAGCCATCAAGTGATCCATCCCGTCTTGTTTGTTTGTTTGTTTGTTTTAAATGCATATTCAGCGAGAACTGTGGGAGAAAGGGTTAGAATTTCAGAAATCAAAAGAGATGACTGATGTTTTTGCATTCAGCGATGGCATCAGAGCAGGAATACAAGAACTTAGAACAAATGTTTCGATTTCAATAACTGAGGTTTTAGATTTTTTCTAGTAAATGTGACTTTGTCTTATAAATTTTTTTTAAATGGAATTTTAGTAAAAGTCTTTTTTTTTTTTTACATATTTTAGTAAAGAAAGAATAAGGATTGTTGTTTTCAGTTACTCTGACCCTTCCAAGTGACATGGTGCACTGTTAATTTAGACTGCTTGTAAAACCAATCCTAGGTGTTGTTCTATATAACTGGTAATCACATTGATGTTTTCAGATTGCATTTTTAACATGGCAGCTAATCTGGGATTTAGTCCCACCGTTCATTTGCAGATAAAACTCCCACTGCAAAATTGGACTTAATCCTGTGAGGAGTTTGGCATCCTCTACCGCCGTTGAAATCAGTAGCAATTAACTGCTCCCATAACACATTTGCCACTGAGAGGATTAGGCTCCATGTTTGTGTAAGAGATTCTATGAGAATTCCTTTGAAGTACTAGTTTCATAGGGCCAGATTTTTAGCAGGTATAAATCAGAAAAGCATTGTTGATTTCAGTGGAACTACTTGGGTTTACAACAGTTGAGAATCTGGCCCAAAGAATTTATTTCCCCCACAAAATCAATCACATGGTAGCAATAAGCTTTGGTGGATGGGTGGGTTGGTTGGTTGGTTGGCTTTGATGGGGTGTTGTTTGTTACCAAAGAGATTATGAAACTTTTGCTGCTTTATTTGTTTGGGGGAAAACAATTAAATGACTTTTACAGCATTGTTCCTACTGCATTAACCAAGCAAATTGTAACTTTATTGGTTGTTGTTTTGTTCTTTTTGTTTTAGGTGAAGCTTCCTTTTCCTGTAGATCAAATCACAGATCTTCCACGGAATGATTTCCAGATGATGATAAAGATGCACAAGTTAACCTCAGAACAGTTAGAGTTCATCCATGATGTTCGCCGGCGCAGTAAGAACCGGATTGCAGCTCAGCGCTGCCGCAAAAGAAAACTGGACTGTATTCAGAACTTAGAATGTGAAATCCGCAAATTGGTGAGTTACTTGCTGTAGCCTCAATTAAATCTGATAATGGGGCTATCAGTTAAATGATGGACAAATATTCAAAACAATTCCAGTGCAGTTTTTAGTTAATTTAAGTTCAGTGAGGTAAATCTCAATAACCAATTTACTTTTATTTCACAAAGGCAGATAGCTGAGTGGGGTTTTTTGTTGTTGTTTTGGTTTTGAATCAAAGCAATTACACTTCACCCAGATTCACGCTTTCGTGTATATGTCAGTAGTTATGTCAATCAAAATACCTTATGATAATCTCAAGGGAATGCAGTGCATAATGGGAGGGAGGGAATATGTTCTTAATTTTATTTAATTTCAGTACACAAATTAATTTTTCAGTGATACTTGATTTAGAGTGTCAAGCACTGGACTGGAAATCCGAAATACCAGAGGCTCACTGCCTCAAACCAACCCTCTCTATGGCCTTGTACAAATCACTTAATCTTTCTGCCTCAATTTTTCTATTTGTGAAATTATAATTTTAACATCCTCACACAAGTGCTGTGGAGAGTAACAAGATGATGTCTTTAAAATACTTCAAACATGCAGTGTTTGTAGACCATGATTATTATTACTATGATGGAGTGGAGCGCTCAAGTGTATGGAATAATCTCCATGTTGAGATTATTTTCGTGCGTTTAGTGCAGGGTTGTTCTTATTTTTTTCCTGAATGTTTCAGCTCACCACAAGTTATTTTCAACTTCTTAACTTAGCAAGTAGCTTGAAAATATAGCAAAGAAACTGAAAAAGCCTTGAGACAAGGAATCTAAATATCCAAAGAAATGAGAGCTACCCAGCAATAACACTAGAAAATCTCTGAAACCAAAGTAATATAGTCCCAGACTCACTGCCAGTTTCATTTCATGGCTATGACCTGATCAGAAAGCCTTGTCTTTTGGTCGCAATAACACTGGCCTGAAAGATGACTTTAGAAAACATCCTCTGTTCTAACACTGCTACCTTTTTCCATAAAACATTCCATGACATTTTTTGCGATACAGAATACATTAAAAGAACTAAATGAAGCACAAAAGTTAGGAAATGCCAAAATTAAGGTAGCTCGTGCAACCTTAACTCTGCCCTTTTGCATATACTCACTCATTGTAAAACAGCAATCAATTTCAGGTCACATACTAATTTTTGCATAAGAAAACCAATAGCAAAACTCCCATTGACTTAAAGGCTCAAGGTCTTTATCTGAAATTAATTTGTCACACTGTGTACCCCCGGGTGACCAGTAAGTCCCCATTTCTTCATGTATATAATACCACCTGGAGTGCTTTATTTTTTATTAAGGATGGAATTTTTTTCATTGTCCTTATTTCCCAGACCTTGGCAACCTCCTTTACACTGGTGATCTAAGGATGGGCAATGTGTGAAATGCTATTCCCTGCTCATGACATTGCATGTTTCTCTCACAGACCCATCCATCCACCCACTTGCATTCTCCCTTGTCTGCACACAAATAATATACATTTTCTTACATAATTTATTCATCTCAAGATGCACTTGGGCATCTGTTTATTTTTATGTTTTCTTGGTGGATTTATCAATATTTTGGCAGGTGGTGTTTTTTCATGAAAACTGTTCTCTTTGTCTCTCTCCCATTCTCATGGCTGCATGGAAACGATATGATTCCGATGATGGGTCTGAAGCTGACATAACATTGATGCCCATTCTCGTCTTGCAGCTAACTTTCATACATGCACTTTTTTAAATGATCAAGAGCATCTTCAATATATAGCATGAATTACTGGGTGAAATTCAACGCCCTGTTTAATGGAGGCAGTCAGATTAGATGATCATAATGGTCCCTTCTGGCCTGAAAATCTGCTTTTCTTTATTTGTGTAATTTCAGGCCTTTTCTTTACATTTTTGCAGCTTTTTGCATTTTTGTCAGTATTTTTCATTAGATAAATCCTCTGGTCTCCTTTAGAGCATGTGTGTGCGCGTGTGTGTGTGTGCATCTATGTGCCTGCACACTCAGTCTATCTACTCAGCCTTACCAATTGTCAAAAATGTATCACCCTGATTCACCACTCTCTCCATTGAACACAGAGTTCAGTCCCAGGCCTTTGTCCTGATTTTCATAGCTCTGCATGAAACTGGTCCTGGCTACTTGAGACTGTCTCTCTAGTCCTAGCTATAGCCACCCAGAAGAGCTTTGTTCCACTGGAATAATGAAACTGTTGTCTAATGAGAAGAGACTTGAGGACAGGAGACAGCTTTCACCTGAGCCTCTAGAACTCGCTGCCAAACAAAAGAACAATGACCATTAACTTTGCTGCACTCAGAGCAAATTATGAAACCCAACTAGGGTGACCAGATGTCCCAAATTTATAGGGACAGTCCCAATATTTGGGGCTTATTCTCATGTAGGTGCCTATTACCTCCCACCCCCTGTCCCGATTTTTCACACTTTCTATCTGGTCACCTTAAACCCAACTATCTTTATTCTTGTTTACACCTTAATATTTTTCTATGTTAATTAAAAAAAAAACAAAGCAAACCTGTAAGCCTGTCCTTGCCGGCATGGAAAGGAGAGAGATCTCACTGGTGTGTTTACTTGTGGGACACATTCTAGTATGATAGTGATGGGTGCCAATATAAGATCCTAAGTGGAGGGATCTTAGGTAAATAATGCAGAGGTCAAGTGTGACCACAGTTCACTAGTTCCTAATGGCTAATGTAGAAGAATTGCTAATCTAATTCACGCATAATGAAATTCACTTGTGGTGCATGAGGGCAGCGTGAGACCTTCTGCATCACATGAGGCTCACTTAAAAGATTTGCCTGAGAGAGCACAGGGTACCCCCGTTTGCTACAATTTCCATGGGAGTCACACATGCTAGCTGCACACAGGCAGGAACAGAAGGCCACAAAAGGAGCAGGCTCTGTCAGGGACCAGGGAATCACTTTTACATTAGAGCCTGTGGTCCCAACAACCCGTCCAACTGGTGCAGAAGGGCTGTAGTTATTGGTAGGCTGGAATGTAAACCACAGAGGGAATGCACAGTTATCCCATGATCTTGGGTTTTAGGGTGAATTTTACTTCCCCAACCCTTCCTCACTCTATCTGCTTAGAACCCAATTTCTCTGGCTTTATGCAGATAGTGGATTTCTCTCATAGAAAATAGTTCTGTTCCAAAAGTGTGTGTCACGTGACCATAGTCTGATTGAGGAAAACAGCCTTCCAAGAATTAGCGGCTTTATTCTCTTCAAACCAAACATCTTGCAGATAGTAGCATGCAAGCAACAAGTCCATGCAGAGCAGGTGGAGGACGAAGTATTGCATGTATCTGTGACTTATCCTGTGCCATACAAAATCAGAATGTTGTCTGTAATTTTACAGAGTGGATAAAGCAACATGTAAAACTGGAATAGAGCCTTAACTGCAGTAAGTGGCCTTTTATGAAGCTAAGATGCCTTCTTTCTTTTTCAGGTGTGTGAGAAAGAGAAATTACTGTCTGAAAGGAACCAGCTGAAAGCATGCATGGGAGAATTGTTAGATAACTTCTCATGTCTTTCCCAAGAAGTGTGTAGGGATATGCAGAGCCCTGAACAGATCCAAGCCCTGCACCGATATTGCCCTGTTCTCAGGCCTATGGATCTACCAACAGCCACCAATATCAACCCTTCACCAACTGGAGTAGAGCAAAACCTAGTGACATCCCAGTGTGTTGGAGAAGGCATGCAGTGCTGCTCAGAGCAAGACTCTGTGCAACTAGGAGCTCACTGGCTACCTAACAACGTCTCTGAAAATTGTACAGCCGGAAGAGGGCTTGATGGAGCTGCCCAAGGTACTTACTCAGAAAGAGAGCTCCCTCTAGAACAGAGTAGCCAAACAGTGACAGTAGACTTCTGTCAGGAAATGACTGATAAATGTACAACAGATGAGCAGCCTAGGAAAGATTACACCTAGTGACTTGTAACCTTACATTACACCTGGTCAGGTGTTCTTCAGTCAGCCAGTGGCAGTATTCATTTGTTGTCTAGAAGAACGTATTTGGTGCACACTACAGTGGTCTTAGCAGCAATACTGTTTTTAAGTATTCCCTCCTCTCTACAAGCAGGAGTTATCTTCACAATGGTGCTATCCCTTGCTCAGGCAGGGAATTAAACAGTGGCAACACTGTCTGTTTTTGTATGTTAATTTCAATCTTAACAGGGATGGACATAACACCTCTGAGGACCCAACTGCAGCTTTTTTCTCAGTGACCCATGTCACAAAACCCTAACTCAGGAATTTCCTCTGAATGTTCAATTTTTCATTGAAGACAGCTTCTTTACACATCAAAGTTTTATAGCTAAACTGTACATATTATATATAATATATATAAAATATATATCTCCATATGCAAAAGTCCCTGCATGCCTCAATTTTTCTCATCCTACAACTGGAAACTTTCATTTATATTGTATAAACAAGTTCCAACATTCCTTTTTTGTCTTTAATGCTAGAACTAGTTTGGTAACTTGTTACATGATTTTTTTTCTTGGTTCACAGTTCAGCAATATCATTCAGTTTGTACTTATTTATAAAATTTTAATGTTGGAAGCTTATCTGAGATTTTAATTATAGCCAGGTTTTTGTTTTTGGCACAGCCATGTTGTGCCATTTGAGCAATGTGGATTTATTTTATTTTCTTGCAGATACTGTACAGTAATGGTCAACTTTGCCACTTGCACTGAGTTTCTGGTCAAACCTCTTTTCATAATGAAGTTGTGACTTCAGTATAACTTGAGTATACTGTATTCTTTGCTTTATAGTTGAAAGAAAATTATAAAGTTTTAACTAATAGAAAAAACACTCAGGAGATGATTATGTAGAAAGAACAATCTTGCCAAATACTGAATTCACCATATAATGTGTAAAAGAAAATCTGCTTGAATATTTTTATATTCTTTTTCTTTCCCAAACAAAGTTTAAATGCTGTTAATTATGATTTTGGACTATATGGTAAGATGTATTTTGCTCTTTAAAAAATATAAAAAGTGGATCAGTCAAGCATATGTTCCTAAATTGGGGTCCAACGTCCTCAAAGCCCATTGAAGTAAATGGAAACACACCCATCAACTTCAATGGGTTTTGGATCAGACCCTGAATCTGCACCCTTTCCCAGGCAAGTAGTCGCTACTCAGACGTATAGTCCAGTGGTTCTCAACCTACTTACCATTGTGGGCCACATATGCAGCTCTCTGTGTTATGTGGGTCACATCCACACAATATATATACTACCTGTATGGCCCTGAGGATGTCACATGGGCCGCAGCTATATACTGATTGGGCCACAAGCAGGCCGTGGGTTGAAAACAACTGGTATAGTACTATTGGTCCTGATTTTGATCTCCCACCAGTTTTACCAGGGTGTTACTCCATTTACTTCAGTGGACTTACTCTTGATTCTCACTGGTGTGAGATCAGAATCAGGCCTATTGAAATCTGACTAGTCATGTAGGAAAGAATTGCAAGATCAGGCCCGTAACTGAGACTTGCAGATGTTTGCTTACAGAAGTCAAGTGAATGCTGTATCCCCTAAGGAGCAAAACGTTACCTGATTTGGTTGCTTACCATTTGAAGTGTTGTGTTATAGATTCCTCTTATTCTACAGCATTGCCATCAGTACAAGTCAACTTCTAAAAGAGTGCTGTCTCACAGGAGACTGCTCAGAGAATTGGCTTAGTTGTAACTGTATTGAATTTGTATCTCAAGTGATACGGTGAAACAGGTAATCAGTGAATTGTGTTATGATGGCGTGGGACAGCAGCTTTCCAAGCATAACATCTATGTACAGCATAGGCAGAAAAACGTCCTCCTAACATTTTTATTATGAATTAGTAGTAGTAGTATCAGTATTAGTAGTATTATAAGTGTATTGAATTATATTTTGTGATTCTTTGCCCTATCTGCGCCAGGGTGTGTGGCTAGTACTGAGGCTTTATCCTGGACAACACCACCCATGCTCTACAGATTGACATTGTTCACTCTTGCTGCAAAATTGACCAGCTGGGCACACCTGTTTGAAAAAGCAGCTTTTCACAAGCACTAAGTGACAATAGGTTCTATTGTGCTAATGTTTACACTGCGGGTGTGTCCTGGTGCTCTTTTGAGGCACTCAGTAAATCAGCATCTTTTCCTGGAGGAGGAATCAGCTCCCTCTCTCCTCTATTTTTGTGTTTTGAGATTGTGCTCATGGGCCGTCATGGACTTGCCAGTCTTGCTTCTGCTCTCTTCTCCCAAACGACGGTAGCCTAGCTACGGAGGAGGAAATGCATATAGCATGTGCCATGTTTGTTGAAAAATGTTTTTTCTGCATGTACAAAGAAATTAGTATATAATGTAGGATATGTGATTTTTTTAAAAAAAATCATAATTTATGTTTAAGTATTAACCGTTTCTGTGCAAAATCCTTATCTTTAAATGTTCAGAGATATCCAAATGCCACAAATTCCTAATTCACACAGTTGAAGAAGGGGGGAAAGTCATCCTTTCTTGTAAAAGATAGAGATCTAAATATATTGGAACACTTCCCACCCCCAGCCATTTTGTGCAGCAAACTGAGCTAGAAGCTCTTTCTGGGGAATTTGATTTTCCTTTGAATTCATTGACGTTGCAGAACAACTCTGTGTTTTGCAGAGATGTCTTGTTTCTGTGAGACCATAGTGAAAGCTAGAGTTTAAAACTAAATGTGAATCACATTATAGCATCATAGCTATTTTTTTTGTCAACTGACAGTATTTTAAAGACTTTCTGTTGCCTTTTTTTTTTATTTTTAAGTGACCACCTATATAGATAGATACAATGTTTTATGAGTATAAAACAAAG
This sequence comes from Terrapene triunguis, assembly GCF_002925995.2. Lineage (NCBI taxonomy): Eukaryota > Metazoa > Chordata > Testudines > Emydidae > Terrapene > Terrapene triunguis. The sequence goes on from NW_020664393.1 coordinate 18,875,044, forward strand.
TTTGAACTAGCTTCCTGACATGAAGATTTACCCTGCTAACGACTCATGTGCAACTGGTACTCTTGACCTAATTCCAACGGTTAAAAACAAACAAACAAAAAAGCCACCCACAGAACATGTGCTGCAGCTCTTGGGATCGACCCAGCTCACTCTGGTGCTGGGCCTCCTGATTTTCTTTTTCATGGGAACTGATATTTAAAACCACTGCTCAAATAAGTCTCTCTCTCTCTCTCTCTCTCTCGCTTTTCAAGCTTTTCAGGATGTTTGATTTCATTCTTCGCCATTAGAAGTGACTGATTTGTCATTGCTTCCTTGACCTATATTTACGCGTATATGTTTTTGCTCTTCTGAACCATGTGGCTCTCAAAACTGTTATTGGGTTAACTTTAAAGGGAAACATCTAGGAGAATTAGCTTCAGAACTGGACACGAGTTGAAATAAATAATCTGTAGTGAGATATTAAAACAGTTGACCAAAAATCCAATTTTAAAAAAAAGTTAACTACAATATTTAGCAAATTAAGAGGTTTAGCCAACAAAAATGTATCTTTTTAAATAAGGATCATGCAGTTATTCATGTAGAAAGCTGCCGTTTCTGGTCTCTAATGTATTGCTTTGAAATTTTGTGCTAGATTGGGCCGGGTTGTCATATTGAGTGCTGCACCAATATAGCATGAGTGTGAATTCTTGAGCATCTAGCTTTGTCCAGTCTACATCTAGTTCTCCTTTTTATTTACCTTTGCTATACTTGTATTGCCAGAAAACCTCATTTCATTTAGGCTTATTATACTTGTGTCAAATGAGTACTACACTATATAATGTATTTGTTTCTCTGCGTTATCTGGAGGTGCCTTGGAAGTAATTAAAGTTCATTAAAAGCTGATTCTGGAACAAAGAGGTAGCGGGGAAAAAACGGTCAGCCATGTTATCAGGACATCTCAGTATTTATATCACAGACTTCCTAACATATGATGACTCAGGCGTCAGAGTTTGATGCTGCAGTATAAAACTATTATTTTATATATTGTATGCGTAATTTATTATATGTCTTTCTAAGGATATATGCTGCTTTTAAGATGCACTATATTTTTGGATCTAATCCTTATATTCCCCCCCCCCCCCAAGGAAGTAAAAAATGTTGTGTTGCAAAGGCAAACCACAGTGATTAGTATGCCAACTGCTACCTCTCTTTAGAAGGGAGAGTGGAAACTAGATAAAAGTAACTTTGTCAATAAAGAATAACTGGCTGCCAGAGAAATTATTAATGCTGATAGTATGGTTGTTAATCCTAACTTCAACACTTTGTTGAGTCTTTATTTTAAAAAGCTTAAATAAAAATGCATATTTGTATAGTTAGATTTTTAATATTTAACCTTATAATTGCCAATTAAAGAAAACAAACCTGTATGCTGGAGTTGGCATAATCCTATAAGAGAAAATTTGACCTTTTAAGGAAAACATGATGAAACACTGTAATTCCAGAAGTTAGATCACATCCTCACTGGTGTCATATATTCCATTGCTGTTTATGTTAAAATAGAAATAAATCTGGGATTAGAGAACAGAACTGTAGTGTATTTTAACATAAAACATAGGGAATATTAGTCAAGCCTACACAAGCTTGCATTCTAATCTACTTCAAGTCCTCCACAGTTAAGATGATTACTTTGATTTAAATGAGGAGCAATCTTCGTCTCCTTCTAATTTGAAATATGTTTTGTGATGATTTGTTAGCAGGTTCCATAGTCTACATTTGCATCATTTTAAATGTATGTCTTTTAGATTCTGTCTAGAAAAGGTTTAGCTTCAGTAAGAGCAATGGAGTTGATGATGTAGCCAAGAGGATCTGCTGAGTATGGCATGTCTTAATGTTTCTAGTTACACCTTACTTTAGATAAAAATAACACAAAGAATTTATATTCTGTTGCCTCCTACAACATATAATGTGTATTTTCTCTACACATCAAGGTTGTATTGTAGTTTGTCTCTGCCAAGGCAATCCAAAACTTAGTTATATATGTAATTACAGTTAGTGTGTGTATGTTCACCTGTTTATAATACATATATGTACATTTATAATACTGTTTGGAATATTTCATGACTCAGGCATCAGACTTGATGCTGCAGAATACAATATATGTGTATATACATGTGCATTCAAAAAGTGTCTCTTTATATAAAAAATCTATTGTTGGTGGATTGTAGAATAATAAATTATTCTCTTTAGTGTGAAAGATATAATGGCATTACTTGCAATGACAAAGTGTACAGTATTTTCCTACACTCCACCAAGATAGGTAGTATTTATATCAAATTTTTTACTGTAATACACATATAATGCTGCCATTGGGCAAATAAAATCCCCTTTTTTGGCAGTGAGGAATGCTTAAAACGCTTTTTTTTTTAACTGTGACATAATAATTAGCCAAATCAAACAATAGGAAAAATAACAGTTGGGTAAATCCCATTCTTATTCCAGTTTTGTTAACAGCTATATGAAATAGCTGTTTATGTAGGTGTAATCCACCCACATGATTAAAAAACACACATGCAATGCAGAAATCGTCGCTTTGGGCTGATTACGGGCATACAGAAAATAACTGACTCTGAAAAAGTGGATAAGACAGAATTGTCAGTATTTGATTTTGTCCGCTTCTTAGATCTGGAGATGGCTCCAAAACCAAACAGGGATGCTTGGATCCACAAACTTTTGGGAGAGTCCAGAATCTGAACCCTGGGTTTCGCAACTGAACCCATCTCTATAACAGGGCCAAGCCAACAACCCTAAAGTTTATGGTGTGATGGGGGAGCGATTTCATTATCTGGATTGTTGTTCTCTCTTGGACCCATCATACTTAGAACACTGCATTTTCCTGAGACAATGTTACCCTGCATTTGTACTATAACTGAGAGAATTGTATGTGTTTAGATACTGTACTCGCTACTCATGCTCTGACCGAAAGTATCTGGATCCTTCAGACTAGCAGAAATTATACTAAACGCTTTGGTGATCTTTGATGCTTGTTATTTGCTATTAATTTCAAGCATCACCTTTTGATTTCAAGAGTGGAATTGCCCTAAGAGTTTGTTCCAGAACCAGTTGGATACAAGTGCACCTCTAATATATGCCTTACAGATTTCAGAGGCCATATTCAAAACAGGGTTTTATCCGTGTATGCAAGGGGGTGCAACCCCTCTTCTCTTCCTCCACAGGTCAAACAGTATATGGACAGTTTTCACACATATCTACCTGTATAATCCTCTGTACCTCTCATAACTGGTCAATGACTGTAACAGGTTACATCAGGTGTTTTTCTACATACTTTTTACACAGATTCTATGCGATTAATGTAACTTAATTCAATGCATCATTTTATTGTACTAGTTCTTAAGCTTGTCTTTATTATTTTTTTCTAGGTGACTGTGGTTTCTTGTGATTTTTATTGTATAAACGAGATGGCTGTTGATGCTTATTCTCTGTTACTAAGAATTTTTACCTTTTTGGAAAAAAAAGCATTGTTATGAACTAATGAATTTAAAACTTCATTTACTCATTGTAAATACAGTATTGTGCAAAAAAAAAAAAAACTTTCCATTCATTTGAATTGCTAGTGTTAACTGAATTTTGTCTAGACACCATTTCTGTTGATGAAATAAAGACATATCATTATGTATTGTATATCAACTTTTCTTGCCTCTGAAATTAATGTCCTATTAATGCAAGAGTAATGGTTGATTTCTGGAGGATATGTGAAACATGGTTAATCTTTGACCACATGACAAAACCTCCACCCATTTAGGCTGAGTACAGTACGACTGGTTATCTGTGCTGCAGGCAGGTCCATTGCAGGCAGGGCCAGCTCCAGGCACCAGCGTAGCAAGCAAGTGCCTGGTGCGGCCAATGAAGAGGGGGGGCGGCATGTCCGGCCGTTCGGCGGCAATTCGGCGGTGGGGCTGTCACTCCCTCTCAGAGCGAAGGACCTGCCGCCGAATTGCCGCTGTAGAATGAAGCAGCGGTAGAGCTGCCAACGATTGCAATCACGGCTTTTTTTTTTTTTTGCTGCTTGGGGCGGCAAAAACGCTAGAGCCGGCCTTGATTGCAGGACTACCAGAGGTGTGTTGATGTAGGACTGAGTGTACGGAGTAACTCTCATAACTATATCCCCATAGTACTGATTCAAGCTAGTTCTGCTCATCCTGCATTCTCAACATCACTTAAGTAACCACTGTATTTTTTAACAAAACCTTAGAGAAAATAGAATTGTTTCTATGGAAATACAAAACAAAGCAAAAATTCCAACCCAGAACAAACAAGCAAACAAAAATCCCTGTAGCATTTGCAACCCAAACATTGCAGCATTCCACTAATGAATGGAAACCTAGAAATGAGTCTGGCTTATGTGTTAGCATTGTTCAAGCTGAGAGGAATGCAAAAAATAAAGAGCGTAAACAACAAAAAGCAAATTATATTGTTTTAATACTGTTAAGGTGGTGGTAACTCAGACAAGGAAGTTTAATGCGGTTTTTTAAAGTCTCCAGGCTGCAAGCCTGCCCCCACCCACCACCCCCGCCATCACATGAAGATTGCCAGGAAGAAGGGGATAGTGATGTGAGCTGCCTGCAATCCCAAGTCCATCTGGAGGCCGGGAGCTGGCCAGCACAACCCACAAAGGCCTTGATTCAGTTTGACTTAAGAGCGTGCTTAATGCTTTGCTGAATCAGGGCCAAAGTGGGTGTGACCTAGCTAGGCCCACTGGGAGATGCACACTAATTCAGCGCACTGCCCAGGAAGCCTCCATCGGGGAGAGCTCCTATAAAGCCATAGTCTTTTTATAGACAAAAAAGTACACCACAGACTGCCCAGCTTTGAGGATAAATGCCTCTGCCAGTGCCGCTGCCCCTGGAGATGTAACTTGCCCCCTTTTGCTTCTACAGGACTAAACCTGGCCTGTGATTTTGAACCAGCAGTGTCCTTATAAGTAAAATTAACCCCTCTCCTTCAGAAAAAAAGAACGGTGATACTACACTCCAGAGTCTTGCTGGAAAAGCTGGAACATACATCAGCAAAGGCCCCTTTCCTCTCAAGTTTGTCAGAAGATACTTCATCATTTATATCTCCATACAGCACATACTGTACTCCCTGTCTGTAGTCAAGCTTTGTTTATCCATCCGTAAGAAGTCACGGCTGCTTCTTTAATGGCTGGGGTTTTCGGTTTCATTTTTCACTTAAAAAAAACAAACAAGCAATAGCTTAACCAAACAGTGTGTAACTGAGGCAATGATCCATCCTTGAGGAGTATGGATGGAAGTCATTAAAACTAGGATAAAAGCACTATGCAAGTTCAGTGAGCAGCCTAATCGCTTTTTACACTTGGCGCTTTTTGGAGGGGGGGTGCTTTTTACTACTATTTTGGTGCAGCTGTCAGAACCACAAAGGCTTTGCATGATTAGGGAGACTGACATACCAACCAACTAGCTTGCTTAAAAATGTGATTCTCCACTGGAACAAATGGAGCATTGATAACAAAGGCAAGAGATGAGAGAGTGTCGTTGAATAATGAATAGGAGGAGTTGATGAGCACGTGACCAGGGACAGTGATATGGATAGTCTGGGAGAAGGTGCCTTATTTTTAAGATACATGGGTTGGAAGTGCGATTGTCCTGGGTCGTGCACATATTAGAAATCTAATAATCCAAAGCAGCTATTTCCTATCAAATAGTGAGGCCATGTTTTTTTCTTTTGTACAGCCCATATAGGAACTGATGGAATGAACAAAGGAATGAGATCTTTATAATCCTGGGCAGATGTTTTAAGGATCTCTCATTTAGCAAACTGAAGAAGAATGCATAAACTGCACATTAAAAAGCAATCAGACAATTTGATTGTGTGTACTGGTTGTTGTTTTTTTTGCAGTGAGGGTGTTGGCAATGAGGGAGACAATGTCAGAGTGGCAATTAATCCCTAAAAGAATGTGAGCTTCACTTTAGCCCAGGTTGCTGAACAGCAGCTTGGATTTGGGTCTCTTTGTTAAACCAGGAGGACTGTGCTACAAAGTCCTGGTGTGCTGCTTTCATCTTTTATTCACTGGCTAGTAGGCCCCGGGGAGTGAGATGTAAAAGAATCCTTCAGAAAACCTTCCTATCTAACTCACCCTTCCTTGCAAATATCTTTGGTCTTACCACTCCTTTGAAAGTATAGATCTTGCATCTTATAGAGATAAACACTACAGGCCTAAACAACAAGTTGTGCCTCCCAAATGTTCTCCAAGGACACAAGGCTATTTCTGCAGTAACTGCACACATGAAGCAGCTGCTGCTTGGTATATGTGAGCGAAATCTTGAGTTTTGAAGCAGGTTGTCAGCCCACAATGGGAGTCAGGCTACGTTGCTACGTGTGCTGGCATAAAACTTGGCGGTGTGTAAAGCAAAGGCTTTCTTCCATGAACTGCATCATGCTTTTTAGCTTCAGAATAAACGGAGAGGTTGCTTTTTTTGCTTCCTGCTGAGGAATGGTTTGTACCCGATTCTTTGGTTTGTTTCTTGTCCCCAGATTGGCATTATTTTTTCATGATAGATGATAGTTCGAGGAGCATGCTCTGAAAGATAACAAGAGAAAGAGAGAATGAGACTGAATGGTCTTAAAGAAGACAGAGAGGTTTGTTTTTTTTAAACCACCGTTACTAACCCAGGTTCCCTCAAAATATGGTTGGAATTTTAAAAAAATCTGTTTGTTTTAATACATTTACATTATACTGCCTTTTGCAATTGTAACAGAAAAGTCCCTATTGTATTTATACATAAAAGACCAAGTTAATCACTGCTGTAACTCTACTGAAGGGCCCAGTCCTGCAGTCCTGATGCTGGAAACATACAAGCAAATGAACGTACAACTTTTTTGTAGGTTTGCTAGACATGCATGGACAAAGCTACACTCAGCAGAGCTCCAGTTTCTAAAAAATCAGCCTGGTCTGTATTAATATACACAGTCCTCAGACAAGAGAGCCCTGAGTGCCAATTTCTTATCAGCTCACAAGTTTGTCATTTTGAGCCTGCATGGTCTGTTAGCCTGCTGGATGGCTAGTTTAATTGATCAAGTAAACTGTACAGGCCTTTGGTACTTCACCTGTCTTAATCACAAACTACATTGGAGCACTCCTGGGCAGAGTTCAGTTTGCAGCATATAAATAATCCAGAGCATTCAGGAATTAAGACAGTCACATTGAAACAAACGGCATGAAAAATAATAGCAAGAGCTGATGGAGGAACACAACCATAAAAAATTAATGTTTAAAGCTTTTCTAACAGCTGAGTAGAACAGAGCAACTTTGCTCATTTCTCATCCCAATGCTATGTCTTGAGGGGGCTTGGCTGGCATATTCCAGGCTGTTCTGAGTATCAAACAGACCCACAACATAATTTTAATATACAGTCGTTTCCATTGGGAGGGTGACCATTTGTGTGTTAGAGTCCAAGCTGAATAGCAGGCTCGCAGCTGTCTGCATTATCTCCAGTCACTACTAGCCATTTGCCCAGTGAGGAAATAACCCAAAGCTAAATGGAGAAGTAAACAGCGGGGGGACAACTCCCAGTGACTTCAGTAGGGCCAGGATTTCACGCACTGATACCTTCTCCCTGGCAAACGAAAATCAGAAATCCAATTTGGGCCTGACCGTATGAGGTTCTGAGCACATGTAACTCCCATTATCTTCACTGAGGATTGAGGACACTCAGGTCTGGTCTAAACTACAGTGTTAGGCAGCTTACGTCAACCTGATTATGTCAGTGTATATACTACAGCCTTGCTCCTGCCAATGTAAGTGGCCTACTATACCAACATCATAACTCCACTTCCACAAGAGGTGTAGGGCTTATGTCGGTGTAGTTAGGGTGGCACAGTGTCCCTGTAAGACACTGCGTTACTTACATCGATTGGCGGTCATTCTGGTCAGTTTCCAAATTTCCAGTCTCTGCTTCAAGCTGGGCAACTGCCCAGGCTCCCTGCAGGGAGCTCTGCTTCCCCCTGGGATCCTGACTCCCTGCTCCGAGCCAGCCTGCTGACCAGGCTCCCCACTCCAATCTGCACTGCCGCCCAGGCTCCCAGCTCCCTGTTGGGAGCACAGCAGCTGACCGGATTCCAGGCACGGATCTCCCCACCAGAAGCCTGGCAGTCCTTCCCTCCACCCCCCAGGCTCTCCACTCCCTGCTGGGAATGGGGCAGCTGCACCAGGCTTCTCAGCTCCCTCCTCCCCAGCGGGAATGGGGCAGCTGACTGGACACCAGGCGCAGAGCTCCCTGCCAGGAGCCCGGCTGCCCCGCCAGGCTCTCCGCTCCCCACTGGGTAATTACTGTGAGGGCTGTAAATGGACCTAACATAGTTTATAAACATAAGTTTATAGTGTAGACATACCCTTAGCAACTAATGGGATCAAGCTCAAATAGGGCATGTCTACACTATAATGCTATCCCGTGCATTAGCTCCTCTTTTCTTTATCTTCGTTCCTGCTGTATCCCAGTCAGAAAGGGTAAGGGATCTTGCCCTTCCACTCATGACTGCTTGGAAAGTAAATTTCTCCTCTCTCCCCTTCTTCACTGTTTCAAGGGAGAATTCTGATACCTCATTTTCTGCTCCCCATTGAGAAGTTTCAGATAACTCCTACACCATGAACCAAATAGCTCCCAGTTGCCTGGCATTCAGTGCAGACAAGGACATTGCACTCGCTTGCTCCTGGACACAGACATGGGAGAAGTTCTACTGAAATCAATAGGCTTCCTCATGAGAGTAAAGTTACAGGCATAAAGGTTTGCAGGATCAGGTCCTTCACTGGTCCACTTTGTGGCTGATCTAGTTAATATCACAGTGAGCCCAAAGGTTAAAATATCACTAGTGTAGATAGTAAGGACTGAAGCCTCAGTAAACCCTCACTCATGAATGTAATTGTGTTGAAGCCAATGGGTCACTTCGCATTGACGTCAGTGTGACTTCTTATCCAAGGGAGGACTGTTGATGTGAGGAAGACTTGCAGGATCTAGCCCTGAGGCAGGATTCCATTTTCTCCTCAGTTACATGGCTGTAATCCCCCTTGATTAAAATGGGGGGGGGGGTTATAGCTGTGTAACTGAGGGCAGATTGGGCCCAGAAAAGCTCGGTGTACATCTTCTATGTGAGTCCTGGGCAGGGGTTAAGATGTCCCGCTATCCATGTCCCGATTGCCCTGCTGCACTGCAAAGGTTCTGTGGGAGCTGATGAAATTCCTCACTACTGTGGTTTTGGAACCTCTGAGGCTGATCGTTCGTGTTGACATCAGCATCCACATAGATGACAAACTCCCTGAGTCAGCTGAGGACTTCTTGAAAACAATGGTAGCTATGAGACTATCTTAGCTTGTTGCAAACTCACTCATACAGCAAGTCATGCTGTAGTTGTTGTGTTTGGTTCAGGTAAAGGCAACTGAAAATTATACCTGTGTCATGGAGTGAATATTCTCTCCCAACTTTGTGGCTGTAGCACTTCTCTCCTGTCAGAATGAAGGGCCCGTTTTGGTGGTCTGGCCTTAGGGTAATGGAACTAAAGGATTTTCAGAGAGCTCTGAGGGAAAATGTTGATTCTCCAAAGAATCACTCTGTCCAGAGGATATTTTAACAATCTTTTGGCCTTCCCTACCGGTGTCCCCTTGATGTTCTCTTCTCCAGGTTCACTCTTACAGCTTACTTTGGTTTATGAATCACCTCTGACAAATGAAGTGATAGGGTGCTCATAGTAAAAGTCTTGGGTAAAAGCTGAGTAAAGATTTTTAAAATTCTTATGCCATGGCTGTGCATGAAGCAAAGGAATGGCTCTTAGTCTCTACCAAATTTCAGAGAGGGGTTCTTTAGACAGCTTGACTAATCTGGACTGTCTCTGCTCAATGGCTGGTCTGAGTCCCACATTGGGTGATTAAATTTATTATTTTGCAAATAGAATTGAGCTGATCCAGAGCAATGCATTAGCATTCAGGAGCACAGAGCTGTATCCCAAGTGGCAAACTCAGTTTAGGACAGTATTGCTTAGAGGTACTCCAGATGTTGAAGAACTTTGTGCTACATCTGTGTTTAAGGTCCAATTTTTTCCTGACTGGTGAGGGCCAGTAGGGAAGTACTAGGAAGATGCTCCTGGTCTTCTTGACACTTGTCAATCTGTGTAGAAACTTGTGTTTGGCCAGGAGACTGCACTGGTTATATTGGTCTATTATCTCCTCCTAGTAATGGATAAAAATCAAGCATCTATGATGATATTGCTAGTTCTGCCAGCTGCCTTCAATATCATTAACCATGGGATGTTGTTGACTCGCATGCAGGCCCTAGCAGCAATGATGGCATTGATTCTTTTGTAAATTCAAACGTTTTTATCTGAGAGAGAGCTTAGGCAGCAGTTGTAGGCAATTGCTTTGCTTCTCCTAGGAATCTCAACTATGGGGTGCAGCAGGGTTCTATCTATAATGAGGGGCTCCTGGAAGGATTAATGGGGCAAAGATTGTGATGTTTTCAGATGCAGATGATAACCAGCTTGGCTCTATCTCATCCAATTGAGGTGATGTTGCTGAGTGCCTTAATCAAAATCTGGTAGAGATTGGGGCATAGATGAAAGAAAAAATATCTATCTGAGACCTATTCCAGCCAAGGTAGAAGTGGTAGTGGTAGTTTGGGGAAGTAATCATAAAAGACAGAAGAGATCATATCAACCCCTCTGTCTGAGGGTGTTTTCCCTCCATTGGTTGCCCAAATTAGGAATTTTTTTCACCAATGGCAGTGCAGAGTGGAGTAGTATATTTCTGGCTGTTTAAATTGTTGTTTGAAAATGTATTTAGGTTTTGTGCTGTGTAGGTTTATCAGGTTTCAGGGGGGCAATTCCTTGTCTGGATTATTATTTTAAGTCATTATTAAACGGAAGTAGAAATAGTCTTTCTTGTACTTCAGTTTAAATTTTTAAAATGTTTTCATTTTTGCTGTCTTATATTAAGATCAGATAATTAATCTTCCCAATGCTCCTGTTGGGGAAGTAGGTAAATAATATCATTTTTTAAAAACTAAACCTTATTGTGTGGTAAAACTCCCATTGATGTAAATGGGAACAAAGTTTGGCAAATGCTAAGTACTTTTGACAATTCCAGCCATAATGTATAGAAACCATAGGGATAGGGAGGCATTAGACACATTATGGTATAGTTTTTTTGATTTCCTAGGGCAATATTATTTATTTAGTTATTTATTTATTTATTTTTGGTGCATTGGAAGATTTTGATTGTTCTTCATCAAGTCTCTTAGCAATATTTGTACCAAATTGCATTTGCTGCAATAGTGATCAAATTGTATGTAACAGCATGTCTGCCTTCGGATCGCATGGATACATTGTGGGCAGGAAGTGACAGATTAGCTGATGTGTGTATACAAATTTCAAAATGCTGGTGACATTCACACAGACAGTGATCCATGAAGTGTGTTTATCACAAACACTGGCATGCAGAACAAGGTGTGCTGCTTTCAAGAACATTGAAATTGTTTAGTTTTGCAAGTTGAATATATTTCTTTAGAAGACCTGGTCCAAAAGGCAAAATAGCAGATACTGTCATGTCCAGTATTTAAGAATGGCAGGCAAGACTTTCATTGATTTTCATTAAGATGCTGCTTAAGTTCTGTCAGGTTTGTTCTGGTTTTACTGTTTATCTTTTAAATAATCCCATTCTATTATATTCCAGTCCTTATGCTGCACTTATCATCATAGTATCTGAATGCCTACCAGTAGTGCATTAAGCAGCATGACTAACATCTGTCATGTATTGTTTGTTCTTTCATCCTCTTTCCATGGGAGAAGCATGTGCAGTGGAGTGTCTTGTTTTGGTTTGTTTTTTAGAAATATGCCTGTTGCTATGTATTTATATAGCAAGGTCAAAGAAAATGCACTTTGTACTTGTAATGGGAGGTTTGTCATTAGTTCCTGAGGGAGTTCATTCCACAGACAGATAGGCCCCTGAAAAAGCTCTGACTCCTGCACAGATGAGCTTTACCCTTATCATAGAAAGTCCCACTGTGCCAGAGCATCATAGTTGTTATCCAATGTCTTCATCCTGGAGCAGTGTGCAGTTTTTCAGATATTCTGGGCCCAGGCCATAGAGCTCCTTGAAGATAAGGACCCAGACCTTGAACTTGATTCAAAATTCTTTAGCAAGTCACTGTAGGGAGCCAGAGGACAGGTATGATTTGCTTGTGATAGTCTGTGTTGCTGAGGAGAAAAGAGACCTCAGCCTCATAGAAAACCAGCAAGATGGACTCTGAGCCCTCTCTCCAGGCAATATTGGAAACAACAAAGGGAAAATGATGATACTGTATTTAAGAGAATGAGTATTTTCTTCTGTATGGTATTTGCTGATTGTCTATACGTTATAGAGACTATGGCACAATTGAAACTGGCGGATACAAATGGTAATGTGCTGAATAATGTACAAATATACTTTCTGCTTGTTAGGCAGGGGTTCAGACGTGTAAAAAGGGTAGTTATTAAAGAATAGGGAGGAATGGAATGACATGTATTAGAGGGCCCACAGTGTTTTGAAATTAAGCTTGTTTTCTTTTAAAATCATTTTTGCCTCAGAATGTATAAGATAGTATCTGAAGGTCTGCAAATCCATACTTACTGGAGTATTCTCATTGAAATCTGTGCCTGCTCTCCCCCCCTCCGCCCCCCCATGCCAGTGCACCTCACTAAGTGTTTGCAACCGCTGAGCTTAAATTATTTTAAAATGCAACTTTGCTGGCATCTGGATCCAAATTACAATTGTTTATTAAAATCGAAAGTAAACAAGCTAGTTTCAGACAGCTTGTGTGGTTTTGGAATATGAACAGTTGCTAAATATGAAATTACCCACTTGCTGTATTATTCAGTGTTTTATGGCAAAAAAAAACCCCTAATCTAGTAGAAATTTTACATTTTTGATAAAGACGTAACAATCTAATTTAGGCAATAGTTTAACCCAAAGTTACAGTCCAAGAGAAATCCTGCCCCCTCAAGCTGAGGGGAATTTTCTCATTGATTTCAGTGGGGACAGGATTTTAATTTAATTTCTTGTACTGGAATGAACTTCTACTAGGATATGGTAAAATCCTTTAAAGATCAATTGGGGGATATATTGATATAGTTTAAATATATAAGAAACCTCAGTGACCAAAGCCAATAAAATGATGAATGGTCTGTTACTGATAATATTCACTTTAGAGGCAAAAGACAATCCCAGTTAAGCAGAGAGAGAGTTTGATTTGAAACCTCCAGGGATTGTGAGGCATGTATAGGAAATAATGACGTGTTTTTCTTTTCAATCCCTTTGCCATTTATCCATTGATGGCTCTGGCCCTCTACTAGCATGAGGCCAGGTATGTCGTTTGTCACTGTATCCAAACAACTCCCCAGCCACAGCCTGGCCATCCTGAGGCCTGCCTAAGGCTCAGACACCTTCCAAAGAGCAGTAACTCACACTAGAGGGCAGGACACTTTGCTTTACTTACCATGGACATTCTGCGTCCCATTGCAGAAGGGGGTGGTGGAGTGATGGGTGGGCTGCTCTCCTCTCTGCATTTGGCTTCAGAGCTGGAGCCATTCCTGGAGTCGGAGCTCTCCGAGTCACTGGCCAGCTGGTTCTCAGACAGCACCCTGGACAGGAAGCTGGCCTTGCGATTGCCCTGATAGTGCCCGCTGTCCGGAGAGTCACCGCGATCGTCCCCGTAGTCTTTGCAGCTGCCCACCCGGCTGTGTTTGCGGAGTACATTGCGGAGGGCTTGGGGAATCTCCAGCGGACCAGCACTAGTGGGGGTCTTGGCCGGCTGCACAGGGTTCCTGGGCGGCTCCGGGATGTGCTGTTCGCTCCCTGGGCAGCTCTCGATGCCCTGCTGGGGCTGCTTGTGGGTCTCCTCGCTGCTGGAGGAAGGGTGTCGGGATGGCTGTCCCAGGTGCTGGTTGGGGAGCTGTCTGTAGTGCTGCTCCCTTTCCTGGGGGCGCTCCGGGTGCTTGTTGAGACAAGGGACCTGTCCATGGTGCTGCTCACTTCTAGGCCTGTCTGTGCTGCACCGGCGCTGCTCAGCACCCATCCCTACTGCCCGCTGGCAGTGATCAGCAGGTGCCTGAAGCACTTTGTATCCTTGTACTGGGGGCAGGTAAACAGGCAGCCCACCCTGCTGGTTTGGCAAAAGTTTATAGCTGCTCTGGGGGGAGGAATTGCTCATGATGCAAACTTGTTGCACCACTGAGTTCTTCTTCAAGGTGCAAATGCTTGTCTCCTCTGCCATCGCTGCCTCTCTTCTCTGCCTCCCATGCAGGGTGGTCTTTATCTTCTTTATCCCCAGGTGGATAATCTCCAGGATGTTCAGGAACAGGGAGACGGCTGCTATGCTATGCATGAAAATCATAAAGATGGTCTTCTCTGTGGGTCTGGACACAAAACAATCCACCGTGTTAGGGCACGGAGGACGAGTGCATTTGTAAAGGGGATACATTTGAAGCCCATATAAAAGATACTGACCTATCATAAAGCCCACTTCCACCGCTGAGCGGGTCAAGATATGCAGGACATAGGTGCGCAATAGGGACCCTCTCAAGGGCGCTTTGTTCACTTTCTTCTGTTCTTCTAACTTCCTCAGCTCCCTCTCCATTCTCTTGTGCTCCTCCAGGACCGGCTCCAGCTCTTCCAGCTGGGCTCTCAGATGGGTTTTCTTCTTCTGCCTCTCTTTCTCAAGGGCCCTAAGTCTATAAAGTGCATGTCCCATGTACACTAGGGATGGGGAAGAGACAAAGATGATCTGAAGCACCCAGTATCTGATCAGAGAGATGGGGAAGGCTTTGTCATAACAGACATTGCTGCAGCCAGGTTGCTCAGTGTTACAAATGAATTCAGACTGCTCGTCATCCCAAACATCTTCAGCAGCCACTCCCAGCACCAGCATCCGGAAGATGAAAAGGATAGTGAGCCAGATTTTTCCCACGATGGTGGAGTGGATGTGCACTTCCTCGAGGATGCTGCCTAGCAAGTTCCAATCCCCCATCATCAGAGGCTCATGTCTGAAATGGAAAATCCCATGTCATTAAAGCATCCCACATTAAGCTGCATTTCTATAGGAACTGGAGATTTTCAGCTGTGTTCAATAATGTTTTTTCATATTTCTTTATGATACACCCATACGGGAAGAGATTTTAAAAGTTCATGAGTTTTCCAATCAATGGCTCATTAATACACACACAAAATTAACATCATATTAAGGAGGGGGGTGAAAGATGCAAAAGCAAGATCGTACTAAGCCCTTAGAGGCTGTTTTCAGCGATAAACTCTTGAAGCTGTTTCCTCACTTATTGGTTTACATCACATCCTTACTATTATTGAAGCAGTTGATTTTCTTTTTCATTATCATTGTTCATATAATCGTGCTATAGCTGGCAGCAGCTTCACCCACTCAATTTCTGTGGCAGTGGCTCTGGCTTTGGCTTTGAATATGAGACAGCTACGGCAGTGTGGCGATAACTCAGGCAGGCAAACTAAGCTCATTGACAGTACTTTGAAAAGTAGGCCTGACATGAGACTTTTATTGCTAGTACCTTACATCCGTAATAGACCCTTTCATCCCATGGCTTCCTACCATCTATGGGCACAAACGTGAAGTTTTCATATAGGCTCCAAACCTGCAACATCTGAGCACATTTCTAACTTTACACCTCTGGGTAGTCTCATTCAATTCAACAGGAATACTCACATGCAAAGAATTTGCGGGGGGGGGAGGGAGGCTTAGATTTTATTAGGGCAAAGTCTTACAGAAGTCAATGGAGTTTTGGCTTGATCACTAATTTTAGGATTTGTGAGTATCTTTACAGATAGAATGAGGAACACAACAGTGATATAAAGATTTTTAACAGTGAGTGTGGGAAAATCCATTTAATTAGCTGAAGTCCAAAGGCCCTTGTGCTCTTCACCAAATGGGACCTAAATTCTGCAACAAGAGCCCTTGGTTTCTGAGGCACCTCAGTGCAGCGGGTTATGGAAATTCTGTGGGAACTTCATATAAGTTCCCAAATCGATATTTAAAAAAAAATTTAATGTGAACATGGATGTTATATTCAGTATCACTTCCCTTATATTTCACTAACATGGTAAAATACTGGAAGCCACTGGAACCTCATCTACACTAGGGCTCTCACTTGTGCTTACACCAGTTCAGCTGAACTAGTCCTAGCACTGGTGGGAATTTTTTGCTAAAATTCCTTAGTGTAGGCAAAGTGGAAGATGTACAAGTGTGGCTTTTACTAGCCTGAGACTGAGATTATATTTGAATGTTCTTCCTTTATGTGTTTCTTCTCTCTCATATAAACAGTGTTTAAATGAAGTTATAAATTGTTTTTCACTGCCAAGTTCTGATAGAGCATCCTAGGAGTAGAGAACATCTCAACCTTTGGAGGAGGAAAAACAAGTGGGTTTAGCTGTGTAGGGAACCTAAGCCATATTTGGATTTAGGCTTGAGTAACTTTAGTTGGCCAAATGTTTAATGAAAGTTCAATTACTAAATGTTTGAAGCAGCTTTCTGGTTTGTAGGTAAAAGGTTATTAGAATAAGTTCATCCACTTGCCATAGACTTTATCCCACCTCTTAGAGTTCTTTTCCCAGTGTCTTAACTCACTGTCACGAGGATGTGTGGGAATGTGTGGGTAAGTAAACACTGACAAGTTAATAATTATATTTAAACAATGAAGACAGTGATGTCTTGGGCCTAAGTGAAAGTCTATCATTTCCTTAACACATGGTACTTTCTTGTATCCAGTTTTCAAGAGACATCCATTTGTGGTTATTGTTAAAGACATTCACACTCTAACCTAGAATCTTTGATGTGATTTCAAGATCAAGATGCCAGGTCATTGGCTCACATCAAATTACAACTATCAGCCTTTAACATATAACTGGCCTGTGAAGATATTGACATATCCCCTGAGGCGGAGTAAGGACATTGATCACTACAAAAGACTAAACTATGTAGACAGAAAGGGAGGGAGGCGATCTCTTGCATCAACAAGGACACCCAGAGTGGTATATTCTGTTTTCTTCCCTGGACTTGCCATCCAAAGAATAAGAGGTGAAAGACTCTGACCGTCTGCTAAGCCAAGCCTGAAGTCTACAACTGAGAGAGAGGAGAGACCAAATTCTCCCTCCCCCACATGCAAAAAATCTTCATTTCATCCTAATGATACCAGTAAATATCAACTTAGTTCCAAACTAATACCAGTCATGTGAACTGAAGACTTTAAGAACGTGTGAAAATCCTCTGCAGAGCAATTCAAGAACACTAGAATAGTTCCAAGTCCCATTAGTACAAGTGTATGTGTCTTTCTCTTTGTTTGTCACTAACTGTTCCCCAAAGTAGACACTAAACCCCTTAGTCTGTTACCTAAACAGCAAGAGATCTCTGGGTTAAATGAGTGTCGTTCTAAAGATGCAGAGTATGGGATTCTAGAAATAATTTTGTATTTGTGCCAGACTGCCAGAAAGATGTGGGCATTGTGTTCAAGTGGGGTGGAGAAACAGATTAAATAAACCACAGTTTGATGTAGTTTCTGTGAACAGTAAAACTCAACAAGAGAAGCCAAAAGAGGAAGTTACTAGGAAATCATTCTAAGAGCTGTACTTCCTTAAAACCAAGGGAAGAACTAGCTTTTGCTTTTAACAGATGCCTAGCAAAATTGCTGAAATCAAAGGGAACAGTTTATCCCCTTAACCTTCCTGTGACATACTAAGAGAATTGTTTCCCTTAATTTGTTTATAATCATTCGATGTAGTTACTTATTGTAGTAATTGGCGAGCCAGATAAATTAAACCATCAATGTATTGCTTATACTTTAATTATAATCTTGATTTGATGATTGCATTTTTATTGTAAACTAGATAAGTTAAATTAGCTAGTGACATTTTACTTAAACTCACATTTGTTTTCTAACTGCTTGCTTAACCTTTTAATAAATGGATAAAAGATCTGCTGGAATGGTTTATCTCCCAAAACTTCAACACAAACAAAGTAATGTATGTAGAGATAAAAGGTGAAGCTATTAAAATCATTCCTGAACCATCATACATTTTAATTATTTAAAATAACACCCAATTATCCCTCCAAGTGGGTCTTTAAAGAAAGCAGGAGGCAGTGGGGAGGGGGGAGGTCTTGAGAGTGGTATCTGTCTCTAACCATAGAGATAACACAACCAGTAGATGGTAGAAGTGGTTTCCTGCTGGCAAAAAATACGAATTCTGACAATGGCTCATTGTTACAGTACTTATAGTCTTGGCTGAAAACTCTCAATAACATGCATTATACTAATAAGCCACATTCTTTCAGTCTTTCTAGCCATCTTCACATTTTTTATCCTCTTTGGGACACTCTCTCAGCATTTCCAGCTGCTCTGGACTTTTCTTTTCCTTCTACATCCTTTATGGTTAGGGATGACTGGAAAACAAGAATTTCATTTTCATGGGAAAATGTTTGAGATTTTGGAATTTGTTTTCATTCCAGTGTGGAATGAAACAGACATTTCAAAAATGTTGAATGAAAAGTTGAGAGGGGGAGGCTAACCACCCTCACCCTCCAAGATTGGAACGGGGACTTCAACGTCGGTATCCCACATTACAGGTGAATACCTTAACCATTCAGACACTTGGCTATTCTGGTTCTTTTCTCTAGCTCTCTGATTTAGACCAGAAATTCTGTCCTGAACCTGAGAGAGTTTGTTTTCCTGACCATTTGAATCCTCACTTGAACTTTCCTTTTGACACTGAGAATTTGTTCAGGAAACCTAATTATTCCTGGTATTCACTTAGCTTTCCTGATGTATCTGGGATACCTTCTCTGCTCCACTCTATTTTTCCAGTATCCACAAAACCAGAGACATTGGAACTGTTCAGAAGAAAATAGTAATGAATTTCCCCTCTCTTTGTGGAATACTGTATTGGTATTTCTTATGTTATATAACAGATTTCTATTAAATTAACTATATTGCTATATACCTTCAGAATCCACAGAAATCTGGGGGGAGAAAAGGTTTGGCAAATTCTGAAACTTTCACTAGAAAATGTTACATCACAAGCTTTTTTAATGGGCACTGCGTGACCTATTTTTCAGATCTTGCAAATGAGATTCATAGTCTGTGAATTCAACAACAACAGTAATGCCATGTTAGCAAACACCCCTAGACCTCAGTGAATTCAATCAAATTATAAAATATCCAGCAGTAAAGTAGGAGATCCAGTGATACACCTAATCACACGCTTCCACTCCTAAGGCATTCAAGGGGCTGTGTATTCCTTAGCGGTGTTTGCTGATGGTACTGCACAGCTTCCCTGGAAAGGTGATTCACCCTATGGAAGGTGCAGCAGTGAAACTAAGAAATCTTATGTAACATTTGCTGGGTTGCAAGAGCCTGATCTAATGCTTGTTGAAGTCAGTGGGCTTTGGATCGGGCCCTAAGCGACAGGGCCTGCTCAGGCTTTTTCGGCAGCAATTCAGCGGTGGGTCCTTCGCTCCGAGAGGGACTGAGGGGCCCGCCGCCAAATTGCTGCCGAAGACCGCAAGCATCTGCTTCGTTCGCTGGTGCCTGCCCTGCTAAGTGAGGTGCTGGCTTGTAGATGCAAAAGCAAAGGGGAGACAAAGCCTTCTTTTAATGCCAAGGAAGAAGAGGCAGGGGAAACCTAGCATCTTTCTAGCAGAGGAAGAATAGCAATAATGTCCTTTGGCTAATGGGAGGCCAAAGCATCCATTCTGGGGAGGACATAGAGGGGCATGAACATACTGCCTTGACTCTGGCAAAGCATTTGGTTCTTAGCTTGCCTTTGCCAGTATTTAAATAGCTGTATCCTAGACTTTCTGGTATAGTTCACGCTTTTACTGCTGATATTATTTGAAGACCATTTATTTGAATGGCTGGGTTGGCAGAACAACAATGTGGTTTATATGGTGAAGGCTCTCCCTGCAATGGAAAAGCTAGTCTTTTTATGAAAACCATCATTCTGGAGAAAAAGCTAAAACCGTGTTAAGACCTAAAATGAAAGGATCAGCAATATTGTTGCAATAGTAATTTTCCAGTGTCCCTAACTCACTTGCTTTCAGTGGTATTATCTGGGCACCTTTTAACAATCTGATCTTCAATATCAGTCTCAGAGTCGAAGTAGCTGGGTGCGAAGGGAAAAAATCACACATTTTACACATTTTAAAAAACCCCTTACGATACAATGGTGAGATTTTTTAATTTTTTTTTTCTTAAATTATGAGAAGTACAATAGCTATTATATATCTTGGACATTTCTAATTACACTTTTTGAAATACCAAAAAGGCTCAGGTGACATTACAGGCTGTCCAAATGTGATTTTTATTTTTATATTAAACTTCTAAAAGTCATGCACAAAAATTATTGGGGAAAATCAATTTGTCTTGTGGGGAAAAGTGAGTTTGGCATTTTTTATTGATTTATTTTCTAATTAAATTTTAGTTTGATTCTTTTACGTAATTAAAAAAAATCACTTCTCAGTTGAATGTGTGTCAGTTTTGTCCACTATGATTTGCAAAGGCTGAGTTACAAACCGGTTAAATTCTAACAGATATTTTAAAGATACAAGTATTACCATGGACTGCTGTTATAACCTATCACTAAAGTATTTACAAGATCACTGCTGATTAAGTTACCAGCTTTTCCGAAGGATAATTTCTATGCAAAAAGTGAAATATTAATTTACAAATTCTTTTTCTGTATTATTTCTACATGTTTTAATTTGGATGTCTTCACTTCAAGCACATACACATATCTGTCTGCTCCACACTTTCCCCATACATGAGTTAAGATATTTTTCTGCTGCTTACCTTATGAGAAATTTCTTGGTTATTAGTGGCTTAGAACATTACAGATGGATTCTAGACTGTTGCTGAATGTTATAGCCCAGAGAGCTTCCTTTGAAATTGATATTCTTTTCGTTTGTTTGTTTGTTTTTGAAGACCAAAAACATAGATGTGGAACAGTTGGCACGCTGAACACAATTCATAGTTCTGTGAATGTGAATGCTGGGATCACTGAGCCAAACTATATATGCAGAGTTTGATCAGCTGGTGATGGAATGGTGCCCCTAGCCAGAATTATCATGCAATTATTTTAGTCAGTGGCTTCTAACAAAGGCATGTCCCAAGGCTCAGCATGTACTTCAATGCTTTATAACGTCCCTGCTAATTATTTTCTTCAAATCCACAGAGGCTATGCCTCCTTGCTGATCCGATTCATAAATGAACGTTTATTTTGTAAAATGAATAAATAACTTCCCTTTACTGTGCTAGAGATTCATATGTTTTCTTTACATTCCATTAGTTTCCATGTGAATCAATGGTGAGTGATCAATCGGTCATGTCCGATTTCACAGTCTGTTGCCTAGTGAGTTAAATTAGCATCTGTTAGGGGGATACTTTGAAACTATAGGCAGTTGAACATGGATATATATGAAAGTGGAAACCCGTAAAAGACTATTCAGAATCTTTTGTTAGCTGCACAGTTTTCCTGACAGTTAACAAATTCTGATGCTGTGTTTGTGATCCAAAGAGACCCAGATTTTCAAAGATGCAGTGTAAGGTGCAAAGTTTAGCACAGGGCTTCTCTTTTTTTTATCCCCCATAAAGTGGAATATTTCTTGAGAGAGGTTCTTATGTGGATCACTTCCCACTTCAGTTTCACAATCTCAGTTCCACAATGTCAGTAATATTTTCCATGTATTTTTTTCTAACTGTGCTCTCTGTCACAATGACTGACTGTAAATGTACAACTAAAAATTAAATTCCTCACCTTTTGTCTTTAACTCCATTATCTCTTGTTTATTCCGTTTCCTCTCCCTTCTCCAGCAGATGTAATATGACAGCCTTTTCCTACAATCACCCTGGACATAGATGCTGCATTTTTCAGCCATTTCTCATGAAGACACATTGGGCTTTCCTTGTTTTATTTAGCTGTACTACAGTAGTGCCTAGAGGCCCCAACTCAGATCTAGACTCCATTTCACTAGACATTGTACAAACACATTATAAATCCCAAAGAGCTTGCAGTCTAAATAGCACTTCCTTTCCCCCATCATTTTTTTGATATAGATTTTACAGATGGAGAACTGAGCCACAGCATACGTGGCTCGATTGGCACCCGAGTTAGCCTAGCCTGGGTGTGACCAGCCACACTGCAAGGCCATACCCGGGTTACTACATCCTCATTGGTGCTGCCGTCCCCCATGGGGGACTTCTGGGAGTGTATCCCATGGTTCCTTGTGCTGCGGTAAACTAAGCAGCAATATGATTTTTTACCAATGAATTGTGGGAGAACTTGGCAGTACTTCTGGGCACATGGGGGAATAGTGGGAAGCCACTAGAGGACTATCAGCATTCAAGTGATTTAGCCTGCATCCTCACTCCAAAGTTAGCAATTTACCAGCCTCCAAGCACCTAAACTCTAGCCCAGGGGTCGGCAACCTTTGGCACATGGCCCATCAGGGTAATCTGCTGGTGGGCCGCGAGACATTTTGTTTACATTTACATCCAACACCTGAAGAACTTTCCAGAGTAGTGAGGAAACCAAGGCAGGGAAAATGCATGTAGGTATGTTTATTTTGCCTAAAATTCTCTTTCTTTCAGGCTTAGCAAAGAGCAATGGGGTATTTAGACTCCTGTGCAAAGTACAGCCATGTGTATGTTTTGCTGGACTTTATCATGTACCCCATAACAGATGAACTGTAAACCAGAAGGCTCATGCCTACGGTGGGATTCTGGGGGAATACGTAATAGCTGCTGGAGAGGCTTGGGAGAGATGGCACAAGCTTCAAGACCTAGGCAATTGGACCATTGGGGGTCCTCATTGCCAAGAGGGGGTGTCAGTCATGAGGTCTATACCTAGCATGCCTGCCTAGAGGTCCAAAGCCAGGGACAGTGTTTAAATTCTTCCCAGCTTCAGCAGGCTAAGGGCACATGTGATTCAGCATTAGGATTCCCTTACAGCACTTTGGTGAGTGTCAAGCAGGGGAGCTGGACCAGATCTTTGATTGTTATCAATCAGAAAGAAGTGGATCTTGGATAGTTTCTTCCCTGGTTGGCCCACTACTTTATGGATTGTGAAACTGTCCCCTGTGAAACAAAACATTTACAAAGAAAGTGCAGGAGCTGCAAGAGAATATCTTAAATGAGACAAACGCCTCCTGAACAACTCTACTGCTGATCATACTACCCGAAGCAGAATTCTGTAACTAAGCCACAATACTCTATGAACCAGTGTTCTGACTCTCACGCTCATCTTCCTGTGTGACGGCAACTTCCCTTTCCAGAGAGCTGTGGCAATGTAAACATCTGTAAAGGGGCAAACTTACTTACACTGATCTTTTTCTTCCTGCAACCACTGCTATGCTGCCTCTCCCATCTGTAGCCCTATTGGCAACCTTGTGGGATCCCTTCCATCTAGAGCCTGCTAAGATCCAGGAACAAAGGAGCCTATAGTTTCGCTGTGCCCCATTGTGGCACCTCCGCCATCTGTAACTCTGACCACATCAAGGAGAGTCGCTACTTATGGCTGATATCCTGTTTAGGAAGTAATTTTGTGACTGAGGTTGTTGGTGGTGTCTGGAAGCTGCGAGTTTCACTTGGCAAAAATAACTTCATCAAAGTCCCCAGACGCAAATCTTCTGTAACAGCACTGTGATGTGCCTTTAATAAAATTAGGCTCCCAGAAAATGTATCATTGTTTTGATTCAGGACTTAAGGGTGATGATATAGGGAAGTGGCTCTCAACAGTTCCAGACTATTGTACCCCCTTCAGGAGTCTGATTTATCTTGTGTACCCCCAAGTTTCACCTCACTTAAAAACTACTTGCTTACAAAATCAGACATAAAAATACAAAAGTTTCACAACACACTGTTACTGAAAAATTGCTAACTTTCTCATTTTTACCATATAATTATAAAATAAATCAATTGAAATAGAAATATTGTACTTACATTTCAGTGTATACTATATAGAGCAGTATGAACAAGTCATTGTCTGTATGAAATTTTAGTTTGTACTGACTTCACTAGTGCTTTTTTATGTAGCCTGTTGTAAAACTAGGCAAATATCTAGATGAGTTAATGTACTCCGTGGAAGACCTCTGCATACCCCTGGTTGAGAACCACTGCTATAGGCAGGGCCGCCCAGAGGGGGGGGGGCAAGTGGGGCAATTTGCTCTGGGCCCCACAGGGCCCCCACGAGAGTTTTTCGGAGCCCCTGGAGCGGGGTCCTTCACTCGCTCCGGGGGCCCTGGAAAACTCTCGCGGGGCCCCGGTCCCCGGAGCTTCTTCCGCTCCGGGTCTTCGGCAGCAATTCGGCGGCGGGGGGTCCTTCCGCTCCGGGACCCACCGCTGAAGTGCCCTGAAGACCCACGGCGGGGGGTCCTTCCGCCCCGGGACCCGCCGCCGAAGTGCTGGGTCTTCGGCAGCAATTCGGCGGCGGGGGCCCCCTTCCGCCGAAGACCCCCAGGCCTTCTGAATCCTCTGGGTGGCCCTGGCTATAGGGTATTTTTGTTTGTGTTTTGTTTGGGGGTGGAAAGAAGCTGGGTTTGCCTGTAGGACAGACAGAAATGTTAGTATCTTTTTTTCTCTCTGTCATTAGGCTTTTCTGGGTTTATTTTTTGTGAAAGGTTTCCTGGGTTATAAGGGATAAAGTTTCATCTTGGGATTTGTAGAGTGTGTGGGGGAAAATGATAGAAAAATCACCTCCACTTAGGTTATGATACAAAATCATAACCACTTAGATGACTATTCAAGGTCAGGAATGGGTGATATGCAGGAGGTGGCAGAGTTGGGCACTTCTACAGCCTCTTCACCTTCACCATCTCACTGAATGAGTCTGCTTGGGGAAATCTGTTCAAGGAAATAGGAGTCTCATTGTCTTTAGAGCTTGTACTGAGAGAGCAAAATAAAGGTTATATGCCCTTCACAGCTATAAAAAGTGAAGTATCTGTTGATGTGGGGAAATTATGTACCATTTAGTCAGGCCTGGTCTACACTAGGAAATTAGGTCGGTAAAACTATGTTGCTCAGGTGTGTGAAAAATCCAGTTAAACCGACTTAACCCCTGGTGTAGAACGGCACTTGGTTGATGGGAGAATTCTCCCATTGTCCTACCGCCTCTAGGAAGATTGGAGTATGCTGATTGGAGAAGCCCTCCTGTTCACATAGGTAGCAACTGCAATGAAGAACTACAGCGGCACAGCTGCAGCACTTTTAGTGTAGACAAACTCTCAATCTTTTCTTCCATGGTCTACAGTAGAAGCTGCTGCATTTTATACTAATACAGCAAGAGTTAAGGAAGTTGCTAATCACTCTTTCTTTTATATAATGTGTCCATGCTCTACCCACCTCCCTTAGAGTACTTTGGGGCCATTGATCACAAAAAAAAAAGAGAGTGAAGAACTGATGAAACTATACTAAACCCAGCACTTGGAAGAGAAGAAGGTGATCAGAACTGTCAACATGGATTCATCAAGGGCAAGTCATGCCTGACCAACCAGATTGCTCTGGCTCTGTGGATATTGGGAAAGCAGCGGATGTGATATACCTTGACTTTAGCAAAGTTTTTGATACAGTCTCCCACAGTATTCTTGCCAGCAAGTTAAAAAAGCATGGATTGGATGAATGGACTATAAGGTGAATAGAAAGCTGGCTAAATCATCGGGTTCAATAGGTAGTGTTCAATGGCTCGATGTCTAGTTGGCAGCCGGTATGAAGCGGAGTGCCCCAAGGGTCAGTTCTGGGGCCGGTTTTGTTCAACATCTTCATTAATGATCTGAATGATGGGATGGATTGCACCCTCAACAAGTTCATGGATGACACTAATGTGGGGGTAGAGGTAGATACACTGGACGGTAGGGATAGGGTTCAGAGTGACCTAGACAAATTGGAGGATTGGGCCAAAAGAAATCTGATGAGGTTCAACAAGGACAAGTGCAGAGTCTTGCACTTAGGATGGAAGAATCCCATGCACTGCTACAGGCTGGGGACCGACTGGCTAAGCAGCAGTTCTGCAGAAAAGGACCTGGAGATTACAGTACACAAGAAGCTGGATATGAGCCAATAGTGTGCCCTTGTTGCCAAGAAGGCTAACGGCATATTGGGCTGCATTAGTAGGAGCATTGCCAGCAGATTGAGGGAAGTGATTATTTCCCTCTATTTGGCACTGGTGAGGCCACATCTGGAGTATTGCGTCCAGTTTTGGGCCCCCTCCCCACTACAGAAAGGATGTGGACAAATTGGAGAGAGTCCAGTGGAGGGCAATGAAAATGATTAGGGGACTGGGGCCCATGACTTATGAGGAGAGGCTGAGGGAACTGGGCTTATTTAGTCTGCAGGAGAGAAGAATGAGGGGGGATTTGATAGCAGCCTTCAACTACCTGAAGTGGGGTTCCAAAGAGGATGGAGGTAGGCTGTTCTCAGTGGTGGCAGATGACAGAACAAGGAGCAATGGTCTCAAGTTACAGTGAGGGAAGTCTAGGTTGGATATTAAGAAAAACTATTTCACTAGGAGGGTGGTGAAGCACTGGAATGGGTTACCTAGGGTGGTGGTAGAATCTCCATCCTTAGAGGTTTTTAAGGTCCGGCTTGACAAAGCCCTGGCTGGGATGAGTTAGTTGGGGTTGATCCTGCTTTGAGCAGGGGATTGGACTAGATGACCTCCTGAGGTCTCTTCCAACCCTAATCTTCTATGATTCAGTTACTAGTTAGTGATTTTTCCCTTGTCTTTCTCTTTCCCAGCTTTCACCTGAGGCATCTCTACCTGGTGCTGTTGTAGCAAACTGTAAAACCAAGGCAGTGGGTGTACATTAAATAGCAGACTGGCACAAACATCTAGTGTAGTCTTCAGCAACAGCCAGAAGCTCCAACTGCTAGTGGATAAATGAATGTTAGACTACTTACATCCATTTTCTGCTGTTGTCTATAGATGCCAGCCCACTCTGTCCAAGATAAACACCCTTCTACCAAGACTGCCTGATAGGTGGCCTGTGTAAAATTCATGTCCATGCAAGGGTGCCAGTGGAGTGGGGCTTTGTTGTGGGGGGCCTGATAGTGTCTTGCAGCTGAAAGATGGGGAAATAGAGAACCAGGGTTGCAAGATATGAGTTAGGAGGCTTGATTTTTTATCTAGGGTGAAGGTTTGGGAGATGTTTTGGGAAACATGTCATTGTGGAGTTGTGTCTCACCCACTCTTCCAAACCCAGTTAAACCACCTTCCTGATGCGTCTCTAGTGAGTGCTGCCTCAATACATCATCAGCGCCATAGCTGCCTCCAATCAAGAGATAAGGTTAGGTTGCAAAACAAGAGCTATGCTTTAAAACATCAGGTAGAAATATATATATATATATATATATATATATATATATATATATAATACTTTAATGTCACAATGGGTGTTCTATAGTTTAGTCTTACAGCCACTATAAGCTTTAAATGTAACACCCCACTGAGGTAATGTATACTAAAATTCTGACTTGAAGCTGTTGTAACAGATTGGCCAGCTAATGCCAACAAGGGCAAACTGTACTAAAACCTTTTTGTTTTTTCTTGAGCCAGATCTGACCTGGCTTAGGTGTCTACTTCCCTCTGAGGGATGAGGGTTAGGCCATACCCCTTTCCTTGGCATTTCCTCCTGGCTAACACAGCCAACTCTCCGCCTCAGCAGGCTGTCTTCTGTGAATTCCCTTTGTAGGTGCCTAACTCTTTCCATGCAGTGTATGGCACCTACCATTGGTGGCAGGGCCTCTTAAATTTAGGCATTGCAATTCTCAGCCTAAATTCCCCATGCTTAACTCGCTGACCCCTCACTGAACTCAGCTTGACTCTGGTGACCAATGAGACATGAACAGAGAGATGGATTGGGAAGGAAAGGCACCACGACTATACCCTTACAACAAAAAATAGATAAAGCATACTCAAGGACTGTGCCTGAGGCTGACATGTTACTCCACAACCGCTCCACCTGAGCCTTTTTAAATAAGGACAACACAAATTACTGTGGACAGCCTTCATCTGCTATTAGTCCCTTCATTTGCATGCTGTGATAGTTTTGCAATAGCCTTTGCAAATAAATAGATCAATATTAGCCCTTTATGATTATGAGCACTGCCTTCTCCTGCAGACTGTTATCCATTGGCCACATTTGTTTTCTGCTGAGATGTTGATACAGTCTGATTTTCTTGAATCCCATCACTTATGGCTCTAGCCTGCATTAGACAGTGGTTGCTTACAGTAGTGACTTTATGGACAGGAATGCTCAATGCTACATTTAGAGAGGGAAGACTACCAACCATTCGTAAGCAGGTGGAGGGCTAATCTCAAGAAACCCACTTTTGTTGCTGAACTGCGTGTTACTTGCTGCTCAATTTCATACCTTTCTAGGGAAGCTGAGAATTCCCTAAATTTAATTCCAGGTGCCTTGGACCCTACAGGCAACCTAAGTAGGTTCCAAGTTTCCTTTATAAGGAAGGCTGCATTTTAATTATGACCCATTGCAAGCTGGCTTTAGGTTGTCAGCCGTCTAGAAGTTTTTGATACAAATGATCATGGGTTGTTGGTTTGGTAACTAACTAGTAGCTGAAGAAGTGCCTTCTACGTCCAGTCATAACTGCCAAATGACACACTATTATATTCCGCATCCACTGCTGATACTAGCCCTCAAGGTTCTGTCCTATCTCCACTTATAAGCAATAGGGAGGTTTCTTAATGAGAGAGGCTGGGGACAGGTATTTGTACCTGGTGGTGGTGTGGTCCCCTTTTGAGGGCCTGAAACACCAATTGCACCTTCTTCTTCTCTCTCCACTGTTGAATATCCAACCTAATTTTGATTCTCTTAGAAGTCTAGTTACAGGCTGCTGAGCTGAATTCACTTTGGGCCAATGGTGCACCAGCACTGGGGCTCCCCTACTATGAGCTGAAATCACTAAAGAGCTAAAATTACTAAGAGCTGAAATCACTTGAGCACTGTGTTAACTAGTGGGGGGGCCTGAAGCTATATTGCTAAGCAGCTGGCAGAGCGGAGCAGTTCATGGGACGGCTGGAGCGGCTCGCGGTGAAGGCTGCAGCAGAACCCCACGGAGAGGTGGGGCAGTCGGCCTTGGACCATGTAAGGTGCCCCTTAACACCCCGTGGGGGGCCTCCCCATTTCCACCCAGGCTGGGGGGGGGGTAAAACTCTGCAGATAAACTTTTGAACTCTGGGGCTGCACTGACCAGGGACAGAGACTTTTGGGTTGCTGGACTTTTGGGACTTTGGGTGATTCTTGGGTTGCTGGACTCAAGAACCAAAAGAAAAATATTTTAGGGGGAGGAGGGATAGCTCAGTGGTTTGAGCATTGGCCTGCTAAACGCAGGGTTGTGAGTTCAATCCTTTAGGGGGCCATTTAGGGATCTGGGGCAAAATCAGTACTTGGTCCTGCTAGTGAAGGCAAGGGGCTGGACTCTATGACCTCTCAGGGTCCCTTCCAGTTCTATGAGATAGGTATATCTCCATTTAATATTAATGAGATTACTACACATTAGAGCATCACAATGATATACAACTAACTTTGCTACAGCATCTATGAGACATATTGGGGAAATGCCTGTATTTTTTATTTTCATTGTTCAAGTGTGTATTACTGCCTACCTAAATGCAGAGTGTTAAATCAAGAGGCTGTAAAGCAGTGGGTAAGGGGCCAAGCAGGAAGTGTTGTGGCTGATTACCTATCAGGAACCTAGCTTCAAGGGCACTAAGACAACAAGGGCTGGGCCATCAGCTGGTAGGCTAGAATGTTTTACTCTATCCAAGGATAAGCCTGAGATCAGATCCTCACTATTTTTGGAAAAAAGGCCCTGGCAGAAAGGAAGAGGAAAAAGTGGTCAGAATGGTGAGCCAGGCTGTATCAGTGAAAAAGCAGACTGACTGAGCGACTCTATAAACCATGTAGGCTGGGGAATAAGCCAACTCCACCTAAACTGTAGATAAAGATGTTAAGTGAATATGGATGCAGGTGTTTTTTTTAAAAAAACTTCTCTGAGCTGTGTGTACCTATTGGGAAAAATAAATCATAGAAACAGCTTCTTCAAAACAAATTATAACACTACAAATATGTTGTGTCTGACTTGCAAAGGGAAATCCTTGCAGAGGCCAACCCCAGTTGGACCTGCTCTATTAGTCCTGGTTGGTACACAGGAGGCTGCAACCCAGAGACCTGATCAGTGTGGTTGGATTGTGCAATCTCACCCCAAGGAAAAGTGGAGGCATAGGCCTCCCATGTGAAAGGAGTACACTTAGGGTATGTCTACACTGCAATTAAACACCTGCAGCTGGCCTGTGTTCACTGACTCATACCCAAGGGGAGACGGTCCCACAGCTTAGGCTCCAGCCTGAGCATCTACACCACAATTAAACAGCTCCTTAGCCTAAGCCCCATGTGACTGAGTTGAGTAGGCTGACACAGGCATTTAATTGCAATCTGGACATCCATTAGAGGACAAGAAAAGGGCCTCAGTATGGGCAACCTACCCAGGTACCATGCCTGCAAGTAGAATTTCTGCTTTGGAAAACCCCTTAATGCTATTGCCAACTGAATGTATTAGTTTCTACCCAACAGAATGGTTCAGCTCTATCTATATGAGGTGGCTTGTGTCTCCATGCTCCTACCTGATAAAAAGATTTACTCCTAAATAGCAAGTCAGATTATGATTTTTTTTTTTTTTTTTTGAGAGGAGGGAGAGAAGTTACTACATTATCTACTTTCCATGGAAAACCATCTTCCTCATGTGTTACTAAATTTAGATGTTAATCTCACAGCAGCAACACATACACTTTAGAAAGAGGGAGGGGAAACTATACAATTCTCAAATATTTTAAGAAACATTTGAGTTTGTTTTTAAAGGAGGGCTCAGTTTCCCATCTAGTCATTTTGTAGACGCAAATGTTTAACACATTAATAGTTCACTTAAAAATAAGCCAATACATAATTCACGTAATCAGAGTGCTGGCTCAACACTCATGTTTATTGTTCATGTGGAGGAAAGAGAAAAGAACTTCCCCAACATCCTCATTATTTATAGAAGCAGCTTTAATGCTGCTGCATAGCAGTAGCCACACCATTAGCCGACAAGTTGTTTTCATTTACCTGAGGTTTACAAGTTAGACTGTAGGTTTACATACAGTACATTTTGCATATATGGTATCAAAATTCTTATTGAATAAATTACAAACAATGGTACAAAACACTTCAAGCCAACACTTGATCAACAAGAACATAAGTGTGAACTTTACAAGGTTTTATTATTTTTTGCATTGCTCTTACAGTAAGCAAACAGTTTATACAAAATAAACTTGGAGTTTTACATAGTTAAAAATCTTTGGCTAAACAAATTATATATACATATGTACACAAGATATTTTACATAGCCATATGGGAACCTGTACACATATTTACAATAGGCAACATTTAAAAAAATAGTTTAACAATTTACAACAAAGGAATTCAAGTCAGAACTAAACCAATCATTTTTCTTAGTTATGAACGTAGAGAAACAGAAAGAGGGGCCACGTGTGCTTTATAATAATATTTATTGCTTGCTTTTGTGAGGGGGAAGAGGAGGGCCAAGCACTGAAAGCCATTAGCTTTTCTTTAGTGCCTTTGATACTGTACACATTTTGTTCTATAAAGAGAATTTTTTTTGAACATTCCCCAGCAGCAACTTCTAATTATTCCAGAAGAGCAAGCAAATGCAACTCTGCAAACTGAATATACAGAGAATAGACTTGTTAATCAGTTTACTTATGGTTTTAACAACTGGCACAAATAATTTTTAGGGCCAATACAGATACGCATACAAAAACTCCCACTGAAATCACTGGGGGCGGCCTTGTGTGCCTTAGGACAGAATTTGATCATTAGAAGCAATCAAGTTTTAGTAGCAAGTGTCTATAAGATGGAAAACTGCCAATTGCAACACCACAACCTATGTTTAAATAATTCACTACTTCTAGCATTGTATAGGGTGCTATATAAAACATAGGTTTCATACTTTCTGGCAATATAACAGTCATGACTCCATAGGTAATACTCGCAAAACAGAAAACATAACAGCAGAATTGTCAAGGAATAATCCGACAGTCTACTGGGCTTCTAGTTCTAATATGTTTGTTATGACATATGTATGTCTAATATGTTGTTCCTCTGAGGACATATGTGGCAGGGGAACAACATATGGTGTGCTGACAGTATAATAAGGGTTTGTTGGCTTTTGAAAAAATGTAAGCCAACCTAAATTGTAGCATGAAACTGAAGTTAGTAAACCAGGGCAAGGTTCTTATTCAGGCAAAACTCCAGGTAATTTCAATTTATGTTTTGATGCAGTAAAGACCACAGAATCTGGTCCTGAACCCTGACATCTATTTATTCAAATTACAAATTTGTCCAGTGCATAGTTAGCAGACTGTGATTAAAGAGGCATCTGTAAAGAAACTTATTAAAAACCTATAAAATGGTAATGTGTATTTTAAACATATAAGATAACAATTTCTAAGATTTTAAAGAGTTAAACACATACAGTTAGACATCTTATGCAAGGAAACTTTTGAAGATTGACATGATGATGCTCAAGTATATTAAATGGACGTAGGCTTTCAGTGGCTGTTTAGAAAAGGATTTTCCCCCAGGTATGAAATCGCCTTTTACAAGGCAATTACAAAAGTCCATGTTTCTAAACCATTTAAATTAAGGTGATTAATTCATATTAAATTTTAGTGCCCAAACCCCCAACATATTGAAGGATGCTATTTAAATAAATGGCTATTTCTAAGATGCAAGTTAGAAGATAAACTTTTGGCAAAATGACATGAACTTTTTGTAAATTTGTATTACCTATACATTTCTTCTGAAGGAAAAATTCAGCTGTTCAAAATTTAACAGACAAAGATTTTTGAAACAGAGTCTGAACAGCCACTTTTCACCTTCAAAATAGCCCTTAGTAAAGGAATACTCCACAGCAGTCAATCGCAGAACGTAAGCAGTCATCTGAAAAACTGGCCATTGAATTAATTACTAGTTTAACTCCTTGACACAATGTCCGATTTTTCCCCAACATGAATTCCACTGTTAGCAATTCATGCAGTAGGAAAGGATCAACTCTCTCATTATGTGATAATCCAGTTACTAGAACAACTGACTTCAGGATTGTTCCTAATAGGAACTGTATTTTAAAGTCACATTTGGAAAAACAAAAATAAAAAAAAAACAACAACAAAACAAAAAAGTATTTTGATGTTTTACACACCCAAGATTTCCTAGCAATTGGACTCCAGGCAATTATTTAGGTTTACAAAACCCATGTTTCACATTGTCACACAAAGTCTGTTTACAGCACCTTTAATAGGTTTCACTAGCTTCATTTGACTGAGCAAGTTTCTGCAGTTATGTAACAAGTTTAACCAACAACCGAATTTCCGCAGTTTTGAATTCACACTGTTCCATTTGTACAGGAATTTTCTCCTTCATTCAGCCTGCTGGTTTTGTTTGGTTTTTGTTTTCCCCACATATGGCTGACATACTATTGAGAGGCTGAAAGAATGAATGCTTGTTGCTATTTGAGCCGAGATAAAGCATTTCAACTGTATGGAGAAAAGAGTGAGCTAATAAATGACTGTGCACCAGCTTACTGAACTAGGTGTTCTGACTTGGATACTTCCCACAGTATCCATAAGTGTGTACTTGGAGTAGTCAGTCGTTGCTGACAACAGCAAAACTCTGTACCACAACAGCAGCTTGCTTAATAGCTACTTGCACTTTGACTTTTTGAACAACTTCATTAACTGCTTGAATCTTTCTGAAACCTAAGGGGAGAAAAAACAAAACACACATTATTAGTGTTCTGGATTTCAACATCTACCAGGTCAGATTAATCCTTCAGTATTAGAATTTCTAGATGTAAACCTGACTATCTAGATTTTTTTGTTCTTTCGTCTCTCAACTCCTCATTAGTTTGTTTTGTGAATTTTAGGGGGAGATTTTTCAAAAGTGCCCAAAGGATTTAGGAACATGACAGTAAATGGGTCTTCTGCTCCACTTTACACTTTCAGTAATTGAAATCTTCATTCTCCATAATTACTAAGATTCAAAACAGATGGAGTCCAGTACTACTTTATTTTCGACATAGTATTCCTGCCTAAGGACTTGAGACATACAAAAGACGAATGCTTATGATTCAAAATAATAAAACCCAAGAGAATCTGAGAGATTTCCCCTTCTTCCAATCCCCAACTACATGTACAAGAACAAAAATAATTCCTAATTTGTGAAGCCTGACATCTCTGTCCTTAAGTGCTTTGAAGAAAAATATTGTTCCAGGACTATGCAATCAGAAATGTAGCAATACAGTAGCTAGTCCAACTAGAATAAATATATATACCTGATTTGGGCTTTTGTTTAGCCTGGCAGCTATGGAAATAAATGTTTTTCCTGATGGTCCATTTTTTTGGCACTCCAATAGAATTTCTCTGTCATCATTTCTAAAGAAAAAATTCCAAGATTAAATTAATTTCTAAACATTACTTTGACACACAAACCCCACTGTTCCCAAACTATGAAACATTAATTAAAACAGTGCTATGAAACTGATGGCAGGCACTTCCTTTTACTGATGTAAAGCTAACAGCAGTGTTGTTGCATACAAGCACATGTTAATGTAGATATACAGGCAGACTAAATTTTTGGAATAAAAGATTCTCATTCTTCCCCTATATTTGTACAATAAAAGGGGCAATGAAGTTTACTCAGCCTAGAGACTTAGAACCTAGGTCTATAGCATTCAAAACCATGGTCTTCAAATTTCATAGGGCACTGTACTACCATGTTAACCCCTAGTTTTCTACCATTTGTGCAGAACTCAGATCCCATATTTTGAAGTTTTGAATCCCTCGGCCTGCGCCGCTTCCCGCAGCCCCCATTGGCCTGGAGTGGCGAGCCACGGCCAGTGGGAGTCGTGATCAGCCGAACCTGCGGAAGCAGCAGGTAAACAAACCGGCCCGGCCCACCAGGGTGCTTACCCTGGCAGGCCGCGTGCCAAAGGTTGCTGATCCCTGCTCCAGACTCAAAAAGTCAACAAACACGCTACTCTTAAGAGTACCAGTTATTTCATTTCCCCACACTCCTATTATCTACATAGGAGTAGAGTGATCAAAGCAGAAAAGAGTTAGGATTCTATTCCCAAATTTGCCATTTACTATGTGACCTTTGGATAGCTCATAACCTCTTTATGCCTCAGTGTAGCCATCTGTAAAATGGGCATATATACCACCTTCACAGAGTGGCTGTGAGGAGTCAATTGTTTGTTTGTGAAATCTTTGGATGAAATGTTCTATATACCAATAAGTGCAAAGTATGTTATTTAGAAATTCCACAAGAACTCAAAGTATATAAAATTAAACTTATGTGATGACTAGCTATTTAAAATGAACTCTTCATAATCTTTTAGGAGGTAGTTCAGCAGGAGGAGAAAGCTTCAGGCATTTGAATTAGAACAGATTTCATAAATAGCGCACTCTCAACATCTTAACTCAGGGTGGCCAACCTGAGCCTGAGAAGGAGCCAGAATTTACCAACGTACATTGCCAAAGAGCCACAGTAATACATCAGCAGCTCCCCCCCCCCGCTCCCAGCAACTCCCTCCCACTGGCACTCCCTCCGATCAGGGCCTCCCCCTCCTTCCCTGATCAGCTGTCTCGAGGCATACAGGAGGCTCTGGGGGAGAGGAGAGAGGGCACTGCAGGCTCAGGGGAGGGGCAGGAAGGGGTGGAGTGCGGGCAGGGCCTGTGGCAGAGCCAGGGGTTGAGCAGTGAGCACCCCCCCGGCACATTGGAAAGTTGATGCCTGTAGCTCCAGCCCCAGAGTTGGTGCCTATATAAGGAGCTGAATATTAACTTCTGAAGAGCCGCATGTGGCTCTGGAGCCACAGGTTGGCCACCCCTGTCTTAACTGATTTGTTTGTTTCAAGCAACAGTTATATTTGATTTTAAAAATCACACACTTGTAGGAACAACTAACTTTCTGAAGAAATCAATGAGAACTTCAAAATAAAAACAAAATATGGTTAGGTCAAAAGGTTTCATGTTAAAAATTTAGGAGTGTTATATAAGAACATAAAAAGGGCATACTGGGTCAGACCAATGGTCCATCTATCCCAGTATCCTGTCTTCTGACAGTGGCCAACGTCAGATGCTTCAAAGTTGTATGCAGTGCAGTTGCATCTGTGTTGATCCCCAAATATTAGAGAGGCAAGGTGGATAATCTCTTTTTTGGACCAACTTCTGTTGGAGAGAGAGAGAGAGAGAGAATTTCAAGCCACACAAGCCCAGACCTGAACAGCAGCACTGTGTGGCTCAAAAGCTTGTCACTCTCACCAACAAAAGTTGGCCCAATAATAAAAGATATTACCTGACCTACCTTGTCTCTCTAAGATGCTTCAAAGGGAACAAACAGAACAGGACAATTATCAAGTGAGCCATCTCCTGCTGTCCAGCCCCAGCATCTGGCAGTCAGAGGTTCAGGGACACTCAGAAAACTGGGTTGCATCCCTGACCATCCTGGTTAATAGCCATCGATGGACCTTTCCTCCATGAACATATCTAATTCTACTTTGAACCGAGTTATACTTTTGGCCTTAACAATATCCCCTGGCAACGAGTTCCATAGATTGTGTGTGTTGTGTGAAGTAGTATTTCCTTCTGTTTGTTTTAAACTTGCTGCCTATTAATTTCATTGGCTGACCCCTTGTGTTCTTGTGTTATGAGGAATAAATAACACTTCCTTATTCACTTTCTCCACACCATTCATGATTTTAATAGACCATCATATCGTTGTCTTCTTTCCAAGATGAACAATCCTGGTGTTTTCAATCTCTCCTCATATGGAAGCTGTTCCACACCCTTAACCATTTTTGTTGCACTTCACTGTACCTTTTTCATTTCTACTATATCTTTTTTGAGAAGGGGTGACCAGGACTGCACGCAATAGTCAAGGTGTGTGCATACCATGAATTTAAATAGAGGCATTATCTTCCCTTTCCTAATGGTTCTTAACATTGTTAGCTTTTTTGACTGCTGCTACACATTGATAGGATGTTTTTAGAGAACTATCCATAATGGCTCCAAGATCTCTTTCTTGAGAGGTAACAGCTAATTTAGACCCCATCATTTTGTATATATAGTTGGGATTATGGTTTCTAATATGCCTTACTTTGCATTTATCAACACTGAATTTCATCTGTAATTCCAAACAAAACAAAACAAAAATCACTGCTGGGAGGCTAGATAAATCAGAAATTATGAGATATGGAATCCTTTTCCGTTACGACACCTTTCTGATTCCAACCCACATAAAGTGACTGAAAAAACTATCTTCCAATAGCCATTCAGTGGATTGTGAAATGAGTTAGTGTCTCAGACCCATTTCCAGTGAACAGATGTCAATATGGTTTAAAAAACAAAAAAGACAACCCACACAACCATTAGCGCTATTAACTGGCACCCTCAGAAGAGAGATCAAGAACTAAATGGCTATGGAGACTAGATCACTCTCACAACGTAGGAAGTCCTTTCTGAACAAGGCTGAGGAAGGCTCAACTTATAGCAGCACAGGGGGAGGCTTGCACTGCTGTGGCCATTACTGTGTTTATTCTGTAGAAATATGGAACTTCAGTCACCAACTAAACTAATTTTTATCCCCATACTTCAAACATGTCCCCAGACCCCATCCTCCACCAAAAGAGTATACTGTCAAATACTCTTACCTTGTCCAAGAAACAACTACTTCTCCTTTCTTTTTAATGATGTTTTTGGCATATAGACTACGTGGCGACGTGGAGGAAGTTGAAGGATCTTTATTCTCAGGCAATTTAGTCCTCTTACTGGAAGATCTTTTGGGAGCTAAACCTTTCTCCTCAGACTTCTTACTACTTTTATCATTTCTTTCACAAGCTGACTCAGTTTCCTTTTTTGGTTTTTTTGACTTGGAATTGTCTGTTACAGACTCCTTTTTTCTCTTTTTGCTAGTTTTATCAAGACTTGTCTGGCATCCCAAATCAACATTTAAAGTGGATTTTGTTTTAGAGTTGCACTCATCTGCTTTAATCTCACTGGAAAGCTCTTCTGTTAAATCGATATATGCATTAACACTGCACTCCAATGGTTCTTCCTTTGTATCACCTTTATCTAAGTTTCCTATATGAATTTCCTGTTCTGTAACTTTTAAAGTTGATTCCACTGCAAGATTACATAAATCTACTTCACTTTCATTGGCAATATCTTCTGTCAAATCTATATATGCATCAACACTGCATTCAGAAGGAAAAGCAACTTCAGCTTTAACAGGACTTTCTACTGAAGTGTTAGATATTTCTCTCTTGTTTTCAGGCACTTTCAATTCATGCATCTGAGACAGCTTAAAGTCTTCACTTGTGTTTTCACTACCATGGCTATTTTTGTTTGATGTTTCTGAAAAGGGCTTATACAAGTTAGGAGCTTCATCTTTTCCAGTGGCACTATGTGGCTCCTTAAGGGGCTCAGGCAAATCATGAGCTTGTTCTTGTCTAGCACTGACATTACATAGCTCATCAGTGGAATCAATGACATTCATATCGCTCTTAGAATCTTTTTCTTCAACAGTTGTGCCTGTGGTATCCTGATTATCTTTTTTTATTTTGGCAGACATATTTTCTTCCTTTTCTTTCTTGGTTAAGGATACCAGTGATTCCTCTGTCAGGGTAGTCTGATCAAGGGTTGGCGATGTTGATGGCACTGCACGTCTTATCTTAACAATGAAATGATCATTGGATTTCTCCATTATTACTGCTTGCATTGGTAGGCTGGGGTCACAAGGGAAACCAGGAACAATAGGCCGACTTGTCCATGAAGAACAACTTGATCTACTACTTGAGTTATCAGATTCTAAAGCCAAATGAATGTCTTGTTCGGTAGCATCCTCTTCTTCAAGAAGAGCATCTTCACTGTAATGTGCACTAAGAACTCCCTCAGGAGTTGAACCGGATGTGTTTTCAGGTTTCAGAAAGCTAAGATGAGCGTCCGATTTCAAAGGTGATGGAATAGTTAAAGAAACTGCTAGATCTTCAAGGAGTATAGAAGAAACAAATGACTTATTCCTTTGTAAACTGCATTCATCATCTTTGCTGGAAACTGCACTTGGGGGGACTTCAAACATACAGCTTTCATCCAGAACATCTGGATCAACTGGCATCTGAAGTCTAGATGATAAAGATGAGGCTCTTTCAGGTGAAACTGCAGGCCAATTAATACCCTCTACTGGTCTAGATTTCACACAGGCCTCTATTGGAACTGCCTCTTCTATAACAGAAGCAGGATTATTTCTGCATTTCTGACTTTCCAGGATCTGTTTTTCTGGTGTCCTGAACTCCCACTGATCTGTATCAATGCTGCTGATGCTTTTTTCTAAAAGATCAGAGCCTTGTAACAAACTTTTGAATATTTCACCCATTTGTGCATCACTCACTAGGTTAAATGTAAGACTAGAAGTTTGCTGTTCTGTAAGAAGTTCATAATTAAAATCAGACTTGTGAGCATCTCTGACCATGTGAAAGCCTTCCTTTTCATATCTTGCACTTTTCAGTGGAGTTAGGGTGCCTTGTAAATTATTTTCCTTAGAGGGCAGCACTTGGGTTTGGGAGTTCCTTGTATTATCAATGGAATTTAGACATTTTGTAATCACATTTTTTGGTGCATCTGTTTTATTTTTGTCATGGTGACACTTGTTAAATGGTTGATAACTTACCACTGGTTTAGGAAGGACATATTCTTCAGACTTTTGAGATTTTACTTTTAGGGACTTTTTCCTGGATTTCTGTACATCATTTTTATGACCTGTTGTGCATTTTTGTTTTTGTGTAGTTCTGATTTCAAGCTTTCCTTCATCACTCTCATTTCCGATGCTTACTAAATCACAGAGTTTTACTAGAATTCTCTTTATTTTTTCAAATAAGTAATCAAGCCGTTCATCCACAAATTTCCACAACTGTTTTTTCATATCTGACAGCTGTTGTTCAAAAAGCTGTTCCACTGTTGCATTCTTTTTAACATGCCTAAGTTTAGACTCTATAGTTTCACAGAGAGTCAATTTTAAAGTCTCACCTAATCTAGACATCTTGGAAAAGTTGAGGTACTTTATCAATGATGTAAAATTCAAAATCGCTGATTCTATAATTCTGTGAAAATGCTGAACTGGGAAATGCATCTTGAACTTCATATAATTTTTCCTTATCTGTTTTCGTATAGCTTTTAACATCTGCATAATTTCTTGTACTGTAGAAGGTTCAAGAATAATTTGAACTATTTTTTCAAGGCAAGCAATGCTCACAGTTTTATTTTTCTTTCTTTCCTTTGACGATCTGGTAGCTCCACTTTTATGTTTTTCTCTACTTTTGTTTGCATTTCCTTTTTTGTAAACTAATTTTCCACTATCTTCATTGCAAGATGCAGTTTTATTAATTTGGTTATGTGGACTGCTGCTCAAATTGTGTGTTTCAGGAGAAGCTCTTCCCCTTGATATTTTACTATTCTCAGAGTTTCTTTCTGATTTGGATTTTTCATCATCACTTACAATTTCTCCTTCTTCTAATTCATCCGAGGATATGCTCAGCTGGGACTCCATCTCTAAGTGTTTGTCAGGTGAGCAAACTGGCTTTTGATTTTCTTTATTTACTTCATTTGACAGAGTCTTTGAGGGACAGGCAGCTGTGCTTTCAGGAGTTAAATCTATAAAGAGAATAGTTTGTTAACCATCCATAAACACACAAATTCCACACAGAGCAAACATTTTAAGAAAAATCCAGACAACTCAATGGTTTACCTTTTATTAGAACTGGGTGCTTAACTGTTTAGAATTGTCAGCTTCTACTCAGTATATTTGATCTTAAACTCTGGTAGATATGAACAACATTGAGAAAGCAGATTACAGATAAAAAGTAAGTACCTCATTCTGCTCCCATTGATGTCAGTGGGATTTTTTCAGGTCTTTAAGATTAAAAACAAGTATGGATTATGCAAGTTTTGTTTGGTGAAAATATTATGGTCTGCACTGAATATTTTGAAGAAAAATAAAATGCTTGAAAATTTTCACTATTTTACTCTTTACGCCAGTAAGTTATTTGTTATGCTAATATTGTGCAAGATTGTGTCCTTAGAGTCCAACTATGAAACCACGAAGCGTAACAAGATTTACACATGAATTCTGATTTTCTTTTACTGGTTTCATAATAAGGTCAAAATATGTAGCATAAATCACTTATTTACTTTGGCATTCATTTCTCTGCATCGGGGCTACCAAAAGGGATGTAATAGTTCTGTCCTTAAAATCTATGAATCTACTAAGTAACGATCGGGCCCCATCACACTAGGCACTACAGATACAATAAGTTCATTTCAGTTGCTGATAACTTTAAGATAAAGATTACTCCAGAGGTTACAGCAGAAGAGATTCTTCCTCCTATTAATTTTTGATAAACAAGTGTTTAGTTTAGCTGTTTGAATTACAGAAATGTGGGAGACAAGGGGAAAGGTCAGGATTTTTTTTTTAATACTCCTAACTCAAAAATTGCTTTTCCCCCCCCTCACAATCAAGTGTACCAATTGTTTGATCTTTCAATTTTTAATACCTTATTTTAAAAACAATCCATTGGGAGTTTTTTTTTTTTTTTTTTTTCCAAGTCATCTGGTTAGGCTTAGTACAATATCAAGCTACAATAGACAGATTTTGGCTCCCGATTATAAAAAGAAAATATCTACATATGCGTAATTAAGTGATAAATACTATTTGATTAAGATTTTTAGCTGTTTGGGTTTGTTTGTTGGTCACCCATATTTATTAAATTCTTTTATATTTTTAATTACATAGGTATTAGATATTCTTTTGTCACTGACATCTCACAACACCTAGTGTCAAAAACAAGAGAAAATATGAATTCAAAATAATTACTTTCCCCAAACAAACGTTCTTCTGTGGCCACCACTTTGAAGCCAGTGCTCTTGGACATTCATTTTATATCGCTTCCAGAGCAGTAAAACTGTTATTCCATTAATGATTTTTGGAAAGGAATGGAGACAAAGATATCTGACTGTTACATAACATTTAATTACCTTCTACGATTTTTGCAACTTTTACTGTTATTAAACAATATTCTTCAGCTTTCTTTATGCAATAACTCTCCTGAACTTTCCACCTAACCAAACTTTTAATAAACTAAAGCAAAAAGTAAAAGGTGTCAAAATAAAGCAGTAGCATATGCATAAAGTGTATCCCGGGAGAACTAAGCAGGAGTTATAATAGAGAGGAGTACTGAATTTCAGGACTAAGGGAGACTATAACTTCTTGCCTATCAAAAACAGATGCAATGGCTACTACTATTAGAGCACAGGTGGGCAAACTTCAGCCCACAGGCCACATCCGGCCCGCGGGACCATCCTGCCCTGCCCTTGAGCTCCCGGCCTGAGAGGCTAGCCCCCGGCCCTTCCCCTGCTGTCCCCCCTCCCCCGCAGCCTCAGCTCGCAGTGCCGCCAGCGCTCTGGGCGGGCTGCAAGCTCCTGCCGGGCAGCGCGGCTGCAAAAGCCGCTGGCCTGCCCCGGTGCTCTAGACTGCGTGGCGGTGTGGCTGGCTCCGGCTTGGCGGCACAGCTGCCAATCCTGGTGCTCTGAGCGGCATGGTAAGGGGGTGGGGGCATTGGATAAGGGGCAGGGGGTTCCAGGGGGCAGTCAGGGGACAGGAAGCGGGGGGCAGTTGGATAGGTGTGGGAGTCCCGGGGGGGCCTGTCAGGGGGTGGGGGTGTGGATAGGGGCGGGACAGGGAGCAGGAGGGATTTGGATAGGGGGTGGGGTCCTGGGGGAGGTGGTTGGGGAGAGAGGTCCTGGCGGGGGCGGTCAGGACAAGGAGCAGGGGGGACGTTGGATGGGTCAGGGATTCTGAGGTGGGCAGTCAGGGGGCAGGAAGTGGGAGGGGGCGATAGGGGGCAGCCTTCCTTACCTGGCCCTCCAAACAGTTTCAGAAGCCCAATGTGGCCCTCAGGCCAAAACGTTTGCCCACCCCCGTATTTGTCTAACTTAAAGATAAAAATTACTACTTTGAGATATGTGTAGTGTTGCTATTGACGTGTTGGTCCCGTGATATTAGAGAAACATGGTTGGTGAGGTACTGTAACATCTTTTCTTGGACCAACTTCTGTTGGTGAAAAAGACAAGTTTACACAGAGCTATTCTTACACAGAGATATATATATACACACACACACACACATACACTTTGGAATACGGCAGCTCAAGTCCTAGACCAGAGGCATTAAAAAAAAAGGATCTAGGGATGCACTTTAAAATGATAGTCCTTCATTTTGCATTTATCTACTTGGGGTCTAATCTCCTCAGGTCCCCTATTTCTATTTTCTTATAACTAGTATCAGTTATATTTGCTGTTATGTTAAATATCACGTGTGCAAATTTATGAATGGCTGTTCAGATGAAAAGGTTTAAGAGTTGCTGGTCAAGTGTAATAGGCAGAGTTCCAGAGGACTAAGTAAACTGAGTTTTGCAGAAAGTAATGATTATAAAATAGTGTAGTAAAGTATTTGAAAAAGGATTTAAACTCTTCACCCTCTCCCATT
Organism: Terrapene triunguis; assembly: GCF_002925995.2. Classification (NCBI taxonomy): domain Eukaryota; kingdom Metazoa; phylum Chordata; order Testudines; family Emydidae; genus Terrapene; species Terrapene triunguis. The sequence goes on from NW_020664393.1 coordinate 18,918,807, forward strand.
TCTCCTCAATGAATACACTCTAATGATTATTTGTGTGTGAAATTTTCAGCTACTTTCATCCTGACTATCTCATATTTATAAAACATATTTAGACATTCAAATTCATTTAACTGAGGGGAAGAATAGTCTGGTGGCTAACACACACCTCTGGAAGTTGGGAGATCCACCTCCAATTCCCATCTTTCCCACAGGTAAGTCATTTGGTGCCAATTTTTTAAAATTATTTAGGCACCTAAAGATGAGATCGACATCTAGTGGGGTTTTCAAAAGCATCTAGGCATTGATCTGCCTCTTTAGGACCCTCAGTACCTTTAAAAATTTGCCCCCTTTGATCCCAGTCTACCATCTGTAACTAGGGATATCATTAGAGGTGATCAGAAAGTGTGTGCATGTTCCACCTCCCGCAATGGAAAATTTTAAATTTTAGGTAAGAATTTTAGTGTTTTGGTTTTCAGCTGAAATGCAATTCTGAAATGCCACTGTAGTGCTTTGTGCTCCCATTCTCCTCTACAGGCTGATCTTTCTGGTAGGACATCTCCCATAATGCACCAGTCTCCTTTCTTGGAGAGAAGCCAAGGTGTCTCACAGGAGATAAAGTCCAGATGCAGATCCTAGCTCATAAAAGAGAATGGGAGCGTGCGGCACCAGAACTGCAACTCCTATGAGACACTGCAGCAGCATTTCAAAATCTCAGTTTTTTATTAAATATTTTGGTTTGTGAGCATTGTGTATTTCAACAAAAATCTAAATTTTCCACAGAAAACCGAACACTTTTTGCAAAGCAATTCATTTAAACAAAACCCCAGTCTTCTGTTGAAAAACAATGTTGATGGAAAACTTTCAATCAGACCTAGCTACTTCTACTTTCTACTCTACTTGGATGTTGGATAGCTTAATTCACTAATGTTTGTAGAGCAGTGAGATCCTTTGTCATAGAAGTGCAAAATATTATGGAGGTGTCAGTAATGACTCAATAGTTTGGGTTACTATCATTTTTTCCATTTAAGGTAGGGTTTAAATCTTTTTGAAAAAACAGGTATATAGATGCCAACAAATACAATTATTACTGTATATGTTGGAAGAGTTTATGCATTCATTGTGGATGAAAAAGTTATAGTTGTCAATGGACTGTATAAAATGAATTTTCATGAATCAACCCTAATTGAATGTATAAACTCTAAGGTAACAGATACTTACATGAGATACCTTAATTGGTCTGTCCATCTTTTTAATGACTGCCATTTTAAAAACTTAATGTTGTGTGTGTTTATTTTGCATAAGGTTAATACAAATTCCTTCACTCCAATGTAATGTGTGTGAATCACAAACACTGAAGTCCAATTGCCCACTGCAATCAGGCAATCATAGACACCCCCGTCCCCCACTATAAAGTGTACATACAAAGGGGAATATGAAAGGAGTAAGCAATGGCATAGACAAAGCAAAATTGCATTCTCTGGGTTTAAAAATCTCAAAGAGACAATCATCTTTACTTCCCACTAATGCATATTTTGGATAGATATCTAAAATAAAAAACAAAACTAGGATAAAATATAAATTAATACCTTTGTTATAACTCTTCACAAGTCCTTTGCAAGGGCTCTCCATCCTGAGTGCTTTAGCCAGCGGTCGCATTGGACTATTCAGTGGGCTGATAACCTTTGGAATGTACCTCAAGTGATTGAGATCAATGCTTAATATTGAATTGTCATCGTCAGCAGGAACTGGGTTAGTTTCTCTTGCTTTAGTTCTAGGATCTAGTTTATCACTATGAGAAGATGTTACTACACTGATTTCTGGTTCTGGCAAGTTTTGCTCCAAATTACAAGTGTTTTGATCAACTACTGGTACGCCCCCATCCGCTGGTATATACCCGTCAGTTGGCTCGGATGTAGTCACACCCTCCTTGTAAGGTATAGTTTTCAAAGCACTGTTTTCCTTGGCGGGATACTCAAAACTTTCTCCAGACGCACCATCATTGGTATCCACCACTTGCATTAATGAGTCTGACTTCATTTGTCTAATATCATCTGCGACACTATGGGACTCAAAATCATCAGAACTGATGGTCTCCAAGTCATCATAATCAATGTTCCGAGCATCATCATGATTCATAGGGCTTCCTAACTCAGGAGCTGTGCATGTTTTGTCTGCCTCTTCCATCTCTATTCCAGCCTCAGGACGGGACACGGTGTTATCATTAGTCAGTTCAGGTTGCAGTGCATTCACTGTTTCTGCCAAAGCTTCAGGCTGCACTAGGTCTAGAGTTTCTGTCAAAGCTTCATTTTCAGTTTTCCTTTTGATCTCAGAAACAGGTGTCTTTGGTTCCAAGTTTGTTTGAACTGGAACCTTGGTTTGCTCTATTGAAGCAATACTAATAGGTTGGGCAGGTGTTAACATTTCTGTATGCCCTGGGGTCTCTGTACTATCTTCACTACTGGCTTTTTTGGAATCTGTTTCAATTCCCTTATTTTGACAGAGAGGCTGTGTTTTAGCAGGAGAAAGAGTTAAATTTAGCTTTTCCATAAAGCTTAGTTTTAGATCTTCCTTTTTTGTTCCATTTTTATCATCTTTAGCTTTGTGCTCTTTTAAACCGTCTGCTACTCTGGGTGTTTCTTCTGGTTTAGACGATTTGTTTCTCTCATTTTTTGTTGCATCTGTAACCTTCTTGGATTCTTTTGCAGTCTGGTGTGTAATTTCTTTTGTTACTTTTCTTTCATTTCTAGGATGCCTACTTTCTTCCTGGTTTTCTTTATCTCTTTTCCTTTTTTCTTCAGTTCTGTGTCTCTCTGATTTTGAATATGTAGTTTCCCATTCATATCTGCTGCTACTTTCCTTGGAGCGTGTATGTTTGTGCTCTCTGTTGCTGGAAGTAGAAGGTGAAGATTTTGCCTCTCGGGAACTATGATCACTTGCTCCCCTATCCCTCTTGCAGTCTCCATCTGTTCCTCTTCTACAGTCTTCCACGGGGCACTTATGTGATTTGTGTGGGCTCCTTGCAGTTTCATTCTTTGAATGTGGACTATTCACTCGGCCAGACCTTCTTGGTTGTTCGTGTTGCTTTTCAGTTGATTTGTTTTTCTGTGCAAAATTCTTCTCATCTTTATCACGTGTTTCAAGGTCCTGTTTGTTTATGTTTTGTGACCTTTCACCCTTTTCATCACCTTGAGATTCAACTGTTTGTGATCTCTCCTTAATGGTTGTTTGTTTCTCCCAGGTAGAAACGGACCAATCAGTTCTATTTTCCACAGGTGGGCTACATTTCAGCTTTTTGCTCTTACTTTCTTGCTGCAGCTCACTTTTACCAGATTTTTCTGAATATATTTGCAACTTTTGATGAGAGTCTGTGTTTCCCTGTTCACTATCTGTAGTGTTACCAGTGCTCTGGTATGTATCTCTTTTGTACCTGTTGTCATTAGCCTTGCTATACTGCTCACCATTTTTCATTTCTCTTTCCCTCCTGTTACCCTTATTGGAGTAGTGGTCAAAGTTTTGGAAACAGGTACGAGAACTGTCATTACAAAGCTCTTCAGGAGGATATCTGAGTAAATATGGAGAGTTTCTTCTTTCTGAGTGTGAATTTCCATCCTCCATATTGTGAGATGAATAACTGTGATGTACATCTTTGGAACAGTCAGTTTTCAGTCTATGATCTGTCTTTGTATTGTCTACTAAAGAAGCAACTCTGAATTTAGGATCTTTTGTTTTATTTATCTCGGAGCACCTTGTATTAGTTGATCCTGAAAGATACGTTCTAGCGTAGTTATTTCGATGACTGGGAAATTCTGATAGCCTATTTGTAAACAGATAGAAGAATCATATTAAGTTTTTTTTTTTGGTTATAATTTAACTAAAGCCAAAATTCTATGAACACCTTGGTTCTTTCTTAAACTGTTATTCAGTAGTACTGACTAAAGGACAGCAAAGCTTACAATACAAGGCATTTATCCTAAAATTTCCAAGTTTGCAGCTTTTGTAGGTGAAATTCTATAAAGAAGGGGTGGGCAAACTTTTGGCCTGAGGGCCACATCAGGGTTCCGAAACTGTATGGAGGGCCGGGTAGGGAAGGCTGTGCCTCCCCAAAGAGCCTGGCCCCTGCCCCCTCCCACTTCCCGCCCCCTGAATGCCCCCCTCAGAACCTCCAACCCATCCAACCCCCCCTGCTCCCTGTCCCCTGACTGCCCCTACTGCTATCCATACCCCCACCCCAACAGGCCTCCCAGGACTTCCACGCCTATCCAACTGCCCCCTGTTCCCTGTCCCCTGACCACTCCCTGGGACCACCCGCTCCCTGACCACGCTGCTCAGAGCACCAGGACTGGCAGCTGCGCCGCCCGGCCGGAGCCAGCCATGGCCGCCACGCAGTCTAGAGCACTGGGTCAGGCCAGCAGCTCTTGCAGCAGTGCTGCCTGGCAGGAGCTCAGCCCCGCCGCCCAGAGTGCTGGCGGCATAGCGAACTGAGGCTGCGGGGGAGGAGGGACAGCAGGGGAGGGGACGGGTGCTAGCCTCCCAGGCCGGGAGCTCAAGGGCCAGGCAGGACGCCGTAGTTTGCCCATCTCTGCTACAGAGTAAGAATTGCAGCCTAAGGCTCTACCTAGCTTGATCTTTCACAATTTACACTGTATGTTTTTCGTATTTTTCTAAATTCTCAGTTTGAAGGAAGAATTGGGTAAAACTAGGACATTTAAAAATAAAGGTTGTTTTTTTTAAAGTACACCTAGAAATTTAAAAGTGGACAGTCAATTCACTTGGTCTCAAAAAGCAACTAATTTGAAAAAAAAAGATTTGTGGTGAAATATCCCAAAAACAAATGCATAAGGACCCACAGGGCAAGAAAGATAGAATTGCATGTTCTACATATCAGTTTTATTATTTGAAATTACTGTTTCATTGCCAAGCAGTGAAAAAGCAATAACCATCAGCACAAGACTCAGAGGTGATCTCAAATATAAATCAGGGCTTATACCATTAGGGATCATAGAAATCAACCACACTAACTCAGACAGCAAACCTTCCAGTATGTAGACAGGCAGTAAGAATAGGTGTAATATGATCAAACCAATAAGCAAATAAGCTATTGTGTTGAACTCGCTGCACGCAAAAGAAAGCAAGTAAATTACAATAATCAAGCCTCATCAAGGCCATGTGCAACTGCTGCAAGGTCATCACAGGGGGGGAAGAAAGAAAAAGCGTAGCCTATGTAGATAGTGAGGGGCATGCAAAAACTACCTAACTAGAACAGAAAAGACTCACTTTTGTGCCAGGTCCAGCATATGGCACTCCACATAAAGGGACTGGTTAAAAACAACGCCATGTTTCTTACACTCTCGTGACTAACTCTAAACGAATTCCAGTCCATAATCCAGGAAACAAAGTAAGAGCATAGTGATAACATATAGAAGTTATGCTTGTAGGTGTTTTTAGAGTCAGGGATGAGATAGCTCTGATACCTACTTCTAAACTGAATCCAAGTGTACCTTCAAAGCTAAGAACAAACCTGTAAGGAACTACAGGGCAAAAGAGAGACAATCACATGTCAGTGCCAAGCAGAGAAATGTTATTTGCTGACCAGTTAGCAGCCAAATATGAAATTTGCCTATGGATGAAAAAATGTGGTTGTCCCTATTTTTGGTCTTATGCTTTCCAGTCAATAAAATATTGTTGCTGCTGTGATTGCCTAAAGCCATTTCTCTGCACTCTGCTTGTTTTGAACTCTGTCATTTTTACTCCTTTTTTAGTATGCCTGATTTTCATTTAGTGCTAATGTTTAATTTTGCCCTCAATTTAATATACACTAAAAAACCCACTGTCCTTATTAGGCTGAGACTAAGTCACATTGGAGATTATGTAATAACTCATTTCAAAGTAAGTAAAAATGCTAATCCTTAGTATTATTTAGGTATTATGTTAATTAGGTTTGAAATCTAGATCTGATTAGACAGAATAGCTCACCTTTACCAGTTCAGCTTTCTACCGTTAAGTGTTCACTGTGACTGCGTCCACCAAGATGTTTTAATCCTGGTCCCCTTTTACACTAATAGAGAGTAGCCTGATATGGCTAGAAAGTATTTACACTGGAACCACTCACCAACATCTGCATCAAATCCTGTGGGTTTGCTGAATACCTGTATAAGCTTGTTTTGATTATGCTAATTGTAGAAAACCTATGTTCTGGCATCATAGTGCAACAATACAAGGAGAACAATATTTTCATCAAGAGCAACAGACCCTGAAAGGCATGTAGCCTGACAGCTAAAAGCATATGGGTACTTACATTTGTTGTGAACTTGATGGTATCTAAGTAATTTTTTAAATAACCACTTTATTTCCCTCTCACTCAACATCTATGTAAAGTGGCTTAAGAAGATTAACAATCTGTATATTGTCACAATGTACCAATTCTTCTTCTTTATCAGTAGGCCACTGTGTGGAATTAAAGCATCAAAACTGAAATACATGGGTCTGATTTTTCTACAGATTTGTCTCTTAAGACCCAGAGAAGTTTACTTTTTCACAAATTTTCCATTGCTATAGATAAGTTTTTGGACATAAGGGTCAAGACTCTGTTTCATTGTTTGAGTTCCAGTATATTGTATTCTATTCAGGTTCTTGTACTGTACCATCACCACGGTATCTAAGCATATAACACTTTGTAGTTTTTGCAAAGCCTCAAACAACAAGGCATCTTTTCCTTATAAAGAGAGAAAGATTTCAGTCACGATGATGATGAAGTCTATCATGAAATATGTGCCCAAAATTTGTCTGTCGGGAATTGCCATAAGAATGTCCATTATGCTGACTAAATCAGCCCTTGACCAGGAATTTCCTACAACACGTTCTAAAGGAATGACAGATAAATGGGGATGACAGTGTGTTATGACTTGACTAGTATCCTATAGTGCATGATGGACACCTCTGAAGTAGCTAATAATTGTCTCATCTTTTGGGGACTTATAGAAGTATAGTTTGAAAATGTTTTTCAAAATAAATTAAGATTTTGAAAGAAAACAATAGCTTTGAGATCTAGAATGCTAAACTCAAGGTTGTTAAAAAAACAGCTAACTTGTCACAGCCATCAGTTGAAAGAACTAATAGGACAAGGCAATGTGTGTTTATCAGACTATACACTATTCAAATACATTCATGTGGACAGTACCTTATGACAACTACGAATAAGGACAAATTAACATTTTTTGACCTCAGTCACAGCACTTCTGATAATCATCTCAAAAAGAACTTCATACAATTTAGGTATTAATGACCTCCAGCACTGCAACATCTGATTATCTCACAAATAATGGTTTTATCCTCACAATACCCTTTAATAAGATAGGGAAATTTTTTTCATTTTACAGATGGATAAACTGATGCACAAATAAAGGGACTTGCCTGAGGTCACAGAGGTAGTGAGTGACAGAGCTGGGAATTTAACCTAGCTCTCCAAAGTCCCAGTCCTGTGCCTTAGCCTCAGAGTCCAAGAACCAGACAGCCAACTCCTTTCTAGTCTACACGCTTGTACTTTGAACTCCCTGGCCTAGGACAGCCAGAGTATGACAAGTTGCTAATAGAGAGAGCCCCCTCACAACTAACAGTGGAGGTAGAGCTCTTCAACATCTGGCTAGAAAGGCCAGCAAGAAGTATCCAAAAATATTTATTGGGTTTAATCAATCTGAGACCCTAGAGTAGACTAGCCCTGAAGCGGAAATATGGATGAGATAGTTTACATCAGTGGTCACCAACTGGTCAATCATGATTGATTGGTTGATCCTGGAGCCTCTGCCAGTTGATCGTGATCTCCGGACCGCTAAAAGTCCAGCAGCGCAGCAGGGCTCCCCAACAGGGAGCTGGTCAATGGGAGCTGCGGGGACGGCGCCGTCGGGCATGGGCAGCGTGTGGAGACCTGCTGTCCCGCTCTCCCCAGGGGTTGCAGAGACATGCCATCAGCCAGCCACTTCTGGGAGCCGCATGGGGCCACAGCAGGCAGGCAGCTTGCCTGAGCCCCACTGCACCGTTGGCCGGGAGCTGCCTGTGGTAAGTGCCTCCCGGCCGGAGCCTACACTTTGCACCCCATCCTGCACCCCAATCCTCCTGCCCCAGCCCAGGGCACCCTCCTGCACCAAACTCCCTCCCAGAGACCACACCCCTCATCCTCTCCTGCACCCCCAACACTCTGCACCAACCTGGAGCCCCCTCCTGAACCCAAACTCCCTCCCAGAGCTTTCACTCCTCACTCCTGCACCCCAACCCCCTACCCCAGGCTCAGCCAATGCACAACCCACAGTTGAGAATGTTATACTGATTTGTGACAATCCCTGAAGGATTTTGGATCTATAAACCACCAATGACACTAATAAAAAGTAAAATTCATGAAATGTCCAGTGGATTCTATGAGATTAGGTATAATGTGACCATATGACCCCTGCACCCAAACGCCCTCCCAGAGCTTGCACCCCAACCCCCTACCCCAGGCTCTGCCCGGAGCCCCCTCCCACACTCTGAACCCCTTGGCCCCAGCCCAGAGCCTGCACCCCAACCCCCTGCCCCAGCCTGGTGAAAATGAGTGAGGGTGGGGGAGAGCGAGCGACAGAGGGAGGGGGGAAATGGAATTAGCGGGACGGGGCCTCGGGGAAGGGTAGATCCTGGATTGCTCTTAATTCAAAAAGTGATCTTGTGCGTAAAAAGGTTGGAGATCACTGGTCTACACTGAAACGCACATACAATGGGACGATTAAACTCCCCAGTTCAAACTTGAAGCAAAGATAAGGTTAAGCATATGGTCAGTCTGTTAGAAATTGTCAATGATCCCTGGGTAGAATCCAGAGAGTTCAGATCAGCACTTCTGACAAAAAAGAAAAAAAAATGTACTAAGATTAGCAGTAGACAACCCATTTACTAAACAGTGATTTTTCATGTGTTCACTTCCACTTAAAATGCATAAAAAGTTTTTAATAGAAGGCTATAAACCTATGTTCAAACAAAAAGTAAATAATAAATTAGACTTGTCTACTTGTACCTTTGGTGGAGGTTACTGATTTCCTCATCTTTGCGATTAATTTCCACTCTAGCAGTTTTGATAAGTGCTGAAATATTCTTTTTAAGTGCCTGATTTTCATTTTGTAGAATGGAGTTCTATTTAAAAAAAATGCATGGAGAATTAGCCTGAAATATTTACCCTCATACATGCATAAAAACATCATTAGACACATGTGATAGCAATTAGAAAAACAGACATTCCTATTAAAACAGACTACAAAATTTATTGCAACAGTTATGTAAAAGGCAGTGAATGAACGGTCTCTACACGAATCAAGTCTTCACTCTTACTTATGTTCCTTGTGTTTTTGATATATTAAAAGATATAATCACCAAGATGTAACCATGTTTTATACGGAATGCCCATAGAATTGCACTGATGTAATCCACATCCTTCCTTGCTCCAGGCCCTCTACTATTTGTTGCTCTCACTGTCATTGTGTCAAGTGTACAATTTAGCTTGTAAGCTCTACAGGGCAGTGACTGTAATTCTCTCCTGGCAACATTAGTCTACACAGGGCCTACTGGGGTTGATAGTGGGCATCAGATTGTTCTCACCAAAGCATGACAAAATAAAATTATATAGGAACAAATTCTGAGGCATTGAGCATCTTCAGCTCTCACTGCCATCAGTGGGAGTTGAGGTGTTCAGCATCAGGTCTTCATTTTTTGCTTTCAACTCCCTAATCTTCAGGATTAACTACTCTGAATGGCTGCGGAGACCCTGACACTATACATTAAATAGACATTATCAACAAAAGAATTGGACATCATTCCAGAAGCAGCCAGCCAGCTCTCTCTCTCTCTCTACTTTTTTTTTTTTTTAATAGAGTTAGGGTTCCTAACAGGCTAGCTTACATTTTGTATGTAATTTTTAGAAACACAAGTTTATTTATCTAGTAATCTACTAAAGGCACAAGTGACTGTCTTTTGCTTTAAAGATTCCTGGCAAAGTTATTGCAGTAGATACCTACCAGAAAGGTACAATATTTAATTAGCTGTAAAAAGCAACAAAGAGTCCTGTGGCACCTTATAGACTAACAGATGTATTGGAGCATAAGCTTTCGTGGGTGAATACCCATTTCGTCATAGCTGTGTTATTCTCTCAAAGCAATATACATCGGATGCCATATTAGTGTATATAAAGCAAACTGAATTCTCATTGATAAGTTTTAAAGATACCCTTTAGCACACAGTACCTGAGCCTGTACTTCCTTAAACTTCTTCATCAACTCTTTAATCTGCTGCTGACATTTTCCATACTCTGCCTTCAACTGTAAAATAAAGGTGTTTTCACTTTATAGAGGTTGACTATGCAAAAGTTGGTTAAGTTAATGGTTCTAAGATTTGTATCTGGAAATTGTTCTTTAGTTAAGGACGTAGCTTATAAAATGACATTTCTTCCCAAAACCATTCTCATTTTAAAATATTAACTTGTCTAAAAAGCTGTCAGATTAAAAAAAAAAAAAAATCATGTTAGCCTATTCATGTGAGTACATAAAATAACTTCCCCAGTTTGGGTGTTAAAAAAGTTACGAAAAAGCTCACTGAATTTCACGTGAGCAGAGTAAACTTACATGTGCATATATGTACAATAGTAGTAAGCTAGGGAGTTACAGGGAGCCAAGCCACTAGGAGATGAAGATGAGCTTATCTGGAGTCACAAAACAAGCTTCTGCAGAAGTGGAACTTCTGATGAGTTTAAAAGCTGTGCTAAGCAGCAGTTCTGCATGCATTCCTTCTCTTACAACCTTTAAGAGCTCTATGGGCAGAGCAAGTCCTGTAGCTTTCTCTGATTTTGTAAAGTACGAGTCCCCATCAGGGACCCTGTGGACTTTATGTAATGCAGAGGACTCATAGTTTAAAATAAATATCATGAAAAATGCCAGAACCCAAACTTTCCAAAACCAGTCAAAGAACAAGTTCTTGTTGAGGTCAAAGAATAAACAAAGTTTTAGAGTTTCTAATTTAAGATATTTTTTTGAATCATCCAGAAGTTAGGAAACTTTTATAAAAATGAACATGCAGTTTTCCAAACAGTCATACTTATATCACAATTTAGCCAACTGCCTCCAAATTTCCAAAACATTTATTTTCTTTTTATTCAGGAACTACAATTAAGAGGTTTAAGGTAAAGTAGTTTAAGTTTTGCAGTTTCAAGATTACTTTCCTGATAAGCCTAATCACACCCTTAAGTATACTGACCGTTTCTCCATAATCAGTGCAAGAGTTTTTTCATAATATAATTGGGAGGAAGACTGAAATGTCAGAGGGTATAATCTCATCATGACACTTCATGCATTAACACAGGAGTCGGCAACCTTTCAGAAGTGGTGTGCCGAGTCTTCATTTATTCACTCTAATTTAAGGTTTTGCGTGCCAGTAATACATTTTAATTTTTTTACAAGGTCTCTTTCTATAAGTCTTTAATATATAACTAAACTATTGTATGTAAAGTAAATAAGGTTTTTAAAATGTTTAAGAAGCTTCATTTAAAATTAAATTAAAATGCAGAGCCCCCCCCCCCCGGACTGGTGGCCAGGACCCGGGCAGTGTGAGTGCCAATGAAAATCAGCTCACGCGCCGCCTTCGGCACGCGTGCCATAGGTTGCCTACCCCTGCATTAACATGAGAATAGATAGAGCCATAATTAGAACACGAGCCCAATTCTCTTACATAACCTTTGAAATTAAGATAAAATTGTTTAGTACATAGTTTTGTTATATTAAAGTTTTCTTTTTTTCTTCTACGATTTGACCACCAGTGTTGTTTTAAAACAATTTTTGCAGTCTGCTAGCATGTGATAATTTTTTCTATTAGCTGTAATCATATTAATACACACATCATTGTAAGTTGCTTCCTTTGCCGTTCCTTCTTCAATCAGGATCTCATCAAATAAGTTTAAACAGTTTCTTGTGGGTGTAGAGTTTTGAGCAGGATTGTCTGAAATAAGAAATACTCATTAAGGAAAAAAATATGATCAAAGTAGTTTATGTTATGCAGTGAGCAGACTTCTGTCACAGAGGAGAGGCCTTTTAAACAAGATGGCTCATATTCTTCAATGAGAAAGTCACAACAGTAAAAAGATTCTTTCCTCTCACCCCCTCCCCCACTTTAATATTTGTGCTACTTTTATTTTATTTGAAAATTTAAGGGCCTAATTTGCATTCTAATGTAAAAGTGAATGAAATTTAGTTTTAAAGTCTACTTGCAAATATTTTGCTTAATGTTTTATTCTTGTTACGATTCATAGGACAGCTACCCTCACTGAATGTGAGTGCATTAAAACAGAGAGCAAATGCACAGCAAGTCCTTTAATTTAAAAGTGCTGAGAAGGGGTAAATCTAGATGGTAGGCCAAGTTTCCAGGATTTTAAAGTCAGTAATTAATGGATAGCCAGAACAAAGTGTGTCTTGCAATGCATTCTGCATCTGGCCGGATTCAGTCTTAGAAACATTTCCAGTGGGAGAAGATTCCTGAAGCAGAGGCCAGCTACCAAGAAAGCCCAGCCTCTGACTCCTGTGAGTTACATATACAGGTAGCAGGCAGGTCAGTCAGAAAGAGAAGGGGCAGTCTCAGCACTCAACCCAGTAACCAAGAATGTTCCAAAATGAAGGGCATTTAGAATATAACTGACAAACTTTCCTCTTTGTTGTTTTATGTCCCCTTCCAAGTCTTGACTCACTTGCTTTAGCTCCACTGTAATGCAGAAGCATAGACCACAGACATCAAACACTCTCCCTCATCCTATCTATATGTTTTGTTCATCAGTCACCTCCTATTCAGGCACCTAGACTTCAAGATCTCTGTGACAGGGATTGTCTTCTTTGTTATTTGGCTGCACAGTGCCTACCACAATGGGGCCCTAATCCTTGACTGAAATTCGTAGATGCTACCATAATACAAATAGATATTATTAACAAAATGCATCCAGTCAGGCAAGTGACACTTTATTTGTGCGTAGCATCAAGAATCCTCACACAGTAGATCAAACTGAATAAGATAATCAACATACCTGAAACAACTGAAGTGCTGTCCAACCCATCGTAAATATCCACTGAGCTCTCATCATCATCCCTAAAAGAGGAAGCTGCAAATAAAGCAAGATCAAAAGCAAAAATTTTAAACTTTTAGTAACTTTTAAGCTTTACTCTTCTATGCGAGTGTGCATTTCTCAGAACTACAATTAACACTAATGTATTAATGAACAATATTTTACATTTGTATAGGACCTATCATTGCCAACTACTTCGTAAGTAAGCATTGTACTGCTACACATTGGTGGGAGACAGGGACATTTTGGCCAACGACACTAAGGCAAGTTTCCACTCCTATGAAAAAAACAACTCGTTAGTGTCAATGAGAAAAAGACAGACCCTTGGTTCCCAAAGTCTTAGACAGAAGACCTACACATAAATAAATTTGTAAGCAGTAAGTCAGCCATATTGAAATTTGAAACCCTAGTCCAAGGGCACTTCACACCCAAAGCTTGGGCCACTCTGGAAATTAGATAAAAAGCATCGTAACACCAAATGATGGAAAACTACTGCTATATTTAAATCTCCTCATAGTACATTGATAAGAAATTTAATATAGCAATCTGTTTATGTAATCTGTGTTTCAATTCAAATAGCTTATTCATATGATTAAAGTTTACTAACATTTTAATAATATAACTAGAGCTCGCTGGAAAAAGCTGCGAGGAGTCCTTGTGGCACCTTAGAGACTAACAAATTTATTTGGGCA
>NW_020664393.1:18932985-18958777 GCF_002925995.2 Terrapene triunguis
AGGTGCCACAAGGACTCCTCGTTGTTTTTTCTGATACAGACTAACACAGCTACCACTCTGAAACCTGGAAAAAGCTGGTTCATCAAGACTGAAATTTCCCATGAAAGCAAGCCTGCTTCGAAGAACTTGCAGGGGTCCCTACCAGCTCCCTTGGCAGGCTTCAGGGGCGCCCCATCATGTGGACTGCTTTGGGCCAGAGACTGCAGGTCTTCCAGGTTTCCTGCAGCAGAGCAGGGAACCTGGAAGCCCTGGTTCTGCAGCAAGGAGCCTAGAAACCCTGAAAACTCTGGCTTGAGCTAGAAGCCGGGAAGCACTGGGAGCCATAGCTTTCAGGGCTTTCAGGTTCCCTGCCACGCAGCTGGGAACCTGGCAGACTTGATTCTCAGCATTTAAGCTCCTAGCACTGCAGCAGAGATTCTGAAAGCCCCAAATGAATCTGGAGCGGTCAGGCTCCCTGCCGCTGAACCAGAGTCCTTGGCTAGTTGGCTCCCTGGGCTGAGCCAGACTCTTGAAGCAGCTAGCTCCCCAGGCTGTGGGAGTCAGCCAGCTGGCCTAGAAGTTTGGAAGCCCTGAGATCTCAGCATCGGGGCAATCTGCATGGCAGGGCTGCCCCACAAGTGCAGACCCCTGGATCTCTGGCTGATGTCAATTGTGTCAACAGCTGTTTCACTGCAGCTATTCAATGATGGGCAGCAATGAAACTGATATGAATCATGTCTATTTCACTCAGCTGCTGCTGGGTATCAAGGAGCATATTTCATTTTAGAAACACCATGTTTCAGTGTTTCCAAAAGAAAAAATTTCCAAATCCCCCAGTTCACAAGAAATTCTGAATAACATCTCCTTTTATTTGTCTTATTTTTCAGGTTAACAATCCAAGTCTTTTCAATGTCTTTTCATATCAGACTTCTCATGCCTCTACTCATTCTCACTGGTGTTCTTTGAACCCCTCCAATTCTGCAACAAACAGTTATTACTACTGAAGATATTGGTATGCACAGTGCATCTGAAATTTATGATCTGGTCTTGTGTGCCTTGTTTTGATTTTCTCTTGGTTGGGAAAATAATGTTTACAGTATCTTGATTGCTTGTGAAAGTAAATGTACTCATGAATATACAGCAGATACAAACTAGTACACCTCCTATAATATTCCCACATAAAAAAAATGTATTAAAATGGAGTTCAGGTTGAGGGTAGCAACTTAAAGGCAAGAGACACTACTGGGATGTTGTAGTTATCTCAAAATCCTGCATTACAAAACCCAGGAAATGCAGGGGTAAGGTTATACTTAAAATCTACACACGTTAAGATACCCACACAACCTTAACTCTGGTCTGTACTGACACCATGCATTAACCATATGATTATGTCATTTTAGTACTTGCAGTACCAGATTAGATTAAAATGATTTTTAAAGACACATTCTATTCTTTTCACTCATCATAGTATTACTATACATATGGTGTGGAGGATTTGTCTTCATGTTGCAAAGTAAAAAATTAACAACCTATTTAATAAAGGTCTTACCACCACAAGGGATATCACATAATGTCAGTCCATCATCATCTGTTGCCATTATACTAATTCCCTACAGCTTCCCCATCTGCATGTGTACAATAAAAAAGTAGAACAGTTAGATTGACCAATAATTTTAAAACAATATCATGAACTAAAAGCATCTTTAAGGATCACTCACAATGGGTTCGAATTTGGTACTCATTCTTTAATGAGATCCAACAACAAGCAAAGTAGATCCAGGTGGATTTTTGATGCCAGGTTACAGAATTTAGCTCTGTAGTCTGGCAAAATAAAATATAAATAAAGGACAACTTCATACACAATTAGAAGTGTTCTTAAGCATAACAAAATTATATTAATCTCTATATTATTTAGTATTGCTAAATAATCTTCATAGGAAAAAACTTTCCTATGCAGCCAGCTCAGTTTATACTGCATAAAGATAATAGGTCTACCAAGTGTATTCCTAAACCAATTAATGAAAATAATCCAATTCCACTCCTGTCTACACTTTAAAAGTAAATTCCTGTTACACTTAAAAACCAAAGCAGCAACCCGTATAAACACTGCACATTTACATGACATTTTCCCCGCCAATGGATCCAATAGCACTTAACCCAAGACATTGTACACCAACTGGAAACTATCATTTCATCCTTTCCACCCTCATTGACATGCAACCACCGCTGAAGTGAGGGTGGCAGCCTGGTGAACATCAATTAATACAATGTGGGAAGGGGGGACTAAGATATCTGGATAACAGCAGAAGTAACTATGCTATGAAATCTTTACCAGGGCATACACATAGGGCAGCATCAAGATTCTCAGTGGGTGGAGGTGTTGCTCTCCTCTGGACTTTCTCCAATTTGTCCACATCTCTCCTGAAGTGTGGTGCTCAGAACTGGACACAATACTCCAGTTAAGGCCTTATCAGTGTTGAAAAGAGTGGCAGAATTACTTCTTGCTTACACCACTCCTGCTAATACATCCGAGTGGGGTTTTTTTTTTTTTTTTTTTTTTTTGCAACAGTATTGTACTGTTAGTTCATATTTAGTTTGCGATCCACTATAACCCCCAAATACTTTTCTGCAGCAATCCTTCCTAGGTAGTCATTTCCCATTTAGTATGTTATGCCATGCCAGGGATGGCAATGGGGAGAATAGGGGTTATGCCATGCCGGGAGGTGAGGGAAGAACAGGGATTGGGTTTATGCCTGGCCAGGGATGGCGGGCAGCTGTGGGCTATGCCAAGATGGGGATGACAACGACTGGGCGAGGGCAGACGGGAGCTATGCCAGGCCGGGGGGAGTACCTGGGAGGGGGCATGTCAGGCTGGGGATGGCAACAGCTGGGCAGAGGGGTGTGGGCCATGCCAGTCCAGGGGGGATAATGCCAGGGGGGTATGGCAGCCGGGCAGCTCATACTGGGTGGGGGTGGCAGCAGCTAGGAAGGTGTAGCTGTGCCGGGCAGAGGGGGTGACGTCTGGGTGGGGAAGGTGGTGGTGGGGGCTGTGCCAGGCACGGAGTGGCGGTGGGGGTGGCGGGGTTGTTCCAGGCTAGCGATGTGGTGGCTGGTGGGGGGCTGTGCCAGGCTGGTAGCTGTGGGGGGACTGTGCCAGTCCCGAGGGGGCTATGCCAGGCGGGGGGCGGGGACTGGGTCTCTCTCTTCCAACCCCTCCCCCTGGCTGCGCGCATCCGCCTGGCGCCCGCCGCGGACCCTGTCCCGCCCCCTTCACCAACCGGGTGGCGTCTCTCCCTCGCCGCGGCAGCTTCCCAGAAACCCGGGATCCCCCCAGTGCCGCCGTTGTCGCCGCCGCAAGTCCCGCAGGCCGGGCCAAGGGGAGGAGGGGCGGGTTTCGGGCAACTGCCAGCCACTCAGTAGGGACGCACCGCACGTAACCTTATAGACGTCACTAGTTTCCGCCTCTAGGAAAAAACAGTTGGCGCGAAAGTGAACCGTCTGCGGCGGCCCCGCCCCCAACAGCTTGACCCTGCCCCCTCCACTCAAGCTCCGCCCCCTTCTCTCTGTGCCCCGAGCTCCGCTCTGAGACCCTCGCGCTCTGCTCTCCTTCCGGAGCTCCTGACCCAGCGCCCCGCCTGCCCGGAGCAGATGTACCTGCCGGGAGGGAGGGGTAATGCCTCGCGTCCTGGGGCAATGGGCAGACGAGGAAGTTCATTTTTAAGTCTCTATTTTCACGCTGCAGCTAAAAATACAGCCGCACAATCCTCGTGCTCCGCCCGTGGGCAATGCTCGTGGCGGCCAAGGGGGAGAGAAACAGCGCCGCGAATTGCCTTTGCCTGTGTTAGTAGCACTGTTTGCAGCGCTCAAATGACATTGTTCGTTTTTCACCACCGTCCCCTCCAGCGGCGTGCTGGGTACAGTGAGCTGGACAAGGTCTCCGTCATGAAGCACCACTCTGAAACCATTTGCAGCTTGAGGCCCTTATTCAGTGAAAGTAAATCGACTCGGTGTGGGCATAAATGGATCCCATCGTAGGATCAGAGTGTAAAATAGGAGGCCCCGATCCTGCTGTCAGTGAATCAATGTCTAAACGCCTTGAAAACATTGTAAGGCTGCCTCCTTCTCATTCAGATTCCCCCACCAGTCTCTGTTGTGCCCTGGTGGTTACAGAGCACTGCCAACACGCAAAGAGACAGCTACAGTTCATGCGCAGCTAGTCAGTATCAAAACATGATCGTGTTCTAGTTACCTCGTCGCCCTTCTCCCCGAGCCCGACCTGTTCGTCTCTACACCTGCTGTCTCCTCGCTGCCCATGTAGCTGCAGTGTCATACTCAGTGCCTTGGCACCTGGCAGGACCGAGCTCTGAACGCTGAACCCGGGCAGAACAGAGCAGTAGTATCCGTGATCACAGAGAAGGGACAGGGTAAGACTCGCCCCAGCTCCCGATGCTATAAATAGAACTGCTGCTGCTCCCGTTGAGCCCCTTGGAAAACTACAGATCCCAGCATGCAGCGCTCGATCTTCTGAGTGGCCGCTCGGCTCACGAGGGAGTGTTGCATGCTGGGACACGTAATTTTCCACCGGCCCCGCGGCTGGGGACCCGAGGCTACTTCCTTTCTCTCAACGGCGCTGGTTGGTGACGTTTTGCCAGAAACGGAAGCTTGTCTAGCGCGAGCTGCGCGTCTCTTCTTGTCCCCCACGTGTCGCGGTGCATCGGAGCTTCCAAAGGGACGCGCGCCCCTCCCCGCTCCACGAGAGACCCCGGAGCTCGCGGCGGGGGATGGAGGCCCTGCGGCTCCGCCTAGCCGGCCCGCTGCAGCTGGTGGCGCAGCGGAACGAGAAGAGCAGCAGCGAGCTGGGCAGGTTCCTGGCCAAGCAGGTGAGCGAGTGGCCGCGCAGCGCCAGTGCAGCTCCCGGGGGCACGGGGCAGCTCCCTGGGCAGCCCTCCTAGCCCGCGTCTCCCTCCGCTCCCGCCTGCTGCGTCATCCGGCTATCGCTGTGGGGCTCGGGAGGAGAAGAAGGGAGCCCCCCCCTTCTGAAACACCCCCACCCCTCGTCTGCTTCGCCAGAACTGCCCTCCCCAAAGACACGACCTCCCCTCCCCCCGCCTGCCGCCCATCTCCCTCCCTCCTGCCCCAGCGTCTGCCCCGGAGAGCAACGGACAACTGCACCCTGTGCAGAGAACACCACGCACCCCCATCGCCCCTCCATCTTTGTTTCCTGCTGGCTCTCACCCTGCAATGCTTGTCCAACCCTATCTGCTCACCCAGGTGTATCCGTAATGGGGAAAGGACAAACCATCTTTTCTACTGCTTTGCATAGTTAGATCTTTTTTTTCTTCTGGCCTCTATAGTTGGATCCATGGGAGCTCCCCTTCCGACATGTCTATACTATATCCCCATCGACAATAAACTGTTCCTTCTTGGTTTTAACCTCCACTGTCTTCCAGGCCTATGGAGATGAATCTACCCTACAGTGAAAGCTAGAGGGAGTTAGGTATTGAAATACCTTTGAGGATCTGGGCCTCAGTTTCTCCGCTTCAGTCCCCTACACTTCAGGATGTATTTTTCTCTCACTCTCTTCTCTGTAAATATTAGAGGGAGTATGGTCTAGTAAGTAAAGTACAGGAAGTCCTGGGTTCTATTCTTAGCTTTACCACTTGCTGTGTGATCTGGAGAGGATCTCTGACTTGCATCTGAAGAAGTGAGGTTCTTACCCACGAAAGCTTATGCTCCCAATACTTCTGTTAGTCTCAAAGGTGCCACAGGACCCTCTGTTGCTTTTTACAGATTCAGACTAACATGGCTACCCCTCTGATATGTGCTTTAGTTTCTTTAGTTAAAAAGTAGGGTTACTTATCTACGTTGTGGGATGTTGAGGTCTAATTCATTTATGTCTGTGAAACATTTGGAGGTCTTCAGTTGGAAGGTGTTGGAAGAGGATATAAAAGTGGGAAAATTATGTATTCTAGTATCTTTCGTGACCGAAGTTTCAAAGCACTTAAACAGCATATATATATACACACACACACAGGGCTCAAACTACACTTTTCCATTTGAGTGCCTAGTAGGAAATGTTCCTGATGTCTGAGGGTGAGGGAGGCTAAACCATCAAACTTTTTCAGGGTGTAAACTTTTATTTCAAAATGATTTTTCTCTGCTACAGTTAGGAAAAACCTTCCTACTGTGAATCTATGATTTGCAGTCTTATTTATTTTTAGACAGCGCTAGTCATTGGTGGTTACAGTTTTCTCAAGCACTAGTAGGAGGACAGTGAAATTGACTCGCAAGGATTTAGCCAACACTATAAGTGAACATGTATGTGGGAGATCAGATGGATGCAAGAACTGCGAACATGATAGCACATGAAACTGAGTAATTGTCCGTGACTATTGCGGACTGTTGTCTTCTTGCTTTGTGCTGTTTACTTTTTTCACATAAGGTGTTGATGCATATTGCTTCAAAATAGTTAATGGTAACATGACAAACATGCCACCACCTTGCTCTGTCATGGGCTGCTGCTTCCCAGTTACTGGGCTCAACCTCACATGTTTTCAGGTTTGACTTCAATGTATCTTTATATCATTTGTACCAGCCACCATGAGAGTGACTGTCTTGTTTTAACTGACCATAAATTATGGCCTTGGGTGTTCTTGAGTCAGCCATACAAATAAGGTGCCCAGACCAATGCAGCTGAGCGATTATGAGCATGCTTTGAGTGCAGGACATCTGTCAACAATTGAGGATTTTGGTATTAGGAATCTTGATCCACTATTTGACCCTTCTAACAGACCGAAGGCAAATGGGACTGATTGAGTTTCCTGGAATGGGGCAATGTGTTGTTCATGTCTCACAACCATACAGAAGTGTCGTTAGCACAACTGCCCGATAGATATTTTGATTATCACTTATTTCGGTGCCCTTATCATTCTGTAGGTGGTGTGGCAACTTCCCAAATGCAGAGCTCGCCTTAGACAGCATGTTCTCTAGGTAACAAGAGGAGCATTGAGAGGAGTGTTATTGATCTTAATAAATGGGTAGACATGCACATCTCCCTGCACAGGTTCATACAGTATTTCAGTTTTTTTTAGACTAATTGTGAAACCAAAGCAATTAATTGCATGAACGAAGTGATCAGTTATAAATTGAATGTCATTAATCTAGTGAACAACTAGTGCACAGTCATCAACAAATAAAAGTAAAAAGTAAATAATAAGTAAAGCTGCCACTTTTGTGTGAGCACAGAAGTGTTGCAGATTAAACAATTTCCCATTGGTGCAGAACTGAATAAATACTTCTGTCAGTATTATGAAATGCATGCTTAAGCATAGCCAAAAAAAGGATGGAAAAGAGTATGGGAGCAAGCACAGAGCCTTGTTTGGGGCCATTAGTGACAGGGGTCCGATATCTTGCCATTTTCCACCACTCTGACCAGTGTCCCATTATGGAAGGACCAAATGACAGAAATAAACTTTGCATGGCATCCAAAGATGAACAAAAGTTTCCGGAATCCCTCACACTTTACAGAATCAAAAGCCTTAAGGGTGATAAGGCAAACTGATAAAGGTGAACAATGTTGACATCCTTGAAATCCTGTGGTACTGACTCTTGCTTCCATATAATATGGAAGAGCCTTGTAAGGTGCCTTGCAATATAGTAGCCAGCCTGCTTGTACAGCTCTGCTGGAATGGCATCTATTCAGTTGATTTCCCTTGTGACATCTGCTTGACTATAGTCTTATTTGAGGTAGGGGCTGGTGCAGGCCCTTCTTCTAAAGGGTGTTGTAGAAGAGCATTCATTGCTTCCTCAGGGATATCTGAAGGGTAGTTGAGAAGTAAACTCAAATGTCCCGTCCATCAAGCATTTCTTTTTTGTCAATTAAAAGTTGATTGCCATCCAGAGTGCGTACAAGGGTTATCCTGTTTCACCTGGGGCCATACACAGCATGGAGACCAGGAAAAAAGCTTTTGGTGTGCTTGCGGTCTGTATCGGTTATAATTCCGCCACTTTGTTTTCCGCCATTGCTTTATCATATGCCGACGTTTGATCTGAACTATCTGATTTGTTCAATGATATGCAGCCGTTCTGGCAGCTGAACTTTATCTGCTTTGTAGGCTTGGAGCAAAAGCATGCAGTGAGTTCAAGAGCTGACATAGTTCAGAGTCATTCTCATCAAACCAGTTTCCTCTTAATAAAGTAAAAAACTTCAGCTACCAAGTCATATGTTGTAGGAAATTGACAAGACTGTCAGAATGATACATTTGGGAGCTGAATCTGACAGATGAGAAGCAGTGGAATAAGACATTGAAGTTATTCATGAGGAAGAAAGACCTGAGAAATGGAAGCGGGGAAGGGTAGAGTAGCAGGAAGAGGCAGAGCAGTCCATCTCTCTCTGACTGCAGCCAGGAGGCCAGTGAAATAGTATGAGACCTGGAAGAGAGAATGTCCTTTTTTCTGTAGCTTTAGGAGAAGGTGAGCTTCAATTTTATTACTCTTGCTTGCTGGAAACTGATAGAAAGATGGATTATAGGTCAGGGGCCAGTGGTAGAACCCTGGTGGATAGTAGTTAATTCTTTTGGCGAGATGAAAGACGGTGGTGGTATTGCCAGGCTTTGAACCTTCAGTTTCCGAGAACTTAGTGCCTTATCATTAGGCTTAGGCCACTCAACAGCAATCATCTCCAGCCATCCGTTCTGTTCATCATTTTAATTTGCTAAATATATTATACCTTTATGGCTTTATATACAGGATACATGCTACTTGTATCGTTCTGCAACTTCAATACTCTTGTTTGGCTCCCTTCTCCTCGTCCCTTTAGTATTTCATAAATCATTGTCAAAGGGACTTGTCCAAAATCTATTTGGTACTCCTGGGGGGATTCTGCGCCACTGCACAATGCAGAAATTTGCAGAATTCCCCATTTCCCCTGCAGAATTGGTGCGGCAGAGCTGCTGGCCACCACCAGGGGCCGCTGGACTCTGCAGAGCCCAGCTCTCAGTGAGCGGAGCACCCAACCTGGCTGGGCTGGAGGCTGCACAATCTGCTTGATCTTCATTCTCCCAGGGATGGGAGAGGGCCTGCGAGACCCAGCTCTGGCAAAGGGTGAGGAATGGCAGGGCTGCACCGCACCACATCTCCTGGCAGGACAGTAAAGAATCTGAGGGGAATAAAGCCTCTGGGGGTGCTGGTACCTGGGCTGGGAGGTAACCTGCAGCTGGGCTCTGGGGGAATGGGAGTGCAGGAGTCTGGGCTCTGGGGGACCCACACAGCCCCCTCTAGTACCGCCCAACTGGAACTGGGTTGTCGTAGGGGTTTTTTAAATTCTCTGCTCCTGGGGGAGTCTTTTTTTGCTGCTGTCTATACTGTTGACATACTTGTTGACAGGTATTTTGAAATAAATTACTAAAATAATTGAAACTGAAGTGATTATGCTGTGTTGTTTTGACAAGTAAAATATGCAGAATTTTGCTGAATTTTAAAATACTGCGTGCAGAATTTTTAAAATTTTATCACAGAATTCCCCCAGGAGTAATTTGGGGAAGAGAATCCTGATTTTGGGATTCATTTTAAATAAGTGTTTAAAGCTTCTCCCTCTGTTTATAAGGGGTTTTGCTGTTCATGCTTAAATGAGTCGTATAAATAGTGTCTCGGCTAAAGAAAAATAATCATGCCAAAATTTCAACCAATCTTAATTTCCTGACCTGGCATTTCTGGGTAATGCAAGCAAACCCCATGTTTGTGGGGGGCAGCAATTAATTTGAGTCTAAAATGAAAGGTATTAGTGTGGTTACAGGCACGTGGTGCCTACACTAAGAAGGACATTAGTGACTGAATGTTGTAGGAATTTATTTGGACTAGATGAAATGAGTTTGGCTTAGTACAGTTATTGTTTGTGGGGGATCCATATCATGCAGCACCCTCACAATTGGCACTCTTGTTGGCAACTCTGTGAGAAGCCAAGGGTTGAATTGTCATGGCAACAGAATGACCCTTCCCACCATTTCTCTAGCTCAGTGGTTCCCAAACTTTGACAACCTGTGAACCTCTTTCACGAAAATGTCAAGTCTCGCGAACCCCCTCCTAAAAATGAATATTTCCAGGGATTTTCTCCTTTACCTGAGTATAAATTATAAAAGCAGTGATCTTGGAAATACACAATTTGTTTTTATGACATGATTATTACACACTATTTATTATTAATTATTTATCATTACAGTATTTTTATTACATTATGAAAACGGCAACACTCTTCCAAGATCTCACTTTCGTAGCTTGTATCACTTCGAATAAGCCTGTTATAAGACAAGGTTCCTATGTTTCATCAAGGAGTATCAGATGTGAAACAGCAGGAAGGTATTTAAGAAGTCAACTCAGAGTTCCTCCTACACAAGCATTCAGGTCTTGAGCAGTCCAGGCAAACAACGCACGTTACAACAAAGCTTAAATTTGTTCTTCATAATAATTTTAAAAACAACACTAGCTGCCTATTTCATTTTAAAAACAGCAAAAAATATCCACCTCCTTTTCCATTTCTTATAAGGAGTCTTGAAGTTTAAATCTCCTCAGTGTGATAGATAGGCTTGCTTTGATCTGCTTAGCTCTTGGAAATCCAGGGGCTCTGGGCTGCTGGCCCCGTGCTGCCCGGGGTCCCTAGGGACAGCTCTGTCCACCATTAGGGATTTTTTTCCCGAGAACCCCCTGTAACATTTTGCGAACACCCAGGGGTTCACGAACCCCAGTTTGGGAACCACTGCTTTAGCTAGAGTAGGTTCAAGAAAGGCTGGTAAGGAAAGGTAGGGGGAACTTTTCACTGCTGCTAGTCATGTCATATTTACTCTGTGAATAGAGGATTTCAGTTTTCATTGGTGTCAAGGGGATATCTTTCACAAGCACTAGCCTTACCTATTAAGGCTATGTCTGCACTACAGAGTCTTTGCTGGCACAGCCCCCTTGTGTAGATGCAGCCTACCACCAAATGAAGAATTTTTC
Organism: Terrapene triunguis; assembly: GCF_002925995.2. Lineage (NCBI taxonomy): Eukaryota > Metazoa > Chordata > Testudines > Emydidae > Terrapene > Terrapene triunguis. The sequence goes on from NW_020664393.1 coordinate 18,943,954, forward strand.
TGTTTGCCTGTAGGAACACCACCTTCTTGAATGATATTAGATAGGTTGAGAGCAGCGCAGTTCTGTCAATATAGCTGCATCTTCATTTTTTTTCCATACCTAGTGATCGATATAGCTAAGCCGATATAACTTTTTTAAGTGTAGACCCAGAGTTGTGCTGCATCCATGTAAAAATGTATCTTCAATTTCTATGTTTAAAAAAAATCAAACTTAATTGTTCTAGTAATGTTTACATACAGCCTGGTCCAGTAGCAATGTAAAAGTGAATTAGCATAATAGGCATTATCACCAGTATTTGAGCACCTGCCACAATAAAATACTCAGCCTGAATGTTCATACCATATAGGAAAAGTTACTGTCACAACTGACATAAATTTTCTATTGTCCTTAATGTGCAGTAAATATTTGGACTTCAAACTCTCTTGAATCAGAACATTGGATTTTCATGGGTGCAGTCTCAAATGCTGGTTTTATTAGAGAAAGTAGTTTTGGCTCCTTGTGGCAGTGTGGTTTCTGTGGCTACAGTTCAGAAATGTGAAGGTTAAACTACAAGCAGGAGGGTAACACAACATCCTTCTTTTTTTCTCCATGTCTTTCATCACTCTGTGAACTGAGCAACTTGAATTGAAAGTTCTGAGTCTTTGTGCAGTTTCTCTATTTAGTTATGGCTTAAGCAGCAAGTAGGAGAACATTTGAGAGAGTCTTAAGGGACATCTGGGACACTAGATTCTGGTTCTCAAATTGGTTGATTCTTTTGGATTACTTTAAGCTTATACTAGCTTGTTATCTTGCATTATGACTTTCATTTTTCAGATGTATGTGAATTGAGCGATCTTTTAGTAAAATAATAATTTGCAGCTCTCAATCATTTTCCCAATGAGTTATTGTCGTTACTCCCTTCACAGATGAGGAAACTGAAGAACAGAGAGGTGAACTGACTCCCCCAAGGTCACCCAGCAAGCCAAAGCAGAGCAAGAATAGACCCTATGCTTCCGGAGACCCAGTCCAGTGCCCTAACAACTGGGGCAAACTGCCTCCTTAAAATGTTAAGCTTTAAAACAAACAAAAAGATTTAGCTACCAGATATGCAATCACATAACATGTAGCAAAGATTTATGCTCAGTGCTGAGCTCTTTCTGCCTCTCTGGCTCGGCTGTGGCTTCTGTGAGTGATTCTATTAATAAAGAAGCTGCTCCTGCAGAGGAGGAAAAAACCTCCATCCCTGAGATGTGTGGTTTGCAACAGTCTCTTTAAACACTAGCAATCTGAAGATATTTGGTCTTTACTGGGCTCTAACAAGCCTTGTGTTTACACATATCATTCAGGGTATTGCCTGGTTGTAGTTGTGCATATTGTTTTATCTCACTCTTTTTGCCCATTTCTTGGTAGTATTTAGCTTTTTCCCATGTATCATGCAAGAGGGAGGTGTGTATGTGAGACAGGAGTAGTTCTGTCTGACTTTGCAGATGGCTGTAGCTACCACCTGTAAAGCCACTAAAACTTTAGTCACAAAAAAATTAATGATCCTTTTTTTAAAAAGATAAATATGGTGAGCTACCATGACATGCATGTGCTAACCTTCAGTACAGAAATAAAAATAACTTGCTAGATATATGTTCAGAATTGGGAGAGAAATATCTCTAACAATTTATTATATGTATTCTCATAACATCAGATTGTCTTGTGATTGCTGCTCTCTGGTGTTATGAACCTAGTCTGCCGATGCTTTCCAAATCAAACTCTACATTGGAAATAAACTTCTGATACTTAACTTGCCCACCATTCATCTTAATGCCCTTCACCTCAGGACAATATGGGATCTGTACGCAAACAGAATGAGCAGTGTGCACATGTTCTCTTTTCATGTGGGACAACACAAACCTGCAATTGAATCTCCAGGTCAAATGAAAGTCTAGCATTCAAATTAAATGACACAACTTCACACTGCACAAAACATTTAGAACAAGGAAATAGTGTTTTACATAAAACTGCTAGGAGCGCAATTTGGCTGTCAATCCTTGCTCGTATGAAGGCAGCTGAAGATTATTTTCATCTGCCCTCGGTGCAGTTATGCTTCTTCATCCCCTGACCCTCTCCTTTCCAGTAGACTTGTGATTAGTTTAAATTAGGCACAAGCCTTTAGAGCTAGAAAATGGCAGTTGTTACATTTGTATCTAGCCCACAGGAGTGACCATGTTATCTGTTATCCTTGATATTAGTTTAGGTGGGACTGTTGTCCTCCCCAGTCTTTGTCCTCATATTAAATAGTCTATTGCCTATCAGGAAGTTGCCTGTTCCAAGGCAGTAGAATGTACTCTTTGCTCTCTATAGGTTTGTCTTGATTAGGAAATGTGGTTGAGTCTAGGCCAGGTTTAGGCTGTGTCTACACTACTGACCTCACAGCTGTACCGCTGCAGCTGCACCATTGTAAGGTCTCCTGGGTAGCCGCTGTATGCTGGTGGGAGAGAACTCTCTTGCCAGCATAATTAAACTACCCCCAATGAGTGACAGTAGCTACGTTGTCAGGAGAGCATCTCCTGCTAACATAGCGCTGTCCACACTGACGCTTTTGTTGGTGAAACTTACGTTGGTCTGGAGGGTGTTTTTTTTTTTTCACACCCCTGACTGACAAAAGTGCTAGTGGAGACAAAGCCTTAGTTGACACATGCTAGCTAAGCCTGATCTGAACTCTACCTCTTCCATAGGTATGCAGGTTAACACCTCAGCTTATTTTATCGGTCTTGAGCTTAGAACGTGACTAGCTAAAGATGTTACCCTATATCTACATTAGGAAAAAGGTCAATTTCAGGTCCAGTTTAGCGTAGGTTGGCTAACTTAACTCAGGCCTTGGCTACACTTGCGAGTTACAGTGCTGTAAAGGCTCCCCCAGCGCTGTAACTCACTCCCCGTCCACACTGGCAAGGCATTTGCAGCGCTGTATCTCCGTGGTTGCAGCGCTGCATGTACTCCACCTCTTCGAGAGGAATAGCAAGTATTGCGCTGCAGCGCCAGTGTGGCCGCCCAATGCGCTGTGAATGGCCTCCAGAATTATTCGGCAGTATCCTACAATGCCTGTTCTAGCCACTCTGGTCATCAGTTCAAACTCTACTGTCTTGGCCTCAGGTAACCAACCATGTGACCCACCCTTTACATTCCCCGGGAATTTTAAAAAAACCCTTCCTGTTTGCTCAGCCTGGCGTGGTGTGGAGTGCTATCAGCGAATCTTTCCAGGTGACCATGCCTCCACACGCCAAGCGAGCCCCAGCATGGAGCAATGGTGAGTTGCTGGACCTCATCAGTGTGTGGGGGGAGGAAGCTGTACAGTCCCAGCTGCGCTCCAGCCGTAGGAATTACGATACCTTCGGGAAGGTATCAAAGGACATGATGGAAAGGGGCCATGACCGGGACGCCCTGCAGCGCAGGATTAACGTGAAGGAGCTGCGGAGTGCCTACCGCAAAGCCCGCGATGCAAATGTCCGCTCGGGTGCTCCCCCCCGTGACCTGCCGATTCTACAAAGAGCTGGGTGCGATACTTAGGGTTAACCCCACCTCCACTCTGAGCACCACCATGGACACTTCAGAGCCGGTGTGGGGGGGGGAGGAGGAGGAGGAAAACGGGAGTGATGGTGGTGGGCCGGATGGAGACACCCCGGAATCCCTGGAGCCATGCAGCCAGGAGCTCTTCTCGAGCCAGGTGGAAGGAAGGTAGCCAGTCGCAGCGGCCGGTACTTGGTGGAGGACAAACAGAAGAGCAGGTTCCCGGTAAACGTTTTTTTTTTTCGGGAAGGAATTTTTTCAGTGCGGGCTCTTTGGGAGAGGAGGATTAGGCATGCATGCCTAGATGCGGAATAGTGCATTGATGTGGCTTATCACATTGTGGTAATCGGCCTCGGTAATCTCCTCGAATGTCTCATCCAGAATGTGTGCTATGCGCTTGCGCAGGTTTATCGGGAGAGCCACCGTGGTCCTTGTTCCAGCCAGGCTAACGTGTCTGCGCCGCTGTGCTGCGAGGGGCGGGGGGACCATTGCTGCACACAGGCAAGCTGCATATGGGCCAGGGCGGAAGCCGCATTGCAGTAGAAGACCCTCCCTTGCTTCCCAGGTCACCCTCAGCAGCGAGATATCGTCCAGGACGAACTCCTGTGGAAAATGTTGGGACAGTGTTCAGTGTAGGTGCCCCCTGAAGCTGTTGGCTCTCCCCAAGGCAAGAAAGAGGACAGTGCAGTCCTGAAACAATCAGTCCCCCTTACTCACCATTTTGAGGCTCCCGTAGGATATGTGTGCTCTGTTTCGGACGGGAAAATTATGCTATTGTGTAGACCCTGTGTGTTTTCTACTCCTCAAGTGCGGGGCGGAATCATTACTCTGTCTGGTATAAACAATGCTGCCTCTGTTAAATATTGCATTTTGCCTATACAGCTGCATCAACCTTGAGACCTCAGCCGTCCCTCTTATCGCCTGCTCAGAGACTGCAAAGACTCAGGAAGAGACCACGAAAAAGCAAAGAAGACATGCTGCAAGAAGTGATGCGGCAATCTATTAAAGAGAATGAGAAAGCACAGAACTGGAGGGAGAGAGAAAGCAGGATCCGCCAGGAAAACGCAGCGCACCGGCGGCAAAGCACTGATAGGCTCATAAGCATCCTGGAGCGCCAAGCAGGCGCTATCCAGGAGCTGGTAGCCATGCAGAAAGAGGAGCAGTACCGCAAATGCCACCCCCCCCCCCCCCACAGCCCTTGTCCCAAAACTCTTTCCGTTGTGCCCCACTGTCACCTCCAACCCACTTTCCCCAACTTCTGTGTTCTTCACGCCACCCGCTGCCTCCAACACCAGTATCTTCACCACCCAGCCCTGAAAACCATGACCCTTAACCTCTGCACTCAACCCCATCACCATGCAGTATAGCTGTCCTGAAGTGCAGTACTCATTGCACAGCACACCAGACAGGACACACGCGAATCTGTGACTGTACTGTTCCCTACTCCACCCCCTTGTTTCTTTTCAATAAATTTTTTTTCTTTTCAATAAATGGATTCTTTGGCTTTGAAAACATTCTTTATTATTGCATAAAGTAAAAGACTCCTTAGCCCAGGAAATAAACAGGCACTGCAAGTCTGCTTAGCAGACACTGATTCCTAAAGATTGGAACTACTGCACTTCACTCTTGTGCAGGGCACCAGATACCACTGCTGGTTTTCAGCTTCAAATTGCTCCCTCAAGGCATCCCTAATCCTTGCAGCCCCGCACTGGGCCCCTGTAATAGCCCTGCTCTCTGGCTGTGCAAATTCAGCCTCCAGGTGTTGAACCTCGGAGGTCCATGCCTGAGTGAAGCTTTCACCCTTCCCTTCACAAATATTATGGAGGGCACAGCACGCGGATATAACCGCGGGGATGCTGTTTTCGGCCAAGTCCAGCTTCCCATACAGAGATCGCCAGCAGCCCTTTAAACGGCCAAAGGCACACTCCACAGTCATTTGGCACCGCCTCAGCCTGTAGTTGAACCGTTCCTTGCTGCTGTCAAGGCTCCCTGTGTAGGGTTTCATGAGCCACGGCATTAACGGGTAAGCGGGATCTCCAAGGATCACAATGGGCATTTCAACTTCCCCTACCATGATCTTCCGCTCTGGGAAAAAAGTCCCGGCCTGCATCTTCCTGAACAGCCAAGTGTTCCGAAAGATGCTTGCGTCATGCACCTTTCCGGGCCAGCCTGTGTTAATGTCAATGAAATGCCCACGGTGATCCACAAGCGCCTGGAGAACCATAGAGAAATACCCCTTCCGATTAACGTACTTGGATCCTAGGTGGGGTGGTGCTGGAATAGGAATGTGCATCCCATCTATCGCCCCTCCACAGTTAGGGAACCCCATTTGTGCAAAGCCATCCACTATTTCCTGCACGTTACCCAGAGTCACGGTTCTTCTGAGTAGAATGCGATTAATGGCCTTGCAAACTTGCATCAACACGATTCCAACGGTCGACTTTCCCACTCCAAACTGGTTTGCGACCGACCGATAGCTGTCTGGAGTTGCCAGCTTCCAGATTGCAATAGCCACCCGCTTCTCCACTGGCAGGGCAGCTCTCAATCTCGTGTCCTTGCGCCGCAGGGTGGGGGCAAGCCCCTCACACAGTCCCATGAAAGTGGCTTTTCTCATCCAAAAGTTCTGCAGCCACTGCTCGTCATCCCAGTCTTCCATGATGATGTGATCCCACCACTCGGTGCTTGTTTCCCGAGCCCAAAAGCGGCGTTCCACGGTGCTGAGCGTGTCCGAGAATGCCACAAGCAATTTCGTGTCGTACGCGTTACGCGGCTCGATAGCATTGTCGGACTCCTCACCCTCACTCTCACTGTCACTTTGGATCTTAAGGAATAGTTTGACAGCCAAACGTGACGTGCTGGCGAGACTCGTCAGCATACGCCTCAGCAGTTTGGACTCCATTTCCCGCAGACAGATCGCGTTGCACAGAAACCGTTGAAAGGTGGCGCCAAAGGTGGACGGAAACAAAGGGATTTTTGGGATGCGAAGCGATGCATCACGGGGCATTGGGACAGCACCCAGAATCCCCCGCACCCACGCCCCCTTCCCACAACCCACGGCGCCAGAATGGGAAAAGGTGCTCTGTGGGATAGCTGTCCATAATGCACCGCTCCCAATAGCGCTGCAATTGCCGCAAATGTGGCCACGACAGTGCGCTGGGCAGCTGTCAGTGTGGACAGACTGCAGTGCTTTCCCTACTCAGCTGTACGAAGTCAGGTTTAACTCACAGCGCTGTACATCTGCAAGTGTAGCCAAGGCCTCAAACTCAGCCTCTTCCTACTGTAACCCTAAGGGTAAGTCTAGACTATAGTTTGTGCTTCTGTTTTAACTTGAGTTAAATGATTATCAGTTAATTTAAAATAGCATATTTTTAAATGCTAACCTAGACACTCCACAGATGTTTGTTTCAGAACACAAATGTTTAAAGCAAACCACATGCATTTGTGGAGTGTCTAGGTTAGCATTTAAAAAGGTGTGTGTTAACTCAAATGACCTGGTGGTCAATTAACAGGACCAAAACGTATTGTCTAAATATGACCTATGTTTGATTGTATCTCAGATGGGGAGACCATAATTTCTATCTATGGGCCTTTCTGAAATGCCTTTGACTTTAGTAACTAGGTGCTCTACATGTGATATATCACACAGTGGCTCTGTATAAAATGAAGAGGCCTGTCTCCATCCTGCTAGAAGCTTGTGCCTATTCTGGACCATGGTGCCTTTTTTTTTTTTTTTAACCTCCCCCCCTCCCCCCCCCCCCCCCCCCCACTTTGTTTCTATGAGGAATGGATTGAAGAGGTGAATTTGCTAACATGATCTGAGCAGAGAAGGACTCTTCCTGTTCTCCTTTGGGGAGGTGTTTCAGAGCCCTTGGGTCAGTTATCAAAAAGGCCCTTCCCACCACTCAGGCCTGGAGGCCTGGTATCCCAGTAATAAGTCAGTCCAATGCCTAGCAGTGAGGCCTGGAACCCTGCTGCTCTGACCTCTTCTGCCCCCTCAAAACTTGACCAGTCCCAGGCACTTTGATCCTTTTGCTCAATACTTATGTCTTCCGAGTGACTCAGTTTAAACCAGTATCCTCTGAACAGTGCATTTGGTAAACATGCTCTCTGTGCTGGATGGAAAAGAGACAGAGGGCCATGTGTCACTCACCTGTTGCTGGCCTTAGTAGTCTGTCACCTTGCTTTGGACCTTAATGCTCAATCGTAGCTGTGCTGTTTAGTGTCACCTTCACGTTTATATATATGTGTGTACATTGGTTTCCTAGGGGAAGTGTGGAGCTGTCCTTTATGATTCTGATTTAAAACAGCTTTCCAAACTGTTGGGAAAGATTTACCAGTTAAGGTACAAAACCTTCTTTCTACCAATTACCATGATTATGAAAAACGATTTCACTTGCCCGCTCACAGGAGAAGTAATATTTTTGACATGGAAGTATAACTTTCTACAGCTACCTTTTAGTAAAAATCCCCTCTTATTAGTAGCATCATATGTGAAACTATTAAGACCTCCATATGTCCTGAGAACATACTTAAGTTATGATCTTTTTATAGAACAAGAACATTCCCAGTGTCAGTGTGAGCTATGAGAAGCAGTTTTATATGTCCTATAGGACTATGCATTGATTAAAACATTGCTTGTTCTTGTGAAATTGCTTACACTACAGATACTGATGTACAATAGCTGGGTAATTAGAGACTATTTTACTGTGTGGATCATATTCTGTTTCTCTTATGTTTAAGCATCTGTATATCTGGCATTTAAAGAACATAAGAACGGCCATCCTGGGTCAGACCAGTGGTCCATCTTGCCTAGTATCCTGTCTCTGACAGTGGCCAGTTCCATATGCAGTTCTGGTGTTTGGTGGTTTAGGGACACGAGCATGAGGTTGCTTCTCCGATCATCTTGGCAAATATCAGATGGTGGACCTATCCTACATGAATGTATCTAATTCTTTTTTGAACCCAGTTATACTTTTGACCTTCAGGACATCCCTTGGCAATGAGCCCACAAGTTGACTACATTGAGTGAAGAAGTACTTGCTTATGTTTGTTTTTAAACCTGCTGCTTATTTCATGAGGTGACCCCTATTTCTTTTGTTATGTGAAGGGGTAAATAACACTTCCCTATTCACTTTCCGCATACCATTCATGATTTTGTAGACCTCTAACATATCCCCTTTTAGTCATCTCTTTTCTAAGATGAACAGTCCCAATCTTTTTAATCTCTGCTTGCATGGAATCTGTTGTATACCCCTAATCATTTTTGCTTATCTTTTCTGTACCTTTTCCAATTCTACTATATCTTTTTTTTTTTTAAATGGGGACATTAGAACTGCATGCCGTATTCAGTGTGTGGGTGTACCATAGATTTATGTAAAGGCATTATGATATTTTCTGTCTTCTTATCAATCTCTTTCCTGTTAGCTTTTATGACTGCAGCTGCACATTGAGCAGATGTTTTCAGAGAACTACCCAGAATGACTCCAAGATCTCTTTCTTGAGTGGTAATGGCTAGTTTAGATCCTGTGGTTCTATATGTATAGTTGGGATTATGCTTTCCAATATGAATTGCTTTGAACTTATCGACAATGAATTTCATGTGTCATTTTGTCATCCACTCAGCCTGTTAAAAATCATTGATTTTTATCCACCCTGCTAAAAAGTATGGATCTCTCCAATATCCTCTGCAGTAGAGACTGATGCAAAAAATTCATTTAGCTTCTCTGCAATGGCCTTGTCTTTCTTGAGTGCGCCTTAGCACCTCGGTTGTCCACTGGCCCTATTGACTGGCAGGCTTCCTGCTTCTGATGTAATTGCATTTTTGCTGTTTTTGTGTCCTTAGCTAGTTGCTCTTCAATTCTCTCTTAGCCTGCCTTATACTTTTACATTTGACATGGAGGTCCTAGATTTTACTTAGTTGGCAGCCTAAATTTTACCTCATTACCTGCAGAACCGAAGGATTGTCTCAGAAACAAAATAAGCACCCCATTAGCTGTCTTATTGGAGTAGCTAAGGATTGAGTAGTCAGAGTTTATGCTCCTTTCTATTTTCCTTCTTAGGATTTGACTTCCAGTTTTTAAAGGATGACTTTTTGCCTCTGTCTTTTTTACTCTGCTGTTTAACCGTGGTGGCTTTTTTTTTTTTTAAAGTCCTCTTACTGCTTTTTTGGGGGTGTGTATGTGTGTAGGAGATATACATTTAGTTTGAGCCTCTATTATGGTGTTTTTAAATAGTCTGATGCAGTTTTCAGGCATTTCACCCTTATAACTGTTCCTTTTAATTTCCATTTAGCTAGATAATAGAATAGTTTTGCTACTCAAAATTGGGCACCTGTTTTAAATTCTGTAATGACCAGACTCTTCCATGTCCCTGATGAACATAAAACAATTGGTTCAACCCACCTGTAAAATAAAAATAGTTAGCTGGTGTCAGAGAAAAGTATGTCGTGTCTAGGTTTATTCTTTTGTGAGAGCTGAGAGGAAGTGAGGGAAACTCAGTGTTGAGTTTCACAAAAACAAAACTAATGGTATATTAGGAGCTGGTCAAGACAAATTGTGTTGTTTGGAGTAAGCGGTAAGAGTGGTGTATGAATGTATTTATACTGCTTTATGTTTGGCTAAGCAGAGGCACAAAGAACCTTGAACAAGAAGGGAGATAAGTTTCCACAAGAACTGTTTTATGACTGGGAGATAATAGCAGTAGGCTGCAGAACAAAGACTGGAGAAAAGACTAGTTGTTTTTTTTACATAAAGCAAATGGGAATGCACTGGTGTTGAGAGTGAATCTGGGTCTTATTTGTTCTCTTTTGCAGAATTTGTGATGCATTTTCTTGTATAAATGGTCCCTTGGGCATGAAAGTTGAAAATATTTTTCAAAACTGCACATAAAAAATTTCTTTTCTCAGAAGTGTTGTGTACCTTAAACACTATCAGAAATGTGGAAATAACATCGTTTATAGCATGACTGAGTCAAGGTTTGGTGTCTTAAAAAGAAATAATAAACAGGCATGTAACTCGAGGTTGTAGTGGTGTTTCTTTATAATTGCTATAAATGCTTTTCAGGCTGCGTAGTGGAATAGGCTCCTTATTGATTTCCAGTGACAGTGGTGTGACTGCAGAGGGTGCCCTGAAGTACAAGTATTTATGTGTATATATAGCTTATCAGTGGCGGAACCCAGGTTCTGGAATGGGATTTGGGGGGAGTAAGTGACATACGATTGGCTATTGGTGGGCAGCCCTGCACTCACCCAGCAGGGGCGGCTCCTGTCCCACAGGGCTGGGTCTGGCTCCCCACTCTCAATGTTGCAAGTTGGCACATAGGGTCTTAGAGCCATTTAGTTTTGTCCCTGGCTCTCCGTTCCGTTATGATGCTCTCCAGCCCAGTGTGAAAATTTGTGTCATTATACCTCGTTTTGCCAGTTGATTGAAAAGGCACCATACACACCTGTAAAGGCTGCTGTGGGGAGTACGGGAAGTTGCCCTTCTATCCTTCCCCACCTCCTGTTACCTCCGCCATTGCTACTTATCTGTTGTGCTGCCTGATTTCTGTTTAAAATTCCTGGTTGAGTCTAAAACTGACTGGCGACATAGGTAGCTGAAATGTGATTTGGAATGATAACTCATTTTTGATGTGATCGTAACTGTTAATTGTCCTTTTCCTCTTTCTTCTCCTCCAGATCTGGACTCGGCAGGATCGCCAGTGTATTCTCAATGCCTTAGCACAGTTATTAGTGGATAAAGAATGTACTCTACTGATTGGTCGTCAGTTTCGACCAATCCTGCTGGATTTACTGGAAAGAAATGCAGAAGCCATTAATGCTGGTGGTCAAATCAACCATGATCTGCATGAAAGGCTTTGTGTAGCAATGAGCAAGCTCATTGGTGACCACCCTGATGTGCTTCCGTAAGTGATGTGATGTCTGCTTGTGTGATGTTTGAACTTGTTCACTATATACTAGGTCAGGGGTGGGCAAACTTTTTGGGCCGAGGGCCACATCTGGGTGGGGAAATTGTATGCAGGGCCGGGGCAGGGGGTTGGGGTGTGGGAGGGGGTGCGGTGTGCAGGAAGGGGCTCAGGGCAAGGAATTGGGGCAGAGGAGGGGTGTGGAGTGCATGGGGGGCTCAAGGAAGAGGGTTGGGGTGCAGGAGGGGTGCGGACTGCGGCAGGGGGCTCAGGGCAGGGGGTTGGGGTGCACAGAGGTGCGGGGTGCAGCAGGGGGCTCGGGGCAGGGGGTTGGGGTGTAGGAGGGGTGTGGCATGGGGACTCAGGGCAGGGAGTTGGGGTGCGCGGGGAAGGCAGGGGGCTTAGGGCAGGGAGATGGGGGGCGGGGTGCAGGAGGGGTTCCGGCTCTGGAGTGGCAGCGGCACGCACCAGGGCCAGGGTAGGCTCCCTGCACACCTGCCCTGTCCCCGGCCCCGCGCCGCTCCAGGAAGCGCTGCAGCCCCTGGGGGAGGGGGAGCGAAGGGCTCTGCGTGCGCTGCCCTTGCCGCACCTCCAGATACCTCCCCCGAAGCTCCCATTGCCTGCGGTTCCCTGTTCCCGGCCAATGGGATCTGCTGGCTGCTGCTGAGAGCGGCGCGGGGCCTGCGGCGCCACAGGGGGCAATCCCGTGGGCCGGATCCAAAGCCCTAAGGGGCCGGATCTGGCCCGCGGGCCGTAGTTTGCTCACTCCTGTACTAGGTAGCTGGTCAGTAGATGGATCTTCTGGCTATGAGAGAAAGAGTGGGTATTTTCATATATTTTTATTGCCGTGGTAATGGACATTTCTTGAATTGAAACTCTGACTGAGAAAACCCAAGGTTTTAAATTAAAGGAAATGTTTAAATGAATGTCTGGCAATGTCTAACATAATATGCATCTTTTTCAATGATTGAAATGAAATAGAAAAATGTCTGGCGTGCATGGTAGAGTGTTATGTGAAAATTATTCATTGGCAAAAATTTTCAAAACTATGCATCTAAAATTAGGCTCCTAAATCCAAATTTAGACCTAAATAAAAGTGGTCAGTACTGGTTCAGCAAATTGGAATTAACCCTCTCATGACCAGAGGTTAACACGGGTTAGTGGAACTGGTGCTGACCACTGTTTGTCCTTGTAATCTGAATAATCAGCACTAGTCAGTAAAACTGACTGTTGACAAATGACTGCTAACATGGTTGTTTGCAGTGTGATGGTAGTAGTAGTAGTGTTGTTCCCAGGATACAGTAGAATCTCAGAGTTACAAACACTTCGGGAATGTAGGTTTTTCATAATTCTGAAATGTTGGTAACTCTGAACAAAACATTATGGTGGTTATTCCAAAAGTTTACAACTGAACATTGACTTAATACAGCTTTGAAACTTTACTATGCAGAAGAAAAATGCTGCTTTCTCTTTATTTTTTTTTAGTAGTCGACATTTAACACAGCACTGTACTCTATTTGGTGTGTGTGTTGTGTGTGTGTGTGTGTGTGTGTGTGCGCGCACGTGCTGTTGGCTGATTGCATACTTGCGGTTCCATATGAGGTTTGTGGTTGACCGGTCAGTTCGTAGTCTGGTGTTTGTGACTCTGAGGTTCTACTGTATTAGAGAGACAAGGTGGGTGAGGTAATATCTTTTATTGAACTAACTTCTGTTGGTGATAAAAAACAAACTTTTGAGCTACAAGAATTCTTCAGGTCTGGGAAGGGGAGTCAGGGCTGGTCTACACTGGAAACTTACACCAGCTTAGCTACATCTGTCAGGTGTGTGAAAAATCCACCTCCCTGAGAGATGTAGCTATGTTGACCTAACCCCCTCTGCAGACAGTGATAGGTGGATGGAAGAATTCTTCCTTTAACCTAGCTACTGTCTCTTGGGGAGGTGGATTAACTACAGCGATGGGAGAATCCCTCCTGTTGCTGTAGTAAGTGTCTACACTGAAGTGCGACAGCAGTGCAGCTGTGTCTACGTAGCGTTTTAAGTGTAGATAAAGGCTTCAGAGTGTCATAGATAAATACAAGGTGGAACAGATACAAGATGGAATATGTTAACTACTTATGCTACACAGTCTATTCCACCTTGTATTTAGCTGTCATGCTCTGAGTACCTTTCCCAGAACTGAAGAAGAGCTCTCTGTAGTTTGAAAATTTGTTTCACCAACAGAAGTTGGTTCAGTAAAGAATATTACATTACCCACCTTGCTCAGATAAAATGGTACTATTTCCAATTGTAGACAAGGCTTCAATTTACATTTGGTTTACATTGTACCAACAATTACTGTTTAAGGACTTTTGTGGATTAGAATTCTTTTGTAGATTGTTTTCTGGATATACACACTTGGATATACACATTTGCCTAGTTTAATGTCTCCACTTACCTCTCTCTAAGGTTTGCTCTGAGATATTTTAAGGATACTTCCCCAGTGTTCCAAAGACTCTTCCTGGAAAGTTCTGATACAAACACAGTCCGATATGGGCGCAGACGGATGAAGTTACGGGATCTCATGGAGGCTGCTTACCTATTCCTCCAACAAGAGCAGTCTGTATTCCGGGAGTTGTGGGACTGGAGTGTGTGTGTTCCGCTGCTAAGGAGTCATGATACTTTGGTCCGCTGGTAAGTTTAAATCCAAAAATCTTTTCCATTCAAGGACAAGTGTTCTGAATTTCTCCTAGCAGCCTTCACTTTTAAGGGGAAAGATGAGAGTAACCTTCAGCAATACCAGACAAAGAATGCGCCACTCCTGGAGGAATTCTGCACCACTGCGCAATGCAGAATTTGCCCAGAAGTCCATGTTTCCCCTGCAGAATTGGGGCTGCTGGTTGTCACTAGGGCCGCTGGACTCTGCAGAGCCCAGCTCACAGTGAGCAGAACACCCAGCCCGGGTGGGGTTGAAGGCTCTGCACATTCTGACTTCCCAGCTTGGTCCTCATTCTCCTGGGAACGGGAGAGGTCCTGGGAGACCCAGCTCTGGCCAACGGTGAGGAAGGGCAGGGTTGTACCACACTACATCCGCCAGCGGGACAGTAAAGAAGCTAGGGGGGAGTAAAGGCACTGGGGGTGGAGGTTTGTGGGCTGGGGATTGCCCCATGGTTGGGCTCTGGGGAAAAGAGGGTGCGGGTGTGTGGGCTGGGGGGGTGCCCAGGGGATGGGCTCTGGGGAGAGTTGGGTACGAGTGTCTGGGCTGGGGGGTGCCCTGCAGCTGAGCACTGGGTGGAGGGGAATGTAGGTATCTTGGTTCTGTGGGCCCCACACACCCCTCCACTACCTCACTCCCCCCCCCCCCCATCCCCTGGGCACCCCCCCAGCCCACACACCCGCACCCTCTTTT
>NW_020664393.1:18958877-19022609 GCF_002925995.2 Terrapene triunguis
CCCCCCCCCCCCCCCCCCCCCCCCCCCCCCCCCCCCCCCCCAACTGGAACTGGTTGTCGTAGGGCAGGAGTAGTCAATAGGTGTACCATGGGCCAAATCCAGACCACCAGACGCTTTTGAATGGACCCCAAAATGTTTTCATTTACTTATTGTCATGATTATTATTATTATTATTATTGTATTTATTTTTTCTGGTTTCTGGATCTTGACTAGACCTTGACCAAGAAATTTGGACCTTGACAAAAAATAATTGACTACCCCTGTCGTAGAGCTTTCTTTCACTCTCTTCTCCTGGGGGAACCTTTTTATTAATTGTCTGTATCGTTGACATACTTGTTGACAGGTATTTTTAAATAAATTACCAAAATATTTCAAACTGGAGTGATTATATTGTGTTATTTTGACAACTAAAATATGCAGAATTTTTAATTTTTTTGGCCCAGAATTCCCCTAGGAGTAATATGTTAAACTGAAGTTCAGATTTCATACATGTCTACCAACGTCTCTTAAGAAAAAAGTCTTAAGTTTCAGTTAAAATAAAAACCATTAACTTTTAAAAACATTAACGTTTCTACTGAAAAATGGAGGAAAAAAGCCCCACCCACTTACCTAACTTTGTAAATTATGATAAAGCATGCAAAGGACAGCTCCTCTAAGTCTGGTGCATCACCCAGAATAGAAAGTGCAGTCAGTGGGTGATGCACCAGGCTTCGAGAGCTGTCCTTTGTGTGCTTGTACTCCTGCCTCAGTTCCTTTTCCTTCTGATGGCACTGCTGCTGTTCAATAGCCCAGAGCCGCCACTTCTTCCAACGAGTGCTTGTAGATCAGGGATCTCAAACTCCAATCACCACGAGGGCCACATGAGGACTAGTACATTGACCCAAGAGCCGCATCACTGACTCCTTTTCATATAAAGATACAAAAGATCCCCCCCCCGCCCCGCCTCTTCCCGCTCTTCCCCACCCCCATTCCAACCCCTTTCCCAAAATCCCCACCCCAACGCCGCCCCCTCCCTGCCCCTATTCCAACCCCTTTCCCAAATCCCTGCCCCTGCCCCGCCTTTTCTCCACCTCCTCCCTTGAGCACAAGGCTCCTCCCCCCCCCTCCTGGAAAGCACTAAGCGCCCGGAGGTAGGCAGAGGAGTGGGGACGCGGTGCACTGGGGGGGAGGGGAGGTGGCAGGTGAGGGGAGCTTGGCGGCCGCAGGAAATAACTCCGGGGGGCAGGGCAGGGAGCTTGGTGGGCCGCAGCAAATAATGCTGCAGCCTGCATGTGGCCCGGGGGCCGTGTGTTTGAGATCCCTGTTGTAGATCATCTTGTTCTGGCTTGAATTTCCGAGCTGTGCCTGCACGTGCTCCTCACACCAGAGCCCAAGGAAGTCATTGAGCTCTCTTTGGGTCCAGGAAGATACACAAAACATTCATAGCACCTTTTGATAAGATCCAAAATGATCTGAAAGGTTAGGAGCTTGCTTACTATGGTGGTAGTTCACAGATGGATTTCAATAGCTCTTCATCATGACTTCTGGTCAAAGTGACCCCTGGACAATGGAGTGAAGAAAGGTTAACTGTCCCAATTTTAAAAAATACACTATTACACTAAATTCTCTTGACAGTAAGGCATGAGATAAAGTTATCGTTTTAGAATTATGGTTCATTTCCCGGAGTAGGTTTACGTGGCTTTTTTACAGTAATTTTGGAAGGGAGAAACTATCTGATTTTAAATTTTGTGCTGAGCCACTCTTCTTCTGGGCTTTCCTCTTTCAGCCTCAGTGAACATTGATGGTGGTCAGAAAACGAGAACTGACTAAACCTGATGAAAAATGTATTTGTCTGTAAGATTTTGTACTTAATGCTTTTTAAGTTACATATTCATTATTTGAAGAGGCAGCTGTATCTAGTAGTGAAGTCAAAAGATTTGAAGTGGTTTTAGGATTCTTTTAGCACTGAGCCTTGAGCTAATGTCTTGATTTCTTGATACTATGGCCAATCTAGCTGCTGAATTAGATGAAAGACAGATCTTATAGAAAGCCACATCCTCCATTTAAGGTGAAGATATCCAAGAGATGTTTCTGTTTAAAAAGTGCACCTAATTATTGTGTCTGCCGCAATATACCCTACTTATAGAAAGGTTTGTTAGATTGTGAGGCACATTGTTTCAATATGCCATGACTTGAGTCAATTTTCTCTGGAGGAATATTTTAGATTATTATACTGTAAATAAAGACCGTTAAAGAGCACTCAGTGAAGCGAGGCAATAAAATATGAAACAGGACACAGCAAATCATTGTAAAATGGTACTACGTATTTGCCTTGGGTAGCAAACTTTTATAGCTTACGATACAAAATTCATTGCCTCTATCAGTTATATGCCAAAAGGTGAGTCTTTTTTCTACTAAGAGTTGGACAACACATTCTTGATCTATAGCTGAACTGTAGTTGGGGAGGCCAATGCTTTCACTCTACCAACCCCTATGGGGGAAAAAGATGTACAAGATTCTTCTTCTAGAATTTTGTGTCTTTCTGTCTTTATTCTGAAGAATTTTTTGAAACCTATTTTGTTCAAAATGTTCTTTGCAGGTACACTTCAAATTGCCTTGCCTTGGTTACATGCATGAACGATGAGCACAAATTATCTTTCCTTAAGAAGATCTTCAATCCAGATGAATTAATACGTTTCAGACTAAAGTAAGATGAATTTTCACATTGAATACATTGCATGATTAAGTATATTTGGTGTAAATGACATCCAACTGCAATAATGAATGTGGATACTAATTTGACAGGCTACTGGAAGAATCACAGATGCGGAATGTGGAGAGAGCCCTTGTTTTGGCCAATCCAGACACATCTCTTTGGCAGAGAGAGAAAGGGCTGCAGTACACACAAGGAGACATCATATCAGGTGACCTCTCTGCAAATGTAATAGCAGTATGTGGAGTTGTGCTACCCAGGCAACAACTTGTGCCCAAAGAACAGGTAGGTACAGCCTTGATTGTTTATTAAAATATGAATGCTAAGAATTGACCTACCTTTGTTAATTTCTTAAGTGAAGTTGAATGTATGTAGTACTTGCGGCAAATTTTATTTCAAGCTGTGCCATGCACTAAGTCACTATGAAGTGGAATGTTGGTACTTCAGAGGAGCTGTGTACTGGAATGAAGCAGTGTAGGGGTTAACACGGCGATTTGTTTGGTTTCTACGTATCCGTACTTGTAAGCTGGCTCTGAGAGAATGTTCCAGCTCTATATAGTATCTCCTTTCCAAATCCAGAGGCTTTCTCAAGAACATGGAGTCATGGCCTAGCCAACAAGGAGGTCTGAAACAGTAATTTTACCTTCACAGAAATGATTTTTATACCATCTGAGTTTATACCCTTTCTTTGCCAGCAGTTGCTCCCCAAAATAACAGACATTCTTTAACATTTATTTTTTAAATAAATTAAAACTTACTCTATGGAGACTGCCACTTTCCTGCTAATAGGCAGGAAAAGAAAACAAATTGGAAAATATTTCTACACTTAAATTGATAGGAAAAGCACTGGACTCTGCACATTTTGGATAGGTTTTAATATGCATCTTTTAAAAGTGTTCACCTAAACCGTTTTTTAAAAAACGTTTATTTCTTTTTGTAAACTGTTAAGGCAAATGAAGTAAAGATGGACAAACTGAGAAACATGTCCATGTTCTGCAGAAAGGGTCTGCCTCTAACCTGTTCTCCCCATTCCCACCCTCTGTACTTCCTGTAGCCAGTACTCTCAGACTAGACCACTCCCCAAACCACCTTTCTTGCTTTCGCTCTAACCTGAGTTCAGTTCCTGACTCTGCTCAGCCTTAGCACAAGTTGTTTAATCTAAAAGCACTGATCTGGAGACGTGTGTGGAGAGCATCAGTTTTTCAGCACTGTGGGAATCAAGGAGACAGGATTTTTAATTTCTGAATTTCCTGGACTCTGTCTAGTAATAAAATTACAAGCAAAATAAAATTGTATTGACCATCTATCAATTTTTGTAAGTAATTGAAACTTGTTTAAAATAGGAGTTCAAAATACAATGTTCATTGAAAATATGAAGAAGGATAAGTTTGATTTTCTGTTCTAACTCCTCTCTCCTTGCTTGTCAGGAAAATGGCAACTTCTGTGGAATAAACTGTAGAAAAGTTAAGATGTGTTAAGAATGAGTTGATGATTCATTTTACACCCTGATTGGAAAATATAACTTCCCTTTAAAAAGTCTAAACGCACTAAAATAATCGGAGTAAAAGATGGTGTATAATATTTTGTATATTTTTTTAATGTTTATACATCAGTGAGTTTAGTGGCTCCACGTTGTTGTCTATGCAAATATGAATAGATTCAGCACTTTAATCTCATGAGTAAGGTTATCAGTAAACAACTGCTGTTGGATTATGGTAAGGCTTTGTCCTGTAATAGGGAGCTGCTCTAATGACTTCATTTGCTATATAAATCAAATGTTTTTTTTAATGGGTAAGTCTGATAGACATTGGTGGAACATTAAAATAATCACTCTACCATTATTGCATCTGTAGTCTGACTGGTTTTTGAGAGCAAATTAGCTATTGCATAGACTTTATACGTTGTATATTTTTATTGTAGGTTTTTGATGGGTTGAATCTGTATTTTAATACTAACCATTAAATATTGTTTGTTCAATCTGCATTCTCAATGATCCATTATATCATTTGGGAGCAGCTCCTAGTTAGAGCTATATAGCCGGCATTTTCTAGTATTCAGACTCATTTTTATGAATGTAGCATTGGAGCATTCCAGTAATATTGTACACAACTCATCTATGAATAGACACTTCAATATGGTAACTTAAGTTCTCTACCCTAACAGGAAATTACCATTAACCATTTTGTGCTGCTTGAATCTACCTGCATGAATCTTCAAAACCTTGCGATGGCAGTAGCTTTCCAGAATCCTGTATTATTAGAGGGACCAATAGGATGTGGCAAAACTTCTTTAATTGAGTATTTAGGAGTCATTACAGGAAGAATGAAGCCCCCTCATATTCTGAAAGTTCAACTTGGAGATCAGACAGACAGTAAGGTAATGGAAAAATATTCCTGCTATTTGGGGAAGGGTAAACTCATTTATGCTTGACACTCAAAACCCCATCCTTATAACATGGACTTACATTACTTAAGTTTTGAAATGTGAAGTACTGATCTGCAGCAAGTCCAAATTCCTAATGGGAATTGAAGAATTTGAAAATGAAACTTCGAGATACGGGCTTAGTAAGCTTTAAATTCTTCACAAAAACTGCATCACCTCAATTCTTTTTTTTTTTAAAGTTACTACATTTTTTAGGACTTGTGTACATGAGAGAGCTGCTCTGATTAATTAAAGGGGTGATTTTAAAATGATTTAGTAACTGGTGTAAAAGGCTGCATGGACACTCTTATTTCAGGTTTACACCAGGCTTTTTTCTATTTACCTTAAGACACTTGGGAGCGGGTTTAAGTTACATTGAAACAAGTTACTTTTAAACTGATGAATGTCTACACAGGGTTTGCACTGGTGTAACTGTATAGATTTTAAAACTGTTTTAAGTTAAATTGGTGCAGCTCTGTCATGTAGACAAGGCCCTAGTGAAAATTGCACACTCTACAGGTATTTCATGCATATCCTAGTGAGATTGAGCTGATGCATTTTCTCGCTTTACACTGTGGCTGGGAGGGCACTAAGAATGTCATGTAACTTTGTTAAACACCTACAGTTTTGTGAGCAGGCTAACATTCACAAACAATGTTGACTTTCAGGATTTTGTTGCCAGATGCAGCAGCCTGTCCTGCTTGTATGGAAGAGCTAGTCCTCTTTATCGACTCTTTGAAATATTTAGAAAGGTAGAAATAAAACTGCCTCACAGAGCTTAGTTGTAAGATCAGAGGAAAGTGTGATGGAATTGGAAATAAGTAGCAAAGTATAAAGGTTAAAAAAAAATTTAAATATATAACTGAACTATCCAAGAAATGCTTAGAAGAGGAGTGTATCTGTATGGCACAGAATTTCTAGTGTTTCTAGAAAGAGCTTTTTATTTTAAAATGCATCTTATTTTTGCTTTATATATTTGACTATATTCCAGTTTAGTTGTTTTTCCTATATAGTTTGGTATCCTCTTTGTTGTGGTTTTTTCACACAGGGATGGGGAGGTAGAAAACATTTCTAGAAGTAGGAAAATATGGATGTGAAACTACAGTCTATTGGGGTATCCAGGGACAGGTGGAATACCTGCATCTATTTTATCTTTTTTTTTAAATGGGCTGCATTTCAAGTCGGTAATCTCCCTTTTAAAGATAAAACTTGTGTTTAATAAAGGTACGGAGGACCCTAGCTATGAGTGGATGCATTAGCTGTTGTAAATTATTTTTAAAACTTCATTTTTTTCTATTTTATAAGTACCTTGAATAGTAACTCCATGTTTCATCTTGATGTAAAAGGCACAAAGAGTTGGGATGCGTTACATTACCCGGATGTTAGATCAAGCCATGGGAAGTAATTGATTTAATAAAAATTGTGTATATACTCCTGACATTTCCAGTGTTAACTACTTTTCCTAAGAAGGCTGAGTCTAGCTGTAGCTCACTTTGGATTGTAGCTGATACCTGTTAAGAGAACAATAGGAGTGTTTCAATAATGCTGTTGCTTACATTTTTCTATGAATGCTAAAATTAGCATAATACTGAAAAAAAAACTAGCTGAGGATGGTGTTGATATTTACAGTACAGACCCATTTACGCGCGATAGCGCCATGCCTCCCAGTGCTACCTATTTAACACGCCAGACTTGTTAACACGCGGTACAGGAACTTGCTATGTAGTGCTACAGATTTGCTCACTAACTCACTGACCTAGAAATCGACAGGAAGTGCAGAGCAGAAATGTGTCGTACGTCTTTACCGCTGACGGGGGGAAGGGGGAGGAAAGGGGCAGCAACGTTAAAGGATCTTCAAAGCGCTGCCGCGGCAAAGGACCGTCCTTAAAGCGCTTAACGTTGCTTCCCCCCTCCCCTGTCGGCGGCCCTGCCAGTAGGGACCCTAAAAGGGCAGGGACATTAAAGCGCTGCCACGGCAAAGGACCCTGCAGCGCTTTAAGGTCCCTGCCCCTTTTGCCCCCCCTCGGTTGCCCCGGGGCTGGCGATTTAAAAGGGCCCGGGGCTCCAGACGCCGCTACTGCAGCAGCGGCGGCCGGAGCCCCAGTCCCTTTAAACCACCATGGGAACCCCGGGCAGCACGGACCAGGCGGCCTGGAAGGGCTGGCTGGGGGATGCTGACCCCTAGCCCCACCCCTTCTGCCCAAGCGTGCCCCCCCCCTTCCAGGGGCAGGGCCACTCCCGCGAATACGTATGTAATCCTAGACAATTATACATGTGTGTGTATATATAGATATCTTAAGATATTTCAGCATGGCCCTCTTAACCTGCAGTCCGTTAACACGCGGTCATGACGGCTTGACTCCTGACATCCGCACGTAAACAGGTCTGTACTGTATAGAGCCATGCAAATCCGTGGATATCTGCGGACCATTTTGAGGATCAGCTGCGCATACAAATTTTGTATCTGCGCAGAGCTCTAGAGACATTGCATCCACACAGGGCTATAGGCAGGCTATGTATATGACTTGCATACTGATGTCAGATATATTATGTAAGTTATTTGTCTGAGTTTATCAATAAGTTTAATAAGCCAGTTTTTATTTATTGCTAACTGTTTTTTTGCAGACATTACTGGGTATGTATCGTTGTACAGATGTGCCAGGAGAGTTTGTATGGCAGCCTGGAACCTTGACACAAGCTGTCACCAAAGGGCACTGGATTCTGCTTGAGGATATTGACTATGCTCCTCTGGATGTGGTATACAATTTACTTTCTCCTATAGGCAACATTGTAAAATAAGTGGGTGATGGTTTGAGGCATACTGCTAGTTGGTTTTGAAGGCTAATGCCCAATCAGCGGTAGTGTGTTGACACCTTGGATTTGATGAGTTGGGGGGGGTGAAAGGGGGCGGGAGGAGAGGGGAAGAAAATGATCATTAATTAGGTAACTGAATTGACCAATTAATACATTCATTCTTTTTCACTCACCTGTCCTTGCCCCAGCTGAGACAGTATAAAAGATTATATCATATTATGCTCTGGAACAAGTACTGTGACATGTATCTTAATTGATTCCTAATAGTCAGTTATAGAACTAGTATTCATTAGAGAGATCTTTTCCTTATATCAGTGACTGGAATTCTACACTGCCTTCTTCAAAGAGGGATCTCATATAAATATTGTATTGACATTCTGCAAAAATTCAAATTATTACTTGTATCCAGTTATTTTTTCATAGCTCTATAAAGCATCCTTTATGGGACTAACTCTGCTGCCAGTTTTAGTTTTATTGGAATGCAGACTTTCAAACCATAGGGACCCTATAACAAAGCAAATATGTAGCCTCCTTATGAATTTAGGTCTTAAGCAATTTTATGGGGCTACTTGAAATATTCTGAAGTGTCTTATTTTAAAAGGTAAACTACAGGTTAATGTGGATTTTTTATGATATCTGTATTTTTACTTTATAATCCATGCTTTCCTATAAACACCTTCTCTATATTTGAGTATTTTACCACTCAAGTGTACACAGAGGATTGTACACTTCCTCACTTCTGTATGCTGAGCTTATTATATGCACCAGACTCCTTGCATCCTGCCATCCTCTTTCCCTCACCAACAAGCTCCTTGTATGGCAACTTCCTCCCAACCCGAACCCTTCCTCCAACCCATTATTTCTTTTCTTTTTGTTTGGGATGTAAGTCATTCAGGGTGTCAATATTTTATACTCTGGGGTGATGGGCAGCCCTGGGTTGTGGAGATATTGTTATGATGGAAAGTGTTGATGGCTGCCATAAACAGGGTCTTTGATTTAGAGCAGAGGTGGGCAAACTATGGCCTGCAGGCCACATCCGGCCCGTGGGACTGTCCTGCCCGGCCCCTGAGCTCCCGGCTGGGGATGCTAGCCCCTGGCCCCTCTCCTGTTGTCCCCTCTCCCCCGCAGCCTCACCTCGCCACGCTGCCAGCACTCTGGCCCGCTGCTCCTGCTGGGCAGTGCGGCGGTGTGGCTGGCTCTGGCGGGGCTGCGAGCTCCTGCTGCTCTGAGTGCCATGGTAAGGGAGCGGGGGAGTTGGATAAGGGGCAGGGGGCGGCAGTCAGGGGACAGGGAGCAGGGGGCGGTTGGATGGGGTGGTGTTTCTGGGGGGGGGAAGGTCAGGAGGGGGGGTCCCGAGAGGGACAGTCAGGGGACAAGGAGTTGGGGGGGGTGGGGGGGGTTGGATGGGTCTGGGGTTCTGAGGGGGGCAGTCAGGGGCAGGAAGTGGGAGAAGGCGGATGGGGCGGGGGGCACGGTTCCCTACCTGGCCCTCCATACAGTTTCGCAAGCCCTATGTGGCCCTCGGGCCAAAAAGTTTGCCCACCCCTGATTTAGAGAGACACTTTGCTTGGTCAGTTGAAAAGGCGAGGCTTCAAACATGCAAGGGTGAAACTACCTTTTAATCCATTGGGCTATCAAAAGGCAAGATTTCTGATTTGTGTAATGCAGTGTAAAAATTGGGATACCACAGTGGTCAGGGTGAGGAAAGGTGAAATGGAAAATGCTGATGGTTTTAAGAATGCTTGATAGAGATCTTGTAGGTGCTTGTCTTTGTCTGAGGGATTGGAGCAAATGCGGTTGTATCTTAGAGCTTGGCTGTAGATAATGGATCGTGTGGCCTAGATCAATCCACACAAGCGGTCCATTTCCTGTACACTACTGTGCTAATAAGCGATGGTCACATAAATACCACCCTATACCAGAAACCTACTGACCGCTATACTTACCTACATGCCTCCAGCTTCCATCCAGGACACACCACACGATCCATTGTCTACAGCCAAGCTCTAAGATACAACCGCATTTGCTCCAATCCCTCAAACAGAGACAAGCACCTACAAGATCTCTATCAAGCATTCTTAAAACTACAATACCCACCTGCTGAAGTGAAAAAACAGATTGACAGAGCCAGACGAGTACCCAGAAGTCACCTCCTACAAGACAGGCCCAACAAAGAAAATAACAGACCACCATTGGCTGTCTGTCACCTTCAGCCCGCAACTAAAACCTCTCCAGCGCATCATCAAAGATTTACAACCTATCCTGAAAGATGATCCCTCACTCTCACAGATCTTGGGAGACAGACCTGTCCTCGCTTACAGACAACCCCCCCAACCTGAAGCAAATACTCACCAGCAACCACACATCACTGAACAAAAATACTAACCCAGGAACCTATCCTTGCAACAAAGCCCGATGCCAACTCTGTCCACATATCTTTTCAAGTGACATCATCATAGGACCTAATCACATCTACCAATGTGATATATGCCATCATGTGCCAGCAATGCCCCTCTGCCATGTACATTGGCCAAACCGGACAGTCTCTACGCAAAAGAATTAATGGACACAAATCTGACATCAGAAATCATAACACTCAAAAACTAGTAGGCGAACACTTTAACCTGTCTGGTCATTCAATGACAGACCTGCGGGTGGCAATTTTGCAACAGAAAAGCTTCAAAAACAGACTCCAACGAGAAACTGCTGAGCTGGAATTGATATGCAAACTAGATACAATCAATTTAGGCTTGAATAGGGACTGGGAATGGCTGAGCCATTACAAACATTGAATCTATGGCCTGGTCTACACTAGGTTTTTATGTCGACTTTAGCGCCGTTATATCGAATTAACCCTGCACCCGTCCACACCAGGAAGCCATTTAGTTCGACATAAAGCTCTCTTTAAATCGATTTCTGTAATCCTCCCCAACGAGAGGAGTAGCGCTAAATTCGACATGGCCATATCGAATTAGGCTAGGTGTGGATGCAAATCGACGGTAATAGCTCCGGGAGCTATCCCACAGTGCACCACACTGTTGACGCTCTGGACAGCAGTCCGAGCTTGGATGCTCTGACCAGCCACACAGGAAAAGCCCCGGGAAAATTTGAATTCCTTTTCCTGTCTGGGCAGTTTGAATCTCAGTTCCTGTTTGGACATCGAGGTGAGCTCAGCAGCAGTGGCAACGATGCAGAGCTCTCCAGCAGAGATGGCCGTGCAATCTAATAGAAAGAGGGCCCCAGCATGGACTGATCGGGAAGTCTTGGATCTCATCGCAGTGTGGGGCGATGAGTCCGTGCTTTCAGAGCTGCGCTCCAAAAGAAGGAATGCTAAGATCTACGAGAAGATCTCCAAAGCCATGGCAGAGAGAGGCTACAGCCGGGATGCAACGCAGTGCCGCGTGAAAATCAAGGAGCTGAGACAAGGCTACCAGAAGACCAAAGAGGCAAACGGACGCTCCGGATCCCAGCCCCACACATCCCGTTTCTACGAGGCACTGCATTCCATCCTTGCTGCGGCCGCCACCACTACCCCACCACTGACCGTGGACTCTGAGGATGGGATATTGTCCACGGCCGGTTCCTCGGACATGTTAGCGGATGGGGAAGATGAGGAAGGAGATGAGGAGGACGAGGCAGTCGACAGCGCTTACCAAGCTGATTTCCCCGACAGCCAGGAGCTCTTCATCACCCTTACAGAGATCCCCTACCAACCCTCCCCAGCATGTAACCTGGACACAGATTCAGGCGAAGGATCAAGCGGTAAGTGCTTTAAACATATTAACCTTTATTTTTTACAAAACTTGAATATTAATACTAAGAACAATCTGTGAATCATGATTTCTTCCCCCTGGGCGCTTAAGTAATCAGTAACAACTATTTAAAAAAAAATCAAACAGTGTCCGGTTGTGCATGATTGTGCTGCCCAAGCTGCTCCACTCTTTAGTGCCTGCTACTGCAGCTATATTAGAATCCTGTCTATATGTCCGGGGATAGAGCAGTAGTCCTCCACGGACATCTCCACAAAGCTCTGCTGCAGGTAATGGGATAGCCTGTTCATCAGGTTCCTGGGGAGAGCGGCTTTACTTGGTCCTCCGAAGTAGGAGACGTTCCCGCGCCAGGAGACAAGCAGGTACTCCGGTATCATTGCCTTGCATAGCATGGCGGCATAGGGCCCCGGTCTCTGCAGGCTTTCTCGAAGCATCCGTTGGATCTCGGTGTCCGGGATCCTCATGAGAGTTATGTCGCTCATGATGACCTGCTTTGAATTAGGTAGGGGACTGTTAGTATTGGGACTGCTTGCAACAAGTTCCTTTACAGAACTGTGACCGCTGGTTTACAGCCACGCGGTGGGGGCGGGAGAGGGGCAGCATACAGGGATCTTTCCCTGGCTCATCCGCGAGGGGGTGGGACAGGGCCAGAGTTCCTGCTTGGCCGATTGCTGGCAGCACAGACTGGCAGTGCTTTCAATGTGAAAGGAGGCCAGTGGTACTCCTACAGTTTTAAGCAGCCACAAGTCTACGGCTTACCATGTTTGCCTGCTACAGAGAGTACCGTGTCCTGCCCTGCTTCCCAGATCGGCAGTGCAAAAGCCCAGGCACTGAAGGCGAGGTTCGAAAATTCGACCTTGTCCTGAGTGCGCATGTGATAGGTGTGGTTCATGGTCTTGTTCACAGAGAAAAACTATGTTCTTGATTCACAACCACATTTTTCTTTCGGAGGAATTCACTGCCTTTTCCTCATTCCCACAGCCACATCTGCAACTGTCTCCCAACCCAGCTTGGCATCACACTCCCAGAGGCTAGCGCACATTAGGCGGAGAAAGAAGAAGACGCGAGAGGACATGTTCTCAGAACTAATGGGCTGCTCCTGAGCCCAAGCAGCACAGCAGAACCAGTGGAGGGAGAATTTGTCACAAATGCACCGGACACACATGGAACGTGAGGAGAGGTGGCGGGCAGGAAGACCAGCAGGCGACTCAAACGCTGCTTGGACTTCTGAGGGAGCAAACGGACACGCTCCGGCGCCTTGTTGATGTTCTGCAGGAACGGAGGCAGGAGGACAGAGCCCCGCTGCAGTCTATCAGGAACCGCAGTCCCCCGCCACCAAGTCCCATACCCCCCCTCTCCCAAAGTCCAAAGAAGGAGGGGTGGCAGAGTCCATGAAAACTCTCACTCCACCCCTGCAGACTGCTCAAGCACCAGAAGGCTGTCATTCCCCAAAATTTGAAAAGTCCTTTCCTGCCCGCCTCACCCAAGCCCCCGTCCGACTTTCACCCCCCAGTTTCCTGTCTGGTTGTTAAGAAAAAATATGTTTCTGTTCATTACTGTTTCAGTCAGGTTCTTTTGAGGGAGAGTCTGTCTGGAGGGGGGGAAGGGGCTTGGTAATTGGACAGGACAGTGACCTTTAGCAGGGTACAGAGGCGGTGTCAGGTCCAGCATCAGGACACATACACAGTGCAGTCACTGGTTACCCTGGTCAGTCTGGGAGGTGTTTTTCATGTTCTGGGGGGGTGGGGGGTTGCTCTGTGACTTTGTGGCGGGGGAGGGCAGTTACAGATCTTATGCAGCGGTCCTTATCCTGGATCACAGATCCACGCAGCAGGGGATCTGTAACCCTACCCCCCCTGCCAGAAAGTCACATAGCCGACACATACACACAGTCCCCCCCAGGAGTGCTGGCAGGCTCCATTGAAATAACCAGTCCACCAGTGCGGAGCCTGTCATTCCGGGAGTTTAGAAGCATCATTTGCATCAGAACACTGAACCCGCCCCCCACCACAGTCTGCGTCCCCGGTTTAAAATATTCCCGCGAAAACAGCAACACAGACAACGGTGTTCATTAACAAAATCGAAATGATTTTATTTTTTGGGAAGGGGAAGGGGGTGAAGGGGGTATGTAACTGGAGAGGATAGTCAAAATGAACTGGGTAAAGAAACGGGGGCAGGTTCAGCTTTTCTGTCCACAAACTGAAAAGTCACTGGTTGCCCTGCTCACTCAGGAACCTAGCTTTCAAAGCCTCCCGGATGCACAGGGCGTCCCGCTGTGATCTTCTAATCGCCCGGCTGTCTGGCTGGGCGTAATCAGCAGCCAGGCTATTTGCCTCTAGCTCCCACCCCGACATAAAGGTCTCCCCCTTGCTCTCACACAGATTGTGGAGCACACAGCAAGCTGCAATAACGATGGGGATATTGATTTCACTGAGATCACAGCGAGTGAGTAAGCTTCTCCATCTCCCTTTGAGACGGCCAAAAGCACACTCCACTACCATTCTGCACTTGCTCAGCCGGTAGTTGAACAGTTCTTTTTCTGTGTCCAGGGCGCCAGTATAGGGCTTCATGAGCCAGGGCATTAGCGGGTAGGCTGGGTCCCCGAGGATGACTGTAGGCATCTCCACATCCCCAAGAGTTATTTTGTGGTCTGGGAAGTAAATACCTTCCTGCAGCCGTCTAAACAGACCAGAGTTCCTGAACACGCGAGCGTCATGAACCTTGCCCGGCCATCCGACGTAGATGTTTGTAAACCGTCCCCGATGGTCCACCAGTGCTTGCAGCACCATTGAAAAGTAGCCCTTTCTATTGATGTACTGGCTGGCCTGGTGGTCCGGTCCCAGGATAGGGATGTGAGTCCCATCGATAGCCCCACCGCAGTTTGGGAATCCCATCGCGGCAAAGCCATCTATGATGACCTGCGCGTTTCCCAGGGTCACTACCTTTGGGAGCAGTACCTTCACGATTGCCTTGGCTACTTGCATGACAACAACCCCCACGGTAGATTTGCCCACACCAAAGTGGTTCGCGACTGACCGGTAGCTGTCCGGCGTTGCAAGCTTCCAGAGGGCTATGGCCACTCGCTTCTCAACTGTGAGGGCTGCTCTCATCCTGGTATTCTGGCGCTTCAGGGCAGGGGACAGCAACTCACAAAGTTCGAGGAAAGTCCCCTTCCGCATGCGAAAGTTTCGCAGCCACTGGGATTCATCCCAGACCTGAAGCACTATACGGTCCCACCAGTCCGTGCTTGTTTCCCGGGCCCAGAATCGCCGTTCCACGATATCCACATGACCCATTGCCACCGTGATGTCCTGGGCGCTGGGGCTCGTGGTTTCTGACAGCTCTGTGCTACTCTCCGACTTCAGGCCATCACGGCGGTGTCGTAGCCTCCTCGCCTGATTACTCTTCATCTGCCTCAGGGAAAGGTGTATGATAAGCTGCAAGGTGTTGAGAACGGCCAGAAGTGCAGCGATGGTCGCAGCGTGATCCATGATCGCAGTGCTGTGGCGTCCGCGCTGTCACTGACCAGAAAAGTGCGCGAACTGATTTCCCGCCGGCGCTTTCATGGAGGGAGGGAGGGCGTTAGTGACGGACGGATGACGACAAATTTTTTTTACCCAGAAGGCATTGGCGGCTCGACCCAGAATTCCGATGGGCAGCGGGGACTGCGGGAACTGTGGGATAGCTGCCCACAGTGCACCGCTTCCAATATCGACGCTCGCCCCGTTAGTGTGGACTCACAAAGTCGAATTACTGTCCTTAGTGTGTCCTTAGTGTGGACACACACGTTCGACTTTGCAATATCGATTCCACATATTCGATTTAAGTAAAATCGAATTACCCTCGTAGTGTAGACATACCCTATCTCCCCTTGTAAGTATTCTCACACTTCTTATCAAACTGTCTGTACTGGGCTATCTTGATTATCACTTCAAAAGTTCTTTTCTCTTACTTAATTGGCCTCTCAGAGTTGGTAAGACAACTCCCACCTTTTCATGCTCTCTGTATGTGTGTATATATCTCCTCAATATATGTTCCATTCTATGCATCCGAAGAAGTGGGCTGTAGCCCACGAAAGCTTATGCTCAGATAAATTTGTTAGTCTCTAAGGTGCCACAAGTACTCCTGTTCTTTTGGCATATTAAGGTAGCTCAGTATAAGTGGGCTGGTGACTCATGAAACAAATGCAGTCTGGGTGGTTGAACTTCTCCCAAAAGC
Source organism: Terrapene triunguis (assembly GCF_002925995.2). NCBI lineage: Eukaryota > Metazoa > Chordata > Testudines > Emydidae > Terrapene > Terrapene triunguis. Next base: position 18,974,793 of record NW_020664393.1, read on the forward strand.
AGGATTATTGCTTTGTTTCCAAGGTAGGAGTTCTTTCTCTTTTTCAGATCTCTGTGCTGATTCCTCTTCTGGAAAATGGAGAATTACTGATTCCTGGTCGTGGAGACTGTTTAAAAGTGGCTCCTGGATTCCAGTTCTTTGCAACCAGAAGGTAGGCATGTAAGGTAGAAGGAACACGAGCATTAATTGGCTGCTTTTAAGCTGAAGGCAACAAGAATAAGGAATTCAGACCGACATTAAGTTCAGATAGCTAGAATGCGATACATAGACTTTATTAATCATAAAACATGTAAAAGGAATGCATTAAATATCGAACAGCCTTACAGTAGGACTGGATCTAGACTGTAGCATCTTATGCAACTGTTACTTCAGGAAGTTTGAAGGCTTTGTAGGTTAAAAATAAGAAAGTCAACAAATATTCAGATTAGATGGTCCTTCATTTTCCTTTATGGAGAGTGTTTTTGACTCAGAATGATAATATGCTCTGATTTTCATGTTGTTAAAACTAATATGTGTAAAATTTGATTCTCACATTTTTGTAATGCTTATGAAAGTTGGAAGTATACTGAAGTATATATAGGGGTATTGTTGAGCAGCATTTTTGCAAAACTTGGCAAACCTTAAACAACTTTTTCCTGCTGCTTATGTTTTTGCTCCTTTGAGAAAACATTTTCTTCCTGTTGATCATTGTTCAGGCTACGATTTAGTCATGGTTATTTTTAGTAAAAGTCATACAGGTCACAGGCAATAAAGAAAAATTCACGGCTCCTGACCTGTCCATGACTTATATTATAAATACCCCTGACTAAATCTTGGGGGCTCTGGCTGCTTTGTGACTGGTGTTTGGGCAGTCCCTGGGGCTGGCTGGCCCCAGGGCCACTCCAGCAGTGGCTGATGTGGCTGTCCCCAGGGCCACCAGAGCAGCTGGCCTCTGAGCCCGCTTCTTGGGCATCCCTGGGATCAGCCACACTGGCCACTGCAGAAGTCATGGAGCCCTAGTCATTGTTTGTTATTTGGGAGCTTAACCCAATGTGCATGTGTCTTGATATAGTAGAATTGTTAGCTCTGTTGATGCTACTCTGGTGCTGCACACCTCTTTGGCAGAGCGTTATTGGGACAGTCTCTAAATAGTTATGATTGGGTTTGGTTTTCTTTAAATTGAAGGAGTGAATTTAAAAAAACAAGGATAGAATTTCAAGATGTGTAAGTAAAAGGCTGATAATCAGTTGCCTGCACAGGACTGCTGCCATGGGGGGCATGGCATGGGCTTTGAGGGTGTGGGAGGGAGTAGCTGTGTGCATGGTGTCTTAATGTGCAGCAGTAGCTTTTGCTGGTATGACCTCAGTTGCTGAGGGGAGCCAGTAGATGGTGAGTTCAGAGAAAACTCTGTCAGGGAATTGAGTCAGGTGAGAAGATCCATGGACAGCTCCTTGGTCATCCTTACACTGCTGCAAAGGAAAGGGGGAAAACAGGGCAAAAACAAGGGGTGTCTGGCAAGGAAGAAGGCGCAAAACAGGAGGAGGTAAAGATGGGGAGCAGTGAAAACTGGAATAACAAGGGCGGAGAGAGTGACAAGAAAAGTGAGACCAAGACGGGGTGAGAAACAACTGGTGACAGTAATAGAAACAAGGGCAGTGTCCTTTCCTGTATATGTGAAATGTGATCTCTACAACAGGAAATACCCTTCCTCCTCTGCTGAAACTCTCACTGATGCTATGTCTGAAGGAGCTCTATGGATATTGAGATCTGGAGCCATGGGGAAGAGCAATGTCCCAGGCACTGTCCTGTCCAGACCTGACAGACTTTGCAGCTCACAGTTATAATTTCCCCTGGTCCACCTCTGCAGCTGCCTTGAGCCTAGCCAGTGAAAGCATGGATCCTGCAGGAGCAATGGGAGTCAGCACAGAACTCAGAGTTAGGACAGATGCAGCAGCTGTCTGTGTGGAGTTGAGAACTGGAGAGGATCTGGGAAGTGAGGAGACATAACTTCCCTCCTCATTCCAAGCCCTTCCCCTAGATAGGGCAACAAACTTGGTAAGGGGAATCTCCAGAGTAGTTTGCTGCTGCTCTGGCTCTCCCTTCTGCATGTTTCTCTGTGGGACTAGGCAGTTTGGGCCAAGAGGAGAAATATACACCAATAAGGGGTGGGTAATATGGAAAAGAGACAGGATGACATGCACCTTCTCCTATGGACCCTGGGAGCCTTGTGCATTCAGATTAGCCCAAGACAATTGTGCAAAACTTACTAGTTCTTTGAGACATTGGAATAGTCCTATGGTAGAATATAATAGAATTTTAAATTCTTCAGTTAAACAATATGTAATATGCTATATGACTCCATGGTGTGTTCGTTTAATTTAGAGTCTTCAGCTGTGGAGGTGGTTGGTACCGACAGCAAAACAGCCATGCTACTCTTCTGGACAAGTATTGGACCAAAATTCGGATGGATAACATGAATAAAGCAGAACTCAAAGAGGTGGGTAGAGTAATGTCATTCTAGAGCACCAGACGTTGTTCTGTAGTTAAGGTTTAAAACAGGGATTCCATAATAAGCCTGATGCTTGTATTTGCTATTCAAAATCCACAAAATAGTCATATTGGCTTCAAAATGGATAGGTTAGGTCTGGGGCAAAGGAATACTTATTCTACAAAGCTTGGAAGTGAATTAGAGAGAGATTTTGGGCAACCTCAAAATAGAACAGTTCAACACAATTCTTTAACATCTCTAGGGAATGTCTACTTCGGTTGAGCTTAGTATAGTACAGGGGTCAGCAACCTTCCAGAAGTGGTGTGCCGAGTCTTCGTTTATTCACTCTAATTTAAGGTTTTGTGTGCCAGTGATGCATTTTAACGTTTTTAGAAGGTCTCTTTCTATAAGTCTATAATATATAACTAAACTATTGTTGTATGTAAAATAAATAAGGTTTTTAAAATGTTTAAGAAGCTTCATTTAAAATTAAATTAAAATGTAGAGTCCCCCCGGATCGGTGGCTAGGACCCGGGCACTGTGAGTGCCACTGAAAATCAGCTTGCGTGTCGCCTTTGGCACACGTGCCATAGGTTGCCTACCCCTAGTATAGTACATCAAATGACAGCTGGTGAAGAAAGCTTCCATTTAAAAAGTAATTCTCTAGCCCTTTTCTTTGCAGGTATAGAGCTCAAAGTGCAATCTGAGTGTGAAGAAGGCTTGTCAAGGGTGGAGGAGGGGGAGACTTTTTTGGTTCTTTTTGTGCCCCCACCCCTCCCCCAATCAAAAGACTTAAGGGGAATGTTAACCCTTCTAATTTTCATGGAGGTGTGGAAGGGGTCCACAAGCCTCTTAGGGTAAGTCTATGCTGCAGTTAAACACCCATGGCTGGCCCGTGTCCGCTGACTCAGGCTTGCAGGGCTGTAAAATTGCCGTGCAGGCATTCGGGATCAGGCTGGAGCCATCTCTGGGATCCTCCCCCATCGCGTTTCACAACATAACCTGGGGTTATGCCCTAATTTATCTCTAACTTGCCTCTGAATTATCTCACTTCACTTTACCCAGCTTCTACCAGGCCTCGCTTGACTATTGTCAAGCCTGTTTTTAGGAAATAGATTTTTGGGCCTACAGTAGATTCCGTTTACTTGCAACTCCTTGGTTGCCAGCAAAAAGTTGCTATTGTCCAACAATTGCTAATAAGCAGAAAGTAGGTTTCTGAGGCAGCAGCCAGGGAAGGAAATGCTGGGGCGTGCCTTCCCTGGGTGCAGCCCACAAACCTGATTGTTGGCAGACAGCAAAAAGGAGGTGGGCTGCAGCCCGAATGCCAGGGTTTTCCAGGGAATAGGCGTACTAGGGGCCCATGGAGCTGCATGGTACCTCTCTCTGCACCGTTTGGCTCAGCATGTCCCAGCACTTTCTTTCCTATATGGAGTGCCCTGACTGTCGGGAGAGTGCAGGCACTGGGAGAGGTACTATGCAGCTCTGGCATCTGGGCTGCAGCTGCTGTCCCTCTCGCCCCTCCCCAAGCCTCCCACTTTGCCCACAGCCTCCTCTCCCAGCCCACAGCCTGTTATCTCCTGTGTGGTCCCTGTGTGCAGAAGGAAGCGCTGGGACTGGCTGAGCACCAGCCACAGGCACACTTGCACCACTGCAGCCAGGGAAGGCAGGTCTCAGCACTTGCTGCCCTACCTGCAGCTCTGCAAACCTGCATGCAGAGGGTGCTCGGCCCATCCCAGTGCTTCCTTCTGGGGCTGCATCCCCGCAAACTTGCCTGAAGGTGGATCCTTTTTTCTCAAAAATATGACTAATAAGCGGCATGCTGTTGCCAATATCCAAACCCCATTTAATTACAAATAATGGGACGGGATTGCTTCCTGGCAAAACATTGCTATTAACTGGAAGTTGTTAATATCCAGGTTGCTATTAAGCAGAATCTACTGTACTTACATTTCAACACAGTTCTATATAACATAAGCAAGCATCATAGAATCATATAACTGGAAGGGACCTCGAGAGGTCAACTAGTCCAGTCCCCTGCACTCAAGTCTTATCTTCTCCAGACTAAACAAACCCAATTTTTTCAATCTTCCCTCATAGGTTATGTTTTCTAGACCTTTAATCATTTTTGTTGCTCTCCTCTGGACGTTCTCCAATTTGTCTACATCTTTCCTGAAATGTGGCGCCCAGAACTGGACACAACTGGACTCCAGTTGAGGCCTAATCAGCATGGAGTAGAGTGGAAGAATTATTTCTTGTGTCTTGCTTACAATACTCCTGCTAATACATTCCAGAATGATGTTTGCTTTTTTTTGCAACAGCATTACACTGTTGACTCATATTTAGCTTGTGATCCACTATGACCCCCAGATTCCTTTCCGCAGTAATCCTTCCTAAGTAGTCATTTCCCATTTTGTATGCGTGCAACTGATTTTTCCTTCCTAAGTGGAGTACTTTGCATTTGTCCTTATTGAATTTCATCCTATTTACTTCAGACCATTTCTCCAGTTTGTCCAGATCATTTTGAATTTTAATCCTATTCTCCAAAGCACTTGCAACCTCTCCCAGCTTGGTATCGTCCGCAAACTTTATAAGTGTACTCTCTATGCAGTTATCTAAATCATCGATGAAGATATTGAACGGAACAGGACCCAGAACCGGTCCCTGCGGGACCCCACTCATTATTTCCCTAGTTTGTTTATGAGAAGGTCATGTGAGATAGTATCGAAAGCCTTACTAAAGTCAAGATATACCACATCTACCGCTTTCTCCCCCTATCCACAAGGCTAGTTACCCTGTCAAAGAAAGCTATCAGGTTGGTTTGACACGATTTGTTCTTCACAGATCCATGCTGACTGTTGTTTATCACCTTATTATCTTCTAGGTGTTTGCAAATTGATTGCTTAATTATTTGCTCCATTATCTTTCCGGGTACAGAAGTTAAGCTGACTGGTCTGTAATTCCCCGGGTTGTCCTTATTTCCCTTTTTATAGATGGGCACTATATTTGCCCTTTTCCAGTCTTTTGGAATGTGTCCCGTCTTCCATGACTTTTCAAAGATAATTGCTAATGGCTCAGATATCTCCTCAGTCAGCTCCTTGAGTATTCTAGGATGCATTTCATCAGGCCATGATGATTTGAAGACATCTAACTTGTCTAAGTAATTTTTGACTTATTCTTTCCCTATTTTAGACTCTGATCCTACCTCATTTTCACAGACATCCAATTGCCACCAACCTTCTTGGTGAAAACCGAAACAAAGAAGTAATTAAGCACCTCTGCCATTTCCACATTTTCTGTTATTGTCTTTCCTGCCTCATTGAGTAACGGGCCTACTCTGTCCTTGGTCTTCCTCTTGCTTTATCATCTTTATAGGCTACAAAAGAACTTAGCTTCTTAAGACTGGATCCCCCCTTCCTAGTCTTTGTAACTTGCCCTCTTAGGGAGTGATTATCTGAGTATATCATAATAAAACTTGCATTACTAGTAGCTGGCTTCTGAGGTTATACAGATTGCAATTTCTGTTTCTCAGATTCTTCAGGGCAGATACCCCAACCTTGCTGCTGTGACTGATCGTCTACTAGACATTTATCTTCAGCTTACTGGAGACAAGCATCAAACATCAGAAATCAGTTTTCCTGCCTGTGAGCAGGAAGTGGAAGATACATCAGAACTGAGAAAAGAGAACAAAAGGCCAAGTCTGGAGGGAAGAGAACTATCTCTGAGGTAGGTTTTTCCCTTACACATTTATTCAGAGAATATTTAGCCAGCAAGTGAAAGTTTACAGTAAATCTTGGCTTGGTTTGTGTTTTTTTTCCTTGAGGAAAAACAGTTAACATTATGAAACATTAGTTAAAAAAATTAATGGTCTTGGAAAATTCTGTCATTCTTTTGTTTGTTTTAAAGTAATTTTAATGCTTCTTAGCCCTCTGGAACGCTGAATCCAAATGATGTAGAACTTCACTTTCTTGTGTAGTATGAAATATAACTACTATGCAAGGCTGACTGCATAATTTTGATTAAATTTAAAATGTCCTGAATTATTTGAACTTCTTTGGGGTCAAGAACATCAAGAGGTCAGAAATAAGAATTTAATATAAAGCCACATGGATATTTCTCAATGGCTTTTTTTAGCAAAATGTGTAAGGACTAGTAGATAAGATTTGCTAATTACTACTAAAACTTCTAGTTGAAAAGGGACACAAATGAGATTAAGGGGTAACTAATAAATATTTTTTCAGCTATCATTCTTTATTTGCACATCAGATTAGTGCATCTTGGTGTTAAGCAATTGTTTATGGCATTCTAATCTATAGTTTGCTCAAAGTAGCATACAATTATTTTATGGCTTTTTGTGACATAAGAATGGCCATAGTGAGTCAGACCATTGGTTCATCTAGCTCAGTATCCTTTCTTCTGACAGTGGCCAATGCCAGGTGCTTCAGAGGGAATGTTTTCGGAGAGCTATCCAAAATGACTCCAAGATCTCTTTCTTGAGTGGTAACAGCTAATTTAGACCCCTTGGTTTTGTATACATAGTTGGAATTTCCAAAATGCATTACTTTGCATATATCAACATTGAATTTTATCTGCCATTTTATTGTCCAGTCACCCAGTTTTGTGAGATCTCTTGGTAATTCTTTACAGTCTGCTTTGGATTTAATTATCTTGAGTAATTTTGTATCATCTGCAAATTTTGTTAGTTCACTGTTTACCCCTTTTTCCATATCATTTATGAATATGTTGAACAGCACTGGTTCCAGTGCAGACCCCTGGGGACACCACTATTTACCTCTCTCCATTGTGAAAACTGACCATTCCTACCCTTTGTTTCCTGTCTTTTAACCAGTTACTGATCCATGAGCGGGCCTTCCCTCTTCCATGACTGCTTAGTTTGCTTAAGAGCCTTTGGTGAGGAACCTTGTCAAAGGCTTTCTGAAAGTCTTAAATACATTAAATCCACTCAATCCTCTTTGTCTGCATGTTTATTGACACCCTCAAAAAATTCTGATAGATTGGTGAGGCATAAATTCACTTTACAAAAGCCATGTTGACTCTTCCCCAACAAACTGTGTTCATCTTCGTGTCTGATAATTCTGTTCTTTAATATAGTTTCAACTAATTTGCCTCTTACTGAAGTTAGGTTTACTGGCCTGTAGTAGCCAGAATCGCCTGAGGAGCCTTTTTTAAAAATTGGCATCACATTAGCTATCCTCCAGTCATCTGGTACAGAAACTGATCTAAATGATAGATTACAAACCACAGTTAGTATTTCTGCACTTTCATATTTGAGTTCCTTCAGAACTCTTGTGTGAATACTGTCTTGTCCTGGTGATTTATTACTGTTTATCAATTTGCTCCAAGACCACCTCTAATGACACCTCAATCTGGGACAGTTCCTCAGATTTGTCAACTAAAAAGAATGGCTCAGGTTTGGGAATCTTCCTCACATCCTCTGTAGTGAAGACTGATGCAAAGAATTCATTCAGTTTTTCTCCAATGGCCTTATCTTCCTGGAGTGTTCCTGGAGTGATCATCCAGTGGCCCCACTGATTGTTTAGAAGGCTTCCTGCTTCTGATATACTTATATTTTTATTTTATGTTAGTATTTGAGTCTTTGGCTAGTTGCTCTTCAAATTCTTTTTTGGCCTGTCTAATGATGACAAAATGCAGAGTGGATTGTTGGATTTTCTTTCTTCTCACATCAAGCACCAAAGATAGTTGTACTGAGTTATATAATCAGTACTATTTCATGAAACAATATGCAAATACTAGATATATGGTAATGCAGAATAGCCTTGGGGTGTGATAGAAACGGCATGTATTAAAAACATAGCCAGTTGCACGCTTAATATTAATCTTGAACTTTGTCATCAAAAACATGTTTCTCTTATTCTGAAGTTCAGAAGGAATGAGATTTTGGCAAGCAACTTGAGCTTTGAAATGATTTTCCTTATAAATTACTCAATTACAAAAGCATGCTTTTTGTAATAACTTTATCTAGAATTGTTAATGTGGTATGTACGTCTGGCTGTTTCTGATACTTTGCTAGTACTTTGCCAAAATAGACATTGTGGCTCTTTAAGTACAGTAGAACCTTACAGCTACAAACACCAAAGTTATGAACTGACCAGTAAACTACATGCCTCATTTGGAACTGAAAATACGCAATCAGGCAACAGCAGAGACCAAAAAAAAAGCAAATACAGTACAGTATTGTGTTAAAGGTAAACTGCTAAAAAAGGGAAGCATCATTTTTCTTCTGCATAGTAAAGTTTCAAAGCTGTATTAAGTCAATGTTCAGTAATAAACTTTTGAAAGAACAACCATAACGTTTTGTTCAGAGTTACGAACATTTCAGAGGCCTTGTCTACACAACTGGGGTAAGTCGACCTAAATTATGCTACTCCAGCTACATAGATTAGGTCGACTTACTGCGGTGTCTACACCATGCTGCATGAACGGGAGACGCTCTCCCGTCAACTTAACTTACTCCCCTCATTCCAGTGGAGTACCAGAGAGCGCTCTTCAGTCAATTTAGCGGGTCTTCACTAGACCAGCTAAATCAGTGGTTGGCTGCGTGCGGCCCGCGGGCCACAGGTTGCCCACCACTGCGCTAAATTGACCCCTGCTGCATCAATCACAGCAGTGTTGATCCCCGATAAGTGTAGACATGGCCAGAGTTACGAACAGCCTCCATTCTCGAGGTGTTCGTAACTCTAAGGTTCTACTGTAGTCATTTGCACTTTGGAGTACACATCCCACTTATGTGATACCTTCATGTGTACATTTAAAAAGTAAAATAAAATCTGAATAAAAATAAAATCTAGTTACCAGCAGGGAGAGTAATTGGACTGAATTGAGGAAAGAAGAGCTGTGTATTACTGTTCAGCTATACCCAACATATGACTTCCTCTCTCTCTTGTCTTAGAGATTTATTGAATTGGTGCAGCAGGATTGCCTACAACTTTGACAGCTCTTCCTCAACTACTGCAGTGAATATTTTTCAAGAGGTACAGTAAGACTCAATCCATTTTACAGTTGTTCACTAAGGATTTTGACGTTGGCCCTTAAGGCATAAAACAAGACGCAAAAAAAAAAAAAAAAAAAAATAGTGCTGCCTTGAACAGATTCTAGTTGGAGTGATTGATGCAATAACAGAGACCATGCTAGGGGCATCCCTATGGTCTTAGACATCTTGGACCGGGAAAAGGTATTTGTGTAGTAACATACTGAATGTCTCTCTGAACAACTTACTGGAATATAAAATACATGATGGTGTGGTGTGACGTAAGTTTTATTGGTGTGAATTTGGGATGGCACATTACTAGCGAGTGGCAAAGTTCTGTGTTATGCATATCATCCCAAATGTGTGCCATGAGTGCATCCTGTGTGCTACAAAACCACAACTTTAGGAATATTTTAATGTCTTTTTAAAAAAAATGGTAATATATCCCCCACCTATGACCCAGAGGCTTTTAGCTACTGTGCAGGACTCAAAGGAAGGGAGAAATTAAAACGAATACATGTAAAACACCGCTCAAAGCAGCCTTTTTTTTTTTTAACAAAAAAAGTTGTTGTTTTAAAGTCTGATAGCCTAGGGCACCTTCAGGGCTAGATGCAAACACTGAGTTCATCAGGAAGAGGCTGACCTTCCCTCTCCCATGATGACAAGATTCTGTTTTTTTGGCATTGCTGAGACTTTAAAGCTGTGATGCTTATATTTACAATAGATTACAGGACAGCTCAGGACTGTTTTTTAACCCTACAGGCCCTTGGCCTGGGGTGGTGATGAATTATATGTTTTGGTATAGTAAAGATGCATTTTCTGACTCATTTAAAAAAATAAAGATTGGTTGCTCTTTGAAGTTGCCAAGAGATTTGCAAGGTTAGAATAAGTCCTTGGGAGATGAATTTGTGGGCAAGTGGTAGCCTATTGTAACTTTATTTCACAGGTCTATTAAATTTATCACTTATGCTTCTGTATGTATGTGTGTATCCATAGAAGCAGGCATGCGGAGGTGATGCCATGTGTTACACACCTTTGAACCTCACCTGTGCTTTTCCATTACAAGACTTACTCTAACATTTCAAATCCCTCAGCCATTTCAAATGTTATTTGTTTTTTTTTTTTGGCAAGTGATTTAAAATGATTTCCTTTCTCCAAATCTGGAATTTCCCCTACGTATTAACCCGACTTGTAATATAGAACTGGTATTGTCCAGTCGTGTCTCAGAGGTAGCTTTAAGGTGTGGTTTCTTGTGACCCATAAGGAGATGCTTATAATCCATGAAGATTCTAAAACGGTGACACTCCCAGGTATAGAAATGTAATTTAAGTAATTACGGGGATTTTAGGGTTCTTTCTGAACTTTGTACTGTTGGACTCTTGGGGTCAGATCTAAAGTCCACTGAAATCAATAAAAAGAATCCTACTGACTTCAGTTGGCTCTGGATCAGGCCCAGGGTACCTGAAGTGTAGTGGTTTCTGTCAAGCTACAACATATTAATTGAAAATGTGGTGGTGTTTTTTTCCCTTTGACAGGCCTTAGACTGTTTCACAGCTATGCTGTCCAAGCAAGGGAGCAGGCAGAAAATGGCAGAAATTATTGGAAGCAAACTAAACATTTCCAAGAAAAAGGTATATTGAGAAATGATTAGCGTGGCCTTTATTTAAAATATTCTAAATTGTTCAATAAACGAATGGTAAAAGATGACTTTTTGCCTGGATGGAACCATTTAATTTCACAGTTACAGGCATAAGTAAAACTGGTTATTCATGTGCAACAAAATGCTGACACTGATGCTGTTTTAGCTTTTTAGGATAGATACAGTTTGAAAAAGCAAGTGTATAAGAATGCTTCTGAGTCTAGGTATTAAAGTAATATTAGTCTTAGAAACCCTCCTTAAAAGGACAGATAGTGTATTAGAATTTTTTGGAAATGACTAATTTAAGAATAGCCAGGCCTGACACTTCTTAGACTAAATTTTTAAAAAATATTTTTTTCCCTGCTGTTCTGTTTAGAATGGTCTTTGACCAGGGCCCAAGAGCAGCAGCACATACTTGGGCTCCCTCCTCCCCTTCCTATCTGTGCTCATCACTGCTTTCTGACTCTCAAGTTGTAGTTGCAGCTTTGCTGCTAATGTTTCTGGTAAACAGCCTCTTTTAAAGGGCCTGGGGACAGTGGCGCTGAAAGCCAGCAAAACTATCCCCAAATTTTTTACCTCGTGCCGGTCTCCCTCTCTACACCCCCCCCCCCCCCCCCGCTGAGGCCGGGAGCAGGGTCGTGTGTCCAGGAGCGGGGGACAAGGACAGGGATGAGGGGGCAGAGCCTGGGACCAGTAGCAGAGCCCCGTGTGTGGCACTGGCAGGCGGGACCCCACTTGTGTGTCTGGGAGTGAGGCTGGCAGCTGGGACCCCCGGGCATGGGGCCAGCAGCCATGATGCGGGACCCTGCACGCGTACTAGGAGCTGGGAACCTGCATAAAACCTGCCGCACCCCTCGCACCTCTACTTCCCACGCCTATGCCTGGGGAAGAGTATAAATGTGAACTCCCTCCAGATCAGTGTGCAGGTGTTGTTGTCATGCAAATGAATGAGAAACAAAGCCCAACTGACCATCTATAAAACAATCAAGTTAACTAGCACTGTCAGATGCACAAAGCAAAAGGAAAGTGTGTTTTCTGTAGTCTTTCACTGATAATTTACTTGGATAACTTACAAAATTTTCAGATAAAAATATGACCTTCCTCTCTTCTTATCTCTATCCCTTACCCCCAAGTTGACAGTATCCCTCCTTTGCAGCCTACATTAAAGAAGGAAAACTTTAGATGATCTTTGAGAAAAATTCAAAATGTCAAATATATCTACAGACTTCCTTCCTTCCCCATTGTTTAAGTATAGAAACAGAAGACTCTGTAACTGCCATGAATATCCTGTTGAGACAGACATCCCACTCAGTGCCTCTATACACAAATAATATTATGCCTCACCCAACAAGCTGTTTGCTTTTCTGTTTCAGCAGAGCACAGGTTAAACTAACTAAATTCTGATACAGGTTTAAGTAATTGATTAGCAAGGAGATTGACAAAATAGAACCATAATGACATAGGTTCCATAAGAAGTACAGAGAGAAATCAATACTCATCCAATGAAAAATGGCCATTGGGGTGAAGGGATGGAACTTGGAAGATTCTTAAGTCTTTTAAGTGATGAGGATTCAAAATGTGTTCATGAGCAAATTAGCTTGTTACACAATGATACTAGATGAATAGAAAATGTACAGGGTGTGTTCTTTGCATAAAGTATCAGGCAGAATTATGATATACAGTGTAAGTAATGATGCTTTCTATATAGGCAGAGTTCTATTGTCAGCTTCATAAACCAGAAATTCTAATAAGGGAACATGAAGTCGCTGTGGGAAGAGTGCGGCTCTTGCGGAAGCAAACTCAGGCACTTCTTATACAAAGGTAAAGATAATTGTAGCTCACCCTTCCTGTACCTTTTTCCCTGGGAACTATACATTTTATGTTGGAGTCGAATGAATTGAAAGCTAAAGTGTAAAAGTTGCATGTTCAGGGAGTCTGGCAACATCATTTTAAGCAAAAGAATAAGGCTGTTTGTTTTGATATCAGGATCTTATATCGGGACTGAGATGTCAGCATGGCATCTCTAACAAACCAAGGATGGAGATTCTCTGCATCTTTTAAGTTAGAATATCGTGAAATCAGGCTAGAGCTGGAAATGTTGTCTTACCTATGGGAAGGTGTTGGGTGGTGACAACAACAACTCTGATTTGGTGAAGGGAGCATTTGCAGGATGCAGCACTGAAAGCAGTTTTGGTGGCAGTAACTCAGGTGGTAGGGAAGAGGGAAGTGTAAAAACCAAGGATTCTTGTGAGAAGCCCAAATTTCTTTAATATAATCAATAAAAGGTTGGTAACAAAAAAGTCTAAATTTCTGAGTTGTAAATAGAGAAAACGAACACGTGTCTAATCTGATACGTAAACACATATCTTGGAACTGTTTCTGTTAGACATATTTTCTTATTTAAAAGTCAAAACTTTAGTTGCAATCCTTCAGGGGAAAAAATTAAAATTGAAGTGAGAGTTTCTTGAGGTATCTTGTCCTTAACAGCTGCTTTCTCTGGCTTGGCAGGGAGAAGCAAACCTTCGCTGCCACACGCCCATCTTCAGTACTGATTGAACAGCTTGCGATGTGTGTTGACAAAGGAGAGCCTGTGCTGTTGGTGGGTGAAACAGGAACTGGCAAAACCTCGACTGTCCAATACCTTGCTCATATTACAGGTATAATAAAGTATAAATATTCCACTTTGTACAGAGGCAATAGAAAATACATGAATGATGACTTTGTTTTGTTTTGTTTCAAGGACACCATTTGAGGGTTATCAATATGAACCAACAGAGTGACACTGCAGATCTGCTTGGGGGGTGAGTCGTTGAATTAGTTAATATAGAATGGACTGAAAATGTATTAAAGCAAGCTTTCGTTCAAGCATATTTGATTGTAAACACAACTGAACTATAATGTAACTTATAAAAATGGGTAACCAGATAGGTGTTTCAGTGAACAGGAATCCTGCTATCACCACTAGCATTCAAGAGCTTGTGTTCTTAAATGGCTTAACTAAGTTCTGTGTACAAGTGTGCTAGCCGTGGCTGCTAAAATAAAAAGCCAAAGTTACCCAGTATATATAGTTATCAAAATATCTACTAGGTATTTTGGCTGATAGTAGCAAGGATGGATTGCCTGTTAGAGTAGTACGGTACGTATAAAATAGCTTTCTAAGGAGCATGTATGCATATGCAATTTCAAATCTAATAAGCAAATAAAACCTGAGTTTATAATTGTTTGTTCTGGATTTCTATGTGACCTCATAACATCTTCAGTTCAGGGACACAAATTTTGTCAAATCTCACAGGAGCAGATGGGAGCTGGTATTTGGCCATGTAACAAGTAACTAATTTCTCTCTTGGTCCTGCACAGCTATAAGCCAGTGGATAACAAATTGATTTGGCTGCCCTTACGAGAGTCTTTTGAGGAACTCTTCTCTCAGACGTTTTCCAGGAAGCAAAATCAAACTTTCTTGGGTCATATCCAGACGTGTTACAGACAGAAACGTTGGCATGATCTACTCAAATTAATGCAGCATGTTCACAGATCGGCCGTTAATAAGGAAGCAAAAGAAAACGCATCAGGTAAGAATTCAACTAAGCAAGCAATACTTGGGAGGAGCTCCTCATAAACATCTGCAAGGGCACCTCATTGTCCTCCAATAAATCCTTCCTTAAAACTTTCCTGTGCTGTCATGCCTACAAAAAACTTGACAATGGGTAGACCATTGGTGTGCTGAGACCACTGCCTATCATTCTGAAAAATGTCTTATAGTTTCCTTGCTCTGCCCTGTCTGTCAGTTTGTTTGTCCATCTGTTGGCTTTTGTCTTACACTTAGATTGTAAGCTTTCTGGGATATGAACCATTTTTTGTTCTGTTTTTGTACAGCGCCTAGCACCATGGGATCCTGGTTCATGACTGGGGCTCCTACGCAGTATAGTAATACGTATAATTAATAATAATAATTGTAACTTTCATTCAATATGGGCCAAACTGAATTCATTATGTACATTTTCTTGCTCTTCCTTTAGCTGGTTCTCCTCAGCTATGCAGGTACTAAAAAAAGCACTAGCCTAAACAGGAGTGAGCATTCTTCAGGGGAGTGTTAAAGACCGTTTTTAATAATCCTCAAAGACAAAAAACAAAAAGTGATTGAAGTCCCAATGCAAATGAAAAGTAATGCACAAAAGAAAAGAAAATTACAAAGCTAACCATGTCAGACATTGTGATGTTATATGGAACATTCTTACCTCAGGCAGTGACTTGATCAAAAACCAAAACATTATGACGGATGAGTAACAGTGTTGGAATATCATCAAGAAACCTAGTTTGTGGATCCCGTTCAGTTATAAGAATGCTTATTCTCAATTTCCTCCATCCCTAAAAAGGTTTTGTAGATTTCATCATTTCCTGCAGCACCACTTACTGTCTCACTGGATTGGAAAGTACATTATTTCTGATACTTTTGAATGTGTCAGCAAGTGGCCGCTCCTGATCTGGGAGACTTTTGCGTGAATAGCAGGTTGATTATGTTCATGATATACAATTTTAAGCTCTTAGAACATTTTAAAAATACATTAGAACAAAACTATAACCGTTCCTTTTTTTTAATTTATGAGAGCTAAACTGCAAAACTTGAATATTTTCTTCTCCTTAGAGTTCAGCCAAGCTCCATCTTATTGCTTTATATTCCATGACTGCAGTGGCTTCACAAAATTCAGTGTTATAGCAATGTGTTTTATGCTATCATTTTGATGTTACAAAAATCAAATTTGTTTTTCTTGTAGGCTCACCACTGAAAGAAAAGTGGGAAGCATTTGGTCTTAGACTGAACCATGCCCATCAACAGATGAAAATGGCAGAAAATTTTCTGGTGTTTGCATTTGTAGAGGTATTTAGATATTTCAGTTATGACATTGGGCTAGGAAAGTGGGGGGAGTATTTACAGTTACAATTAACTAATTATAAGGTAATTAGATGTACTGACAAGTCTTTTTATGAAGCAAAACTTTACAAACAGTTGTGGTGTGGACTTGGATGCACTATTTTTCCTTGAGGCTGGGATAGGTAGAGAGAATTATTTGTTTGGTTGTAAAGAAACATATTGATAGTCTGATGAAAGCTATACTTGCTTTGACACACGAATATCAATAATGATCATGTCATCAATTCTGGTGCACAGTGTTAGAAAAGCAACTTTGGGAAAACTTGAGCTGAAAATCAGGTTCAGCAGGATAAATGACTGCACTAAATTCTCCAACAGAATACCTAGATAATCATAATTTTGTATTTTTAGCTTCAGGTATCTACAAAGACTTTTATAAATGGTTCAAGTGAATTGTATTAGATTTTTAATTGTTATAATTTCCCAAATTCCTGTTGATATTTTAAATGATTGTTCCTTGTAATTTTATTAACTTTATTAACAGTGTACATTCAAAGTATATTTGAGTTGTCTACATTCTTGACAAGTCATTTAATTAAAAAAAAAAGTCTTGCTGAAAAACATTCCACTTGGTCTAAGTGGGTTTTCAATTAACATTGCATAATTTTGGCTGAGAAACAAATGACCATCGTTTTCACAAAGTTGGCATCACAGTAAAACGGCAAATTGGTTTATTCCTATAGCAGTGTGGACACTGGTGCTTAGGCAGCACAGTAATGAGTATACTGAAAAATAATTAATGCTGGTGCACAAACCAGGAAATTTAACTCTGCTAGGAATGAGTGTGCAAGAGCAAATGAGGTAACTTTTTGAAAGCATGAGGATAAAATGATCTCTAATAGTGGAGAGTGAAAAAACAGTTGTCTGATTTTCCCGCCCTCCCCCCCGGCTTGCATACCAACTGCTGGCCAAGAGAGAGGGAGGTACAGCTCTCACTGAAGTGGAATCTGATTTTCCATTCATCTAGACAATCCACAGATTACAAGATAGGGTGTAATTCGTGTTTACAGCTTCACCAGATGTTTCATGTATCCTCAATGGTAAAATAGGTAACGTTGAATTGGTCCCACTCTTAGGGTACTCTGGCACAAGCGGTGAAGAAAGGAGACTGGATTTTACTGGATGAGATTAATTTGGCTGCAGCAGAGACTTTAGAATGCTTGAGTGGCTTACTAGAAGGATCATCTGGCTCACTGGTGTTACTAGACAGAGGAGACACAGGTACTGTTTATTTGCGCTGTACTTTGGTGTCTGGCAACAGTGTACTTTATAAGTGTGTATGTAAGGCAAATTGGGGGACATACAAGATGGTTTGGATTGCAGTGGCACCAGAATGCTGATGACACGCAGCTCTGTCATACTTGGTTGGTAGTGAAGCTTGACTGCAAGTGTCTAGCTAAGATCAGGACTTGAATAGAAGATGTGGAAGAAGCGATCGTGAAGTAATGGAGGTAAATCTGTAGGGCAATGCCCATGTGTTTTGTTACGTTGATTTGCAATGTTGGGATCCTGTTTCTTTATTGACTGGTTCAGAATATCCACCTAGTAGCTGAGGCCACAAATGCTTTTTTCCATCTGTCTTACTGGAAGGCTGAGACTGGCTGTTTAAGACAAAAGTAAGTATTGTCTTGCCACAGTTGCACATATTAATAGAACCGTAAAATTTAGGATTGGAAGGGATGTCATCAAATCCAGCCCCTGCTGTGAGGCAGGACCAAGTAAACCTAGACCATCTCTGACAGGTATTTGTCCAACCTGTTCTTAAAAACCTCCAATGATGGGGATTCCGTTACCTCCCTTAAAATGTCTATTCTAGAGCTTAGCTTCTCTTATAGGTGGAAAGCTTTTCCTAATATCTAACCTAAATCTCTCTTGCTGAGGATTAAACCCATTACTTCTTGTCCTACTGTGGTATGTAACCTCTCTCTATCAGTTTCTGTACCAGGTGGCTGGAGGATAGCTAATGTGATGCCATTTTTTTAGGCCGATAAGCCTTACTTCAGTACCAGGCAAATTGCTTGAAACTATAGTAAAGAATAGAACTTTCAGACACATAGATGAATGAAGTTTGTTGGGGAAGAGTCAACATAGCTTTTGTAAAGGGGATCATGCCTCACCAATCTATTAGAATTATTTGAGGGGCTCAACAAAGATGTGAACAAGGGTGATCCAGTGGATATAGTATATCTGGACTTTCAGAAAGCCTTTGACAAGGTCCCTCACCTAAGGTTCTTAAGCAAAGTAAGCAGTCATGGGATAACAGAGAAGGTCTTCTCATGGATCAGTAACTGGTTAAAAGGCAGGAAACAAAGGGTAGGAATAAATGGTCCATTTTCAGAATGGAGAGAGGTAAATAGTGGTGTTCCCCAAGGATCTGTACTGGGACCAGTGCTATTCAACATATTCATAAATGATCAGGAAAAAGGGGTAAACAGTGAGGTGGCAAATTTGCAGATGATACAAAACTACTCAAGATAGTTAAGTCCAAAGCAGATGGCCAAGAGTTACTAAGGGATCTCACAAAACTGGGTGATGGGGCAAGAAAATGGCAGATGAAAACTCAGTGTTGATAAATGCAAAGTAATACATTTTGGAAAACATAATCCCAACTGTACATATAAAATGATGGGGTCTAAATTAGGTGTTACCACTCAAGAAAGAGATCTTGGCGTCACTGTGCATAGTTCTCTGAAAACATCTGGTCAATGTGCAGTGGCATTCAAAAAGGCTAACAATGTTAGGAACCATTAGGAAAGGGATAGATAATAAGACAGTAAATATCATAATGCTCCTATATAAATCCATGATATGCCCACATCTCAAACACTGTGTGCACATCTGGTTGCCAAAATCTTCTATGAATTTTATCATTTTTGTTGCTGTTTTCTGGACGCTTTGCAGTTTGTCCACATCTTTCCTAGTGTGGTGCCCGGTTAAAATTATTTCACCTCTGGATTAGATTACAGCTGTGTGCTGTTCTTGTGGTTTAACTTCAAGACCATGCAAACATCAACTCATGCAGAATGTTCTGTAGCAACAAAGTCATCTGAAATGGCCAACTCCTCCCATATAGCTTAAAATAATCACTGCAGAATTTTCCCCCCATGAGGAGTGAAAGAAAAATGCACTGGCAGTATGACTTCACCTCTTTGTGTGAGAGGGGACGAGTACTTACATGAAGGCCCCAGTGTCTTCAGTTTGCAGAAATTGCTGTTGCTCTTGCCTGTTAGCCCCTCTTTTGAACAGGTGTCTGGAGCACCCCTGAATATGTATTTCATGTCTCTAGAGGTGATGCAGAAGGAACTCTGTACATTGGGCAGCCAGTATAGTATATCATGTACTGGACTGAGACTGTGATGACCTGGCTACAGTTCCCGGCTCTGCCTCTGGCTTGCTAGGTGATCCTTCCCTAACTGTGTGGACCCTGCTGGTGTGCACTAAAAGTACTAGGTTAAAATGCTAGTACTAGGGAACTTTTTAATGTACACCTCCAGGGTCTACATGGACTAATTAATGCACAACATGCCAGTGCGCTTTAGAAATCCAAGCCCCTGTAGTGCTCATTACCCTGATGTTGTAGATATGCCCTAACTCACCAGACCAGGTGAATCACTAAAGGCTTTAACAGTGGCGTTGTAGTTAAGAGGATGCAGGATAGCAATGGCTGAGTGGTCCAGAGGAGGGACTTAAACTGTCTTGGATTAACCAAGAAATGTCTTTGGTTTACATTATAGTGTTTTGATTTGCATTTTTGTGTTTGTGAATAGAAGTGAAACATCTTTATTTTTCTTTTCAGAACCTCTGGTGCGTCACCCTGGTTTTCGTTTGTTTGCCTGTATGAATCCAGCTACGGATGTTGGAAAGAGAAATCTACCTCCAGGAATAAGAAACAGGTTAAAAAAATGAATCGATTGTAAAATAGTTAAAGTTGCTGTCTGTTTTGGAATTTGACTAGCTTCATGAGTCAACATGAATGGTACAACACCCTTCTTTGAAGCCCCAGGAGATAGACATTCTGAGAGGTGTTTGTTATGAGATTAAGGAGTGTTGATTGAATAGCAGGAGGAAACTACTGTTCTGCTGATGCAGAACCTAAAGAGCTGGTCTGGTAATAGTGTAGAATGCTACGGTTTAGGAGTCATTCCTTAAGTGTAAGTTGTCAGAGGCTGGGAATGCTGCTGTAGCAAAATGCTCTGTGCCTCTTGGGAATAATAAAGGCAAGTGCTTCACAGTCTTCTAGCAATCATTCTTGTTATCTTAGCAGTGTTGATGGGCTGTACAAAGAGCTCTATATTTAGCCTTCTATAGTTGGAGGAAGGCTAGTTGGACATGGGAGTGGATGTGTGATACCTGGAATATTTGGGACTCAGAGGACCACTGTGGCTGGAGAAAAGTGGGTCTGAGAGAATTTCTTTCTCTAGTGTAACCCACCTGACACCACCTGTGAGTGCTAAGTTCTGGACCTGCTGTCTATCTCTCATGCAATTTTCCTGCTGATTGTCAGGAAACTTATACAAAATTTATACCACTCTGAAAAGTGACCACGTGAAAATCTTCAGTGCTTGCTCAGGAGATCTGTTCACTGTGTGTACTTAATCAAAAATAAGGTTTTGTTGATATTAGCTTTGCAGAGCTAATAGCAATGAGAGAGAGAGAGAGAGAGCTGGAGTAATTTTCCCCTTTTGCATTATAATCAGAATTACTTATTTTAAGTTCCAGTAAATTACATTTGTCCAAAATTCATTGAAGGCAATGGAATTTTACAAGTGTAGCAGGCCTACTTTGGCCTGCAGAACCATTGTTACCAGTGGTGATATGAGAGATGCAAAGAACCCAACTTGATTTTCAGATCCCCGGATGAGTTTCCAGGACTAACAGTTAGAAATGTGATTTTCATACTTGGTAAGCACAATTGATGCACGGTCAGTGAGACAATGAACATGAAATCCCATTACTGCCATTTTTGGAGTGTCTTAGAACTCCACTTCCGTAGCTAAATATAAAGTAGATACTTTGCTGCTAATGTAGCTGCTTAGTTTCCTTTTTATCTTGATGAGTTGTTTTTCTCTGTTTAAATGGTTGCTCCATTAGAAATTTATGAAAAGAGGTAATATGTGAGGTAAGCTTGACAGTTCAAAAATTGGATGTGTGGTATGTTTCGCTACAGTTAAGTGATTAATATAGAGAATCAGTTTTCAAAAACCCTCTCGCTGTGCCATTACTTTAATATTCAGTAACTGCTGTCTGGAGCTCTGTACCACAAACTCCTTTTAAAAGAATGTTTCTTGTAGAGTGAGTTGAACTTGGTAGACTGTATAAAACAATACAGATATTGATACTTTGTACTTAAGCAATGTAATACTTAGCCTGTAGTTACATATTATTCTCTGTTTCAGGTCAGTCGGTATTTGTATATCAAGTCAATAAATCTTTATGTTGGCAAACCAGTCAATATTTGATTTGCTGCTTATGCTATATTTTGAGCATTATATATTCTATGAGTGATTAACTCTGAAATTTCAGTGTCTGTTTTATCATCAGTAGGCAGATGTCTAAGTGTTATAGCTTAATTTTTCTCGTAGGTTTACTGAACTTTATGTAGAAGAACTGCAGAATGAAGGAGACTTGCTAATTCTTATCATGGACTATTTGAAAGGCTTGAATGTGAGCAAAAACACAGTACAAGGAATCATGAAGTAAGTTATATTTTCATTTTTATGAAGCCTCAGTTCAAGAAGTTGCAAATGAAAATACATAATTACAACCTACAATTTTTTACATTAGTTTGTCCCACCCGACGTTCTTGAAGAATGACACCCAACCTCCTTATTCTAGGGCTACTTGTATGTTACCTTTTGTTGCTGTTGTCTTCCTTTCTTCCATCCCCACCCCAAAAAGTAGTTTATTGACATTACCAGTTAGAGAGCATTATTGCTTTAATCCTTTCCTTCATTTGGGAGGCTAGAAGGGGTGGCTACTTCAGAATATCTCTGTGCATCAGTTGTGGGGATGGTTTGCTTGCTTGCCACGGAACCTCTTTCCTTAAGAGCAGGCATGTTGCCTCCAATGTGCTAAATTTCTGTAGTTCAGTTTTTTGGGCAATCTAAAGTATCTGTTCAAAGGACTTGTAAGTACCTAGTGATACATGGCGTACCACGTTATCTCCCTGAAACACAAAATATTGTCATTTAAAACATTGATAGTTCTTTCTTGACTTTTTGGGCTTCATTGCCTGCCAGAGTAGGCTCTATTGCAACACTACATGGTGACTTCAGTTTAGACCTTCCCAGGAAAGTGGTGAATGAAGAGGCTATTTTGAATGTTCCTATACAGGGATTAAATCCCTTAGAGAGAGGTTTTGATGCTAGAAAGTATTAACTCTTTGGTAACGATGAAATACAAACAGGCCCGCTGACGAGGGTGGGGAGGAAAGGGGTCAATTGCCCAGGGGCCCGGTGATTTAAAAGGGTCTGGGCGGATGGGATAGATACATATTTTTTTAAGAAAAATTAAGATTTAAAAAAAAGAAATCCTGCTGCTCTGTACAGAGCGCCGTCCCTCATTGTGACAGTAACAGTTTGCCAGAGCGCTGCCACACCCTGCTAGTCTGGCAGAGCCTCAGCAACAGCAGCCTGGGAACCCTGGGGCTTGCTGCCTCCTCTGTCTGCTGTGCCTGCCACGCTGTCTCTACGGCTGCTGCGGGGCTGAGGACAGGGAGACTTTAAAGAGGAGCAAGCTCCCTCTGTGCTACCAGATTTCCTCCCCTGGGGCTGCAGCTCCTGGCCAGACACAAGCCAGCAAGTTCAGCCACCCAATCGAGCCTTTCTAAGTTTGCCGAGAGGCAGCTGGGGTAGAACCCCACACCCCTTCGCTGCCGCTAGCACTGGCTGCCGAGCCACTATCACGAGCACAGCATGAGGGGCCACCTCCACCGCTCAGCCAGGGAACGAGGCGTGGGTTTTCCCTCTCCTTGGAGATCTCCCAGTAGATGTGGCGCACCATGCCTGCTGTCTCCTCATTGCTCTGGGTGTTGATGTCCCACAGCACCAGCAGCACAAGTATTGTATTGTATTGTATATTTTAACTTTGTTAGTCATATTCAGTTACATCTTGTATATCAGTTTTTTTCCTTGTCTTTAGATTACACATGAATCACGATTAGGTGTTTAATTAGCCTACTTGATACTTTAGGTGCTTTCTTATTTTGTGCTTCTTTAAATTTTTTAGATATTAATTAATTTCATAATGTATTTATTTAATTTAAATATAGAATTCTAAATAAATTCTACAGCTTATATTTCGGCTCACAATTTGTTTAATACCGGTGCTGTAACTGAAAAAAAAAAAGTTGACTAGGGCCTTGGCTACACTGGCGCTATACAGCGCTGCAACTTGCTGCGCTCAGGGGTGTGAAACCCCCCCCCCCCCCCCCCGAGTGCAGCGCTGTAAAGCGCCAGTGTAATCAGCGCCTGCAGTGCTGCACGCTCGCTCGCAGTGCTGCACGCTCGCTCGCAGTGCTGCAAGCTACTCCCCTCAGAGAGGTGGAGTACATGCAGCGCTGCGAGAGAGCTCTCGCAGCGCTGGCGGCTCGACTACACTCGTGCTTCGGCAGCGCTGTGAATTCCCAAGTGTAGCCAAGGCCTAGATCAAGCAACACCACAACTTACGCATAGTGGGTTCTAATGTGTTATCAATAGGATAAAAAGTAGCGTCGTAAACCTCCACCATTCCTTTCTAGGTGGGCCATTGACTGTTCTGCCCTGGGGCCCGGAATACAAATAAGTAACTGGTTTAACTCTTTATTTTGTAGCTTCTATTTATCTGTGAGAAAAGAGTCAGAAACAAAATTGGTGGATGGGACTGGCCATAGACCTCACTACAGCCTTCGTACACTTTGCAGGGCTTTGAGATTTGCAGCATCTAATCCGTGTAAAAACATACAGCGCTCACTGTATGAGGTAATGATCTTTCTGTGTGATTTTGTTCCTAAATGTGTGTTCAATACAAAATCTACTCGGTTAAAGGAATACAAGGAAAATCATATTTTCTAAGGGCATCAGATATCAAACAAATGCCTAAAAAATAAAACTTAAATAAATTTTCACTTCACAATAGAAAATAACTCTATTCTTGTAGGGCTTTTGCTTGGGCTTCCTGACACAGCTTGACAGAGTTTCTCACCCGATAGTTAGGAAGCTAATTTGCCAGCATATTGTCTCCGGCAACATCAAAAGCCTCCTTAAGCAGGTAGGAACTTCTGAATATTTTGGGATGTTTAATGTTATCAGGAAGATTGGTTTTATATGAATTTTCCCTTGTTGATCATGCTTTAGTAATTTTAAAAGTTCTCAAATACTAAAAATTTAAACTTTATCCTATTGATTGTTTCTGATAAAATGTTTTTTTCATTTAACTTGAACTATATGGTTTAAGCATGATGTTTTCTTATCTGGCTTGTTCTTTCATCTGAAAACATTGAAAGGATGTGGAGAACTTGCATATGACTGAATCTTGCCAAATTTCAGAGAATGACCAGACCAACTTTAGTGGTGGTGACTCTAATTCTGAACTAGAGATGGGGGAGGAACTTGCTGTTGTTTTTTGTTTTGTTTTGTTTTTGACATAAGGGGCAGTACACATTGATATGGAAAAGGCTTGTGCTCTGATGAAGCAAAAATCTGAGCTTCATCTTGAAGAGGGAGAATCCAGGTTGATTCTTGGAGCACAGAGTGAACTTGCAGGGCTGAAACACAAAATATTGTCATTTAAAACATTAATAGTTCTTTCTTGACTGTTTGGGCTTCATTGCTTGCCAGAGTAGGCCTATTGCAACACTGCTTGGTGACTTCAATTTAGACCTTCAGAGGAAAGTGCTGAATGAAGAGGCTATTTTGAATGTTCCTATACAGGGATTAAATTCCTTAGAGAGATGTTTTGATGCTAGAAATTATTAACTATCCAGTAACGATGAAATAAAAATAAGTAACCGCCTTAGTTCAAGAAATTCCTACAAGTCACTTTTCAGAATAGCACATCACATTAAAGCCCAGAACTGGGAATCAGAGGAACTGGGTTTCTGTTCACAGCTCTGCACAGATTCTTGACTTCAGACTAGTTACCTTCTCTTCCTTGGATTCAACATCTATAAAATTGGGATAATACATACCTCACAGGAGTGTTGAAGATTAAGCTAATGTCTGTAAATTGCTTTTTATGGAAGATGCTATAGTAGTGCAAAAATAGCAGCTGCTGCTGTTAGAAAACAGTATGAAACACATTTGTATAATCTGTTATTTCTATACTGTTTTTCAGCCATTACCAGAGCCCCAAGGAGGAAGAGCTGTACAGATAGAAGGTTACTGGATTTCAGTAGGGGATAAGGAACCTGTGATAGATGAGACTTATGTATTAACTTCTTCTGTTAAACTTAATCTGAAAGACATTGTCAGAGTTGTGTCTGCAGGGTATGTTTGTTTAAATTTTTGTGTCAGAATACAAAATTAAAAAGACAACATACAATTCTGTAATTGAGGTAGATGTATAATGAGATTGCCTACCTCTATTATATTTCTACCTCTAGTATATTTCTATATTTCTGTTGTATTTCTATCACCCACTCAACTTTAATGTTGCCCCTTAAATCTTAATAGATTAAAATATGCATCAAAATTTAAAAAAAATGATGAGACACTTCTTCTGAGAGGAATAATTCTCCTTCATGACTGACCTGCAGAAAGCCCACTGTAGGAATTGCATGCCGAGCTACAAGAATGACTTTTGACCAGTAGCTAGCAGTTGTGGGGAGCGCGTGCACATCACTTGTTCCCAGCATTCTAAGACAAGAGCATAAGTACAGTAGCACCTCAGAGTTACGAACTGACCAGTCAACCACACACCTCATTTGGAACAAGAAGTACGCAATCAGGCAGCAGCAGAGACCAAAAACAAAAAAAAAGCAAATACAGTACAGTCCTGTGTTAAACATAAACTACTAAAAAATAAAGGGAAAGCAGCATTTTTCTTCTGCATGGTAAAGTTTCAAAGCTGTATTAAGTCAATGTTCAGTTGTAAACTTTTGAAATAACCACCATAATGTTTTGTTCAGAGTTATGGACAGTGTTTGTAACTCTGAGGTTCTATTGTAATCCAGTTATCTGCATGCTTGAGAGGATATGAAACCAACTTTTCTTTTGTTGTCCTTAAACAGCCTAAAATTTGTCATGTACAGTCCCACCTAAAGCCCTCTAAAGCTTGGTATAAAAATGGTTTCAGTGCTGATTTAGACCAGCCTCTGATTTCACAAGTGATGACTGAGGCAGCATGGTATAGTAGTTAGCATATGGGAATAAAGGTATTTTAGATTGTGTCCAGGCTTTGACACTGACTGGCTGTGTGACTTGGGTGAGTAACATAAATGAGACATTGAGAGACTAAATTGTAGTCTCTTGATAATCTGTTACACAAGACTCTGAAAATTTCAAACAGTACAGATGCGTTACTTCCTTTTCGTATACATATAGGATATTTTGCTAAGCCAACCTAAAATACTGCTTTTAAAATACTGTCTTTGCTAATCCTTGAAGGACTCATCCAGTGCTGATTCAAGGAGAGACATCAGTTGGTAAAACTAGTTTAATTCGCTGGTTGGCTGCAGCTAGTGGGAACCACTGTGTGCGGATTAACAATCACGAACATACTGACATCCAGGAGTACATTGGCTGTTATACATCAGACGCTTCTGGGAAGCTGATGTTTAAGGAAGGTGAGGTTATCACTTATCACATTTACCTCTAATTCCCTTCCATTTTACATGTTACGCAGAGATGAAAAAAGCTTTTCCTTTCACGGTTGCGTCAATGCAAATAGGAGTTTCATGCCATTAGTTCAGTTGTGCAGGGGTCTGGTTATCATGTTAAAGGGTTTCCTTTGTTCTTCCATCTCTTGTTCTTTGCTCCATTGCACTGACAGAGGGGAGAGCTAAAGGGTTTAACAGCTTCAGTGCTGTTGCACATCTTGCTGTGGGTTAACTTATTTTATTCTGAAGTAAAACTGGCTGCAAGGATTACTTGCTTTTGCAGGTTTTTTTGTACATTTTCATGCAGATTACCTTAAAGGTTTAATCAGAACCTTTTGTATTCCATCACAGGTGTCCTTATTGATGCTATGAGAAAGGGCTACTGGATTATCCTCGATGAACTGAATTTGGCTCCTACAGATGTTCTGGAGGCACTCAACAGACTTCTGGATGATAACAGAGAGCTGTTCATAACAGAGACACAAGAAGTTG
The DNA here is from genome assembly GCF_002925995.2 of Terrapene triunguis. Lineage (NCBI taxonomy): Eukaryota > Metazoa > Chordata > Testudines > Emydidae > Terrapene > Terrapene triunguis. Next base: position 19,002,122 of record NW_020664393.1, read on the forward strand.
TCAGGGCACACCCTCGATTTATGCTGTTTGCTACACAGAATCCACCAGGACTGTATGGGGGCAGGAAGGTGTGTTGATCTCTCCTCTTGCTTTCGGTTATTATTACATTAGGAAGAAAGCTTCACCATATTATTCTTTCAAGGGTGCAGAGAGCTGTGGCACAGAAACTTTCTCACACATATCCGAGAACAATATGAAAGGGTAAAGGAGTAGCGGAAGGGAAGATGGCCTTGTAGCCAAGGCACTGGACTGCTTACCTATGTGAGATTGGGCAAGTCACTTAGGCTATATCTACACTGCAACTGGGGGTGTGATTCCCGGCACCCATAGACAGACGTGCACTAGCTCAGCTTGAACCAGCTTGCAGCATGGGCAGTGGCTTGGGGTAGCCACCCGAATCCAAGCCCTCCAGACCCCCTGGGTCCAAGCTGGGGCAGCTAGCTCAAGTTGAGCTGGTGTGAGTCTGTCTGCCTGCCTGCACTGGGAATCGCACCTTCCAGCTGCAGTGTAGACAAACCCTTAGTCTCTCAATGCCTAAGTTGCCATCTGTAAAATGTTGTGAAGATACATTAATGTTTATAAGGTGCTCAAATACTAGGGCTGTGAATGCCATAGAAAAGCCTGTGTGTAAATAAAACAGATATGTATTCTAGAGTAGTGGTTCTCAAACTTATTTGATCGCGGCCCCCCTTCTTTGTGTCTGTAGTAGTAAGCCCCCCAGCCAGCCAGCCAGCCAGCCACTGCTCTCTGGCCACCCAGATCTGAATGTGCGCAGTAAGTATTTTTTCCCCCTAAAGTTTCTCCCCCCCTCCCTCCCTCAGTTTGAGAACCCCTGTTCTAGAAAGAGATTTAGCCTGCCAGCCTAGGTAGAAGGAACTTTTCTGAGTTTTGAAGTTGTTTCCTCAACAAGAATATATAGTAGTTCCAATAGATTTTAATTTAAACATAATCTGGCATGTCTGTTGCAGGGACCAAATGCTGATATGATCTACACCTAAAAATTCTGTGTGCCTTGACTGACTAGCGCATCACACTTGTGGATGAATATGAGAAAACTGGCTTCCTTTCTCTTCCTTGTAAATGAAGCTTAAGAACTATTGCATTTCATGAACAGCACACACGTGTGCACTTTTTCTGAAGTTCAGTATTGGGTGCAACTGGCTGAGAGATGCCAGAGAAGAATTTGGCAGAGTGGGTAGGCAAATAATATAATTCTTCTGCTATTTGGTGGCCTTTACAAGAGAAGTGAAGTTGGAGAGCAGTGTTCAGTTTCAGCCTTTATTCAGACTTGCCAGTCAGAGAACACACCAAGAATTTTTAAGAGCAGGTCAGTAGCTTCTCTGGTGGATGCTAAGGCTCCAGTTCAGCAACGATGTTAAGCACACTTTTAAGCACTTTGCTGAATCAGAGTCTAAGTAATTAAATGTAATTTGGCCTGACTGGTTATTTGGTTGTCCCAGACTGCTGGAGAATCGACCCTTTGCATCTTTAATGTCCATTTTGGAAGTTTAAGCACAAGCCTATCTATTCCTTCTCCCATTGGATTTTAACCACTAACCCATCAGGGTAGCTTAACTTCCTTTGGCTGTACGTGCAGGATGTAGTTTACAAGGATTAAAGGGATAAAGCAAAGTTCAGAAATACCATTCCCAAACCTACATTTTAGGTGTTGTCCAGAGCCTTCAGGAACCGTTTTGTGGAGCTGCATTTTGATGAACTGCCCAGTGCTGAGCTAGAAACAATCCTTCACAAGCGATGCAGTCTGCCACCTTCTTACTGCAGTAAACTCGTCAAAGTCATGCTGAATCTGCAGGTATTGGTGTCTTTTTTTTCCCTTTTAATATAGAAGTAAAATTAAGGCCTTTTAAAAAATATTGTATGACTTAACAATGGAGAAATCAAACAAGTCCAGTGGCTACCAGTGCCTCATTTTTGGATTTTTGTTTAAATACTTAAAAAAATATTATGCTCCCTCATTTTTCTAGATCTTAGGTGCTGAAATAGATTGTTGTGAACAGCCATTTAGCTCTGGCTACTTACCAAAATATGTTTCTTCTTTAAAAACAAATGCAATAATAAAAACTGGAGATACCTCTTTCTTCCTTCTGTCTAGACTTGAATGTGCTTAGACCTTTTTACTGTATTGGAATGAAGTGAAAACTATATTCCAGTTATTAAATGAGAGGAAGTGTGAGGCTGGGATTAGGAATTTATTAGGTTTTCATTTCACTGAAGTTGGTTTGAATGAGGAATACATATTAAATTTTAACTGTCCTCTTTGCTCACTTGGTAGTCTTATCGCAGAGGTTCAACAGTGTTTGCTGGGAAGCATGGTTTCATTACTCTTCGAGATCTGTTTCGTTGGGCTGAAAGATACAGATTGGCAGAACAGACAGAGAAGGATTATGACTGGCTTCAGCATTTAGCAAATGATGGTGGGTCTTTGTGCTTGTTCTTCATGATACTTCATTTTTTTAAAGAACTAATGTAAACATTTTTCCAACCCCACTTTTCAAATACAAACCTTTGTCCCTCGTTACTCATTATTCTGTGATGGAATACACCCCTGTATTCACACCCTACACACTATTGTAATAATCTCTGTACAAAGTATACCTTGTAAGGCAGGAGTCGGCAACCTTTCAGAAGTGGTGTGCCGAGTCTTCATTTATTCACTCTAATTTAAGGTTTGGCGTGCCAGTAATACATTTTAACGTTTTTAAAAAGTCTCTTTCTATAAGTCTATAATATATAACTAAACTATTGCTGTATGTAAAGTAAACAAGGTTTTTAAAATGTTTAAGAAGCTTCATTGAAAATTAAATTAAAATTCAGAGCCCCCTGGACCAGTGGCCAGGCCCTGGGCAGTGTGAGTGCCACTGAAAATCAGCTTGTGTGCCGCCTTTGGCACGTGTGCCATAGGTTGCCTACCCCTGTTGTAAGATGTCATTTGAAAACTCATAATTTGCTGGTCAGTATTGTCCTGGCAAAATATGCGTGGAAACATTGTATGTGTCGTTATAAGATTCCGCTCTTTGATGTTATGAACAGGCAGAAGTCAGGTCTGTCCTTAACAAAGGAAGGAATGTGCGCTTGACTTAATTTACATTTAAGCAGTAAACGGAATCATCACTTAGGGAGAGAAAACAAAGGAAATTCGAATAAGAGGAAGTATAATCTTGGCATGATGGCAAAACATGGACAAATCCCAGAGTCACCAATCTTTTCCTCCATTCAGGGAGTCCTCAGCTGTAACAAATTGTGTCCTGCATAAGAGCAGCCGTACTGGGTCAGACCAAAGATCCATCTAGCCCAGTATCCTGTCTTCTGACAGTGGCCAATGCCAAGTGCCCCATAGGGAGTGAACAGAACAGGCAATCATCAAGTAATGATCCATCCCCTGTCGCTCATTCCAACTTCTGGCGAACAGAGGCTAGGGACACCATTCCTGTCCATCCTGGCTGATAGCTATTGAGGGACCTATCCTCCATGCATACAAGGCAACAGACTTCATTGAAGAGTATCTACCACTTTTGAAAGGCAATCGAGGTTCATAATATTCCTGAGGACAAAAAAGTACCCACACTGATTGCAAAGCTGTGAATGTATTTAATAAGTCTGAATTTTAAAAAGCTGCTTTTCAAAGGTTTCAAATTATTCTTGGAGTGTATAGGTTGAAATTTAGAAATCTGAAGAAAAGTGATGGTATGAGTCATAGCGAATATGCCTATAACATGTGTGACCTAATAAGAAAATGGGAAAAGGGGAAGGGAGGTAAGGATTTTAGCCAATTGTTTGATCTCTTTGGTCAAGAACATTTCCTCAGTATATGCACTGATGAGATTTGGAATAGTTTATGGGATAAATCTTTAAAATCTGTAAGAAATGGCCACCCTGGCTCATTCCTTTGTGCAAACCCAGATGTCCAATGAGCGCAGGCCAGAGAAGGAGGGATGCAAACCCAGTGTAAAGGGTGATCCCGTTTTACCCCTCGGGGAAAAAAGGAGGATGTTTGGAAGCCCAGGCAGTCTGCCCCCAGCTCCCAATTGTTCCCCTCTTGGAAACTCCCATCACAAACCTCCTGAGCAGGAGGAGAGTCCAAGAAGATGTTTCTAGTGTAACTCCACTGAACACTTGAGAAATCAATGCCCCAAGCTAAAAGAAACTCAGAGCCCTCCCTGCCTGCCAGCCACCTCACCAACCAGCTTCCCAGACTCTCCCTTCAGCGACCCCTCCCACAGCCTTTGTTCAATTTCCCGGGCAAAGGTGTCACCTGGCCTCAGCCCCCTCCTGGGTTCTCATGTTACATGCCCAGGTATTCTCCTTCGGTCAGTCTCCCATCCCCCAATGCAGACCGTCCCACCCACACTCCCCTGTCAGCATTCCAAGAAAGCCCTATCCAGTCTATTTTAAGCTCACCTGATGAGTTTTGTGAGGACTGACCCTGAGGGGGTCGATGTGGAATTTATTAAGGTTGCCAGAGTAAATAACAAGGAGTACCCGGCCTGGGGGGAGGAGGAAGACACTGGAGCACAGATCTCTCTGGTCAAGGGTCGCATGGTCCAAAAGACTGAAATGTTACCTGATGAAAAAGTGGAGCTTCTAGTAGTGGGAGGACATATAATTCCTGTACCTGTAGCCAAGATGCATATGGAATGGAAAGGTTTAGAAAGTGTCTTTACAATAGTGGTGCTGGGTAGTATCCCCATTGAAATACTTGTTGGGAATGCTATTTTGCGTATGGTTAAGGCTATTAATTTGGTAACAGAATGATGTCAAAGGGAATATTGTGCTGGATCCTAGAGAGGAGTGGTAACGTCCCAGAAACTGCTGGGAGGGGAGGTCTCTCTAACTCAGTGGTTTTCAAACTTTCTGTATTGGTGACCCCTTTCACACAGCAAGCCTCTGAGTGTGACCCTCCGTATAAATTAAAAACTGGGGGAGGGGTTTTACAGCTCCTGACGCCCCTATAACCACCGTGCGACCCCCGAGGGGTCATGACCCCCAGATTGAGAACCCCTGCTTTAACTCTTATGCAGCAGAAGGAAACTGTTTCCAGGTGTGGGAGGGGCTGAGGCTGGCTCCTGCATGACAGAGAAAAGCAGCATGCCCTCAGGGCCAGCTGGGGAGGAGATAATTCCTGTGACTGAAGAAGTGGTCCCAGATATCAGTTGCTAGCGTTTTGCAGTTGAATAAGGGATAGATCCCACTCTAGAGAGCGTCAGAAGTGTCCAAGAGGGCGCCCCAGGAAAGAAAAATGAGGAGATTGTATAGGGAGGCTCCTATGGGGAAAAACCAAAGCCCTGGGCAACCCTATAAGCCAGTAGTCCCCAACCTTTTTCGTCTGGCGGATGCCAGATGATGAGCCATGGAGAATCATGGTGGCGGACGAGCATCTGCCGAAATGCCGCCAACAAGCAGCGTCATCCAGGTCCTCTGGATGACGCTGCTTGTCGGCATTTCGGCTGATGCTTGTCCGCCGGCCAGTATGCGGGCGCACTTAGACGCCCCAGCGGGCGCCATGGCGCCTGCAGGCACCGCGTTGGGGACCCCTGCTATAAGCAGTTGGTTGAGCCCACATAGCACCATGCTATGTGCTAGCACATGATTGTCCTTTCGCTGGTCACTTGGGGGCACAGAGAACCTATGACAGGTTAAAGAAAAATGTATATGGGCCAGGAATACAGAATGATGTGAGGAATTATTGCAGGTCTTGTGAATTAAGTCAAAAATACCCCAGAAAGTTCCCCTATGCCTCTGGCTTGTAATATAAGAGGCATTTCTGAGGGTAACAATGGACATCGTGGGTCCTACCTGAAGCGGAAAGAAATGTATCTTGGTGATAGTGGATTAGCTCTGACTAAGATTGAGGCAGAATCTGTGGCAAGAGCCATTTTCGCTATCTTTAGCAGAGATTTTAAAAGAGATTTTTATCTGACCGTGCGTCAAATTTTACGTCTCGGCTCTTCAGTGAGCTATGGAAGTTGTGGAGTGACACAACTAAAGGCTACCTCATATCACCCAGAAACAAATGGTTTGGTGGAATGATTCAGTGGGACCCTAAAATCTATGTTGGGAGTGACGTACACGCTAGAGGCTGTTTGTGAGCAGTCCAGGCCGGAGGCAACAGCAGCAAGGAATTATAAAGGGCATCCCAGGTTACAGGGCAGGGGTCACAGCTACTCATTGCTCTGGATTGTACCCCTGGTATGTCACACATTCCACTTTAAAAATCAAAGAAAACACTCTGATTTCTCTTGCCTTGTTTACAGGTTTCATGCTTCTGGCAGGCAGAGTCAGGAAACAGGAGGAGGTTGATGTTATTCAAAGTGTCCTTGAAAAGCATTTTAAGAAGAAATTGTATCCCCACTCTCTCTTCTCAGAGGAAAGTGTTAGAAAGTTATTGGGTGAGTTTGCAAAAAGGACTAAATCAAAAGCTTGATGCGTGTGATTAAAGCTAATCAACTTGTTCTTTGTTGGGCAGTTAAATCATCTACACAGATGTTGGTGATGGACGGCGAGTTTAGTCATGTTGTCTGGACTCAAGGGATGAGGAGACTTGCAATTCTGGTAGGACGAGCCCTGGAGTTTGGCGAACCAGTACTGCTGGTGGGAGACACTGGGTAACTTGTTTTTCTATTACAGTAATGAATTGTTCTGTTTGGCCCTGTTCAGCAAGGTCCTTAACTGCATACCTACATTTAAACACGAGTGACCTCACTGAAGTCAGTAAAACTACTTATGCTTAAAGAGGGGCCTTGCTGTTTCATGGACTTTGTGAATCTAAAACTGTCTCAAATGTGAAGTCAGGTTTGTAGCTGCTGTAATACAGAGTTCACTTTGTAGAGTGCTGTGTTGGAGTGCATCTGTCTTAGCAAAAAACATTAAAAGTATCTCTTGTGGTTTTGCTTTATTTTATCTAATTTGTACAACAGTGTTATATAAACCTGTTAAGGATGTATTGAAACTGAACTGGAGAGAACGGGGGTTGAGTTTCGTTAATGAACTGTCTGTTAGAATCCCAGTATAAGAATTACATACCTTTCTCATGAAACCTGGAAAAGTTAGTAATAAATTTGGTGGAGAGTGGTGAATACATCTGACTGTATAAGGTCCAGCCCATCCTCTTTATTTTTTTCCTGCTTGCAAAAAAGCAGATCTCTATAAATTTAGTATTAAGTAGTTCTGTTAGGCTTTGTCTACACTGACATGTCGTTGACAAAACTTTTGTCGTTCGGGGTGTTAAAAAAACACCCCCCTGAATGACAAAGGTTTTACCAATAAAAAGCACCTGTGTGAACAGTGCTTTGTCAGCAGACGTGCTCTTTTGCTGACAAAGCCGTTGCTGCTTGTGAGGGGTGGAAGTTTTTTGTCGCTAAAAGCCTCGTAGTGTAGTCATAGCCTTAGAGAGTAAAAAGAAGCTGAAGCTGGGAAAGAAGAAACACAATTAATTAGATGCTAAAAGGGAACTTGAATGCTACTTGGAAAAGAATAAATCTTATGTAAGTCTTTCAGTTTAACAGTCAAGACCTTTCATTTCATAGTCTTTCAAAATGGATGATCGCTTGTGTTCAAGCCTGTAAGGAGAACTTGTTCTACAGCAGGAATGGATACGTTGGCTGCTTGTCAAAGGTTTATTGTCTTAGTATTTAAGCTGCCACTTGAAGTTCAATTACTTCATTCACAAAATGTTAATCTGTTAATGGGGCTAGGTGTAGTCTTCTGTGTGGGTGGGCAATGTTGCTTCAGTCTTGGCATTCTCCTCAGACCTCCTTCTGGTTTATATTTAGGCTCTGGCTACACTGGCGCTGTACAGCGCTGCAACTTGCTGCGCTCAGGGGTGTGAAAAAACACCCCCTTGAGTACAGCGCTATAAAGCGCCAGTGTAATCAGTGCCTGCAGCGCTGCACACTCGCTCGCAGTGCTGCAAGCTATTCCCCTCAGAGAGGTGGAGTACATACAGCGCTGCGACTACACTCATGCTTCACGGCAGCGCTGCCACGGCAGCGCTGTGAAGTCCCAAGTGTAGCCAAGCCCTTAGTCTCCTGCAGTGGAACTCTGTAGAGACAATTCATGAAAGGCCAAAGAGAGGTCAAAATCTATCAGTCTCCACTTACTGAATACTGCCTCCGAATGTATGGCCAATACAGATCTAGATTGGATCACCACCTCCTTTCTAGGAGTCCTTTCTGGGACAATTGGAGGTGGAAAGGAAGGAAGGATGGGCAAGGCCTTGTATAGCCTTAGGCTATGTCTACACTTGCAGCGTTTTTGTGCTGTCAGTTTCAACCTTGATAGTGAACCCGTGAAAGAGAAGCCCTGGTTTGTGTACTCACTTACTTCCACAGGCATCAGAGAGTGTTTACATTTGCAACACTTCTATCACCATGAGAGCAGTGCACAGAGGGCAGCTATCCCACAGTGCAGCTCTCTCTATTTGATGATAGGTCTTGTGGGAAGGACGGGGGTGATCGCGGGGCATCCTGGGTCCCCGCATAGCCTCCTCTCCCCAAATACGGATCAGCTCCAGTAGCTCACCATTGCTTCAAGCAGGGGATCGTTTGCTCTGTGGAGCAGGCATTGTCACCTGGCCAGATAAGTGAGCACTTGCCAAGAAAACAGGAAGGGGAGTTTCAAAGTTCCCGGGGCTTTACAGGGGGAGGGTGGATGTCTGTTTACCTGACGTCAGAGCAGCAGAGCTGCTGGCCAGAGTGGTCACCTAGGCACTGTGATATATCCTGTGGAGTCTAAAAGCTCTTTAAACAGGAAGAACGTGTCTTCACTTGCACATCAGCGCAAAAGCATCACCAGTAAGAGCTGTATGCCTCTCGTGGAGGTGGTTTTTATTTTGCAGTGAAACTTCTGAATATAACTGCAAAAAGTCATTGGCAAGTGTAGATGTTCCCACGGGTTTTGTGCAAAAAAGGGACTTTTTCCGCTTTAAATGGCAAGTGTAGACATGCCCTTAGTTGCACCAGTTTAATTGTGATGTTAAACCAGTGAAACATCTGTGTGGATAGGTACAAACTACACTGATATAAGCTTGCTCTAAACCTGGATAAGAGCATCAATGCACAGATGTTGCACCAGTTTAGCAAAAGGTGTGATGTTAACTAAATTAGTTAAACCCATGCAGTTTTGTGTGGGCAAGCCTTTAGGGGCTTATCTCTGGAACATTCAGATCCCTAGAGTTGTGAATCAAGACATGCAACTTTTACTAAGATTTTGCGGCTTATCTCATGACTCCTATAGTATTGATCTTCAAAAGGCAATACGTTTGGATAATTTAATTTAATAAGTTTTTTTTAATAGTGAATGAGAAGCTAACATTTTTCTCTTGGCGCTTCTGATATTTTATGGTGCCTTAATCTTTGATGCATTATGCATCATTCAGAGGAAGTTTGGGGATGTGAAATTTGTTATCTTTCTGAAGTCCAAGTGAAATCTGAGGGTGAAAGTCCCTCACCCATAGTTTAATGAATAATGGTGGCAATTCAGCAATGGTTTGCATGCCAGAAGTGGATGCAATTCATTTAATTTTTGTAAGGTGGGTCAGTATTCAGAGAAGGGAATACATGGGAGTAAGAGGAACAGCATGGTGGGGCCATTGCCTTGCAGGGCTTTGAGGAAATCCAACTGGAACTGCTTTGTTGCTGAAGTGGGCCATTAAGTGGTTGTGGACCCCTTCTGTTTTTGTTGACTTCATTGGTTTTCTTTGTTCATGTTATAGGTGTGGCAAAACTACTATTTGTCAGATATTTGCAGCCTTGGCAAATCAGAAATTACATTCTGTGAACTGCCACTTGCATATGGAGACATCAGACTTCCTGGGAGGATTACGGCCAGTCAGACAGAGATCAAAGGACAAGGTCTGTCTCATGACAATAGGTGACTGGTATCACTGAGCTTTAGTGTGGTCAAGAGAGCAGCGAATGACAAATCCCTGATGAGTCTTCTTTTTCTTCCCCATTACCTAGGAGGAATTTGACAGTTCTAGGCTCTTTGAATGGCACGATGGACCCCTTGTTTTAGCAATGAAGGAGGACGGCTTTTTTCTCCTGGATGAGATTTCATTAGCTGATGATTCTGTGTTGGAAAGACTTAATAGGTATGCATTCTAAAAGTGTGTAATGTTAAGCAGCCCTCCACCAGGCTACACTTATCGCAAAAATTAGTTAGATAATCTAGTTTCTAATTGTTAATCTTAGCCAGCATCCCTTTTGCTTAGTTGCTTAATTCCTGTTTAAATAAAAAAGATCCAAAGTAACTCAGTGGCGCATTCACTGTTAAGCTGCTGTACCAGATCACTTAGTTTGTGAATTGATGTGTCTCCAGCAGAAAGATGCTGACTGCATCCATATCAGTCCTATATTTTTAGACAATTGCTTGCTGTTGGAGAGGCTGCTGGCAACAGAGAAGGAGAAGGGATGGTAAGGTAGGCCTATGAAAAGGACAGGATGAAAATTTACTCCCAGCTAAATCACTATTGAGGTGCTAAACTTATTAGAAGAACTTAGAAGTATCCTGATCCAAAAGCAAAGGAGTGCAGATTTGTTCAAGATTATTGTGGCAATGTTTTTGTGTCCTTGGGTTGTTTATATCCTTAGCTGTGTGCTAAGTGTTACAATGTGGTTCGCTCTATGTCAGTGATTCTCAACCAAGAATCCGGGGGCCGTGAGCAGGTTTCAGAGCATCCGCCACAATAAACCAGAGAGCAGGGCTGGCGTTAGTCACTGGGGCCCAGGGAAGAAAGCTGAACCCTGAGCCCCACTGCCTCGGACTGAAGCTGAAGCCTGAACGCTGCCGCATGGGGATGAATCTAACTTAGCTTTGCGGAGCCCCTGTGGCGTGGGGCCTTGGACAGTTGCCCTGCTTGCTATCCCCTAATGCTGGCTCTGGCTTTTAATTTACTGGATATGCAGGAAAAAACATTTTTTGTGGCATAGATGGGCACAGAGTTTTTATAGCATATTGGGGGGAACGGACTCAGAAAGAAAAAGGTTGAGAACCCCGTTCTGTGGCACTGCTCCAGACTGAAGACCACCTTCATGCGCTTAACTAACCTGTGCTCAAAATGTTATAGTCACCTTTCTTTGCTTAGACTTACAGGACAACAGAGTAACAGCTAGTTAATTTCCCCAGATAAAACAGTTAAAACACAGTTCTCCTTAAAGGATAGCATGTAGTGACAGTTAACACAATAGAGCGAAAACTAAATAAATTTACATGATTAAAATGGAATCTACAATGAGACTTGTAGCTAGCGCTATAACCTTTCCTTATATAGAAGATAGATGAAAGCCATATTTTCTGCCAGTTCCTGTAAAAAACATTTCTCAGTCTGTCATTACGTTCGTGGGAAGTGACAACCCTTGTCCAAGAACAGGAAAGGTGCCTAGCAAATTGGTGTCTTTCAAGACCTTCCCAAATTTTTTTTATGTAAAGATGTTACAACTGACACTATATACTACTGTTAGATTACAGCACCCCTCATTTTAAAGTCTGTCTTTCTTTTCTGTTACCAAATATATTGAGATGACCAGCAATTACTTTCTTTGATGTCTCAATAGTTTCTCTATATTTCAAGTAGGTTTTTCATAGCTCATGTGCACCTTTGCAAACTAATCTTCTTCAGTTAACTTTGTTTTGTTAATGATTCTAGGCAACATCTTCCTGAACACTTCTGCTAATATGCCCAGTAATGGGTCACACTTTTAGCTCCTTCACACAGTTCACTAGTGAGAGTATATTATGGGGCAGGGCTATGCAACTAAAAATATTAAATAGATATTTTAAGTTACAACAAATTCACTATCAGAGCAACTTGTCAGTTTTGTATTCCAGAAACTTAAAAACTAATTCAGTATGCTCTTCATCAGGCTTCAGCTGTTACTTTCGTTACTTTTGGCATTGTATTTATAAGAGAGAGTTTTTGGAAGGTTCATGCTACAGTGTAAATCTTTTGACCAACCACTTTACACGGACTTGCACATCAAGATGAAGATGAGCTTTCCACACTTGTGTATTCAGAAATATTGTCAGTTGGGAAGGATAAGCAGAATTTATCATTTACTTTTGCTGGAGCCCATTATACTGAGCTTTGTGACTTAGGCTATGTCTACACTGGCAATTGAATGACAAAACTTTTGTCTTTCAGGTGTGTTTTCTTCTCTCTCTCTCTCCCCCCCCCCCCCCCCCCCCCCAAAGACAAAAAAGTTTTGCTGCGACAAGCACCAGTGTGAACAGCACGTTGTCAGCAGGAGACACTGCTCGTTGGGGGTGGAAGTTTTTTGTCGGCAGGAGAGGCGACAAACAGCGGCTACATTGCCCGACTTTTAGCGGCACGACTGTAGCGACACAGCCATGTCGCTAAAAGCTGTGTAGTGTAGACATAGCCTTAGAAATCAAACTAAGCAAAGCTACCGTACGTTTATATTTTTTTAAAAAGACTGGTGACTTTCTAAAGTGCAAGCTATGGGATTTAAATAAAACAAGTTTTTTAACACAATTTTTTAAAAACCTGGTTTTTAGTGTTCTTGAAGTTGAGAAGATGCTGGTGCTTGCTGAAAAAGGTAGTCAAGAAGATGAGGATAATGAAGTAGAACTTCTGGTTGCTGGAAAAAAATTTCGCATCCTAGCAACCATGAACCCAGGAGGTGACTTTGGAAAAAAAGAGGTAAATTCTGAGAGGTCACTGGAATTATGACCAGAATGTGCAGCATGCATATGTTATAGGTCCCAGCATGCAGTGTTGCATATTGGAGTCTGTCTCCTGGCTCTAAAGGAGGACTAAGGTGTGTCTTTCTTCCACCACCCGTGTACTATTATTTTGACAATGTAAACGAGCACTCAACAAAATATCAACAAAGAAAAAGGTGGACACTGAATCATATAAATTAGACTTGATATGGAGAACACTTTAAGTAAATGAAGTGTAACCCGCAAAGGAAACTGCGTCCAAATCCAGTTCTTGCAGTGGAGTCTTTATGGTGTGGTGTGGGGATGCAATGACAGATTGTGCTTCTGGAACAGACAAAAACTGACAACTAGAAGTTGTCACCTAGGGTCTCCAAAAAATGGACAAATCCCAGTAGGGAAAGATTTCCCACAAAATAAGAACTACAGTTTTCAGGTAACCCCTTACGTTGTTTTAAAAGTATCTTCATAACCATCTAAGGAATGACAGATATTTGAACTCAAAGCTTCAGCTCTTTTACTCCTACAGAGGGGGCTGTCCATTTAAAAAAAAAATCAGTCATTTTTAGCGTGCTAACAAATCTACCAGAAAGCCCCGGGTTCAGAAATCAAAGGGAAATTGCATCTTTATTGCATATTTACTGGTTGATGATTGCTCTTTACAATTCAGCGCAAAGGAGCAATTAGGGAAAGGCATTCCAATTCAGCCCCTTTACCTGTATGGTGGTCTTTCTTTCAAAGGCCAAGAGGGCAGATGAGATTATACAGCCCTTGTTTGATAGACTGTATCTCTGAAGTTCCATCTCACTCTGATTCTTGCAAGCGATCTCATTTTCTCCCCTATTCTCTTTCAGTATTTCAAATGAACAGTTGGTGTGTTCTCTTGGTCTTGCACTAAAAGAGCCACATTTTCTCCTATTTGCAATAGCTATAAACACCCTGTCATTATTAGAAGGAATACTACATTATTTCGAAAAGGGGTCAGTTTATTTACTGTTTTAATAATTCACACGTACTAGAACTACTAGTCTATGAAAGTTTAAATGCAAGCTTAAGTAATGTAGGTCTGTAGTAGCTGTGATATATGCTGGTAGTGGCTATATTGTTATATTTTATTGCCTGCAGCTTTCTCCTGCACTACGCAACAGATTTACAGAGATATGGTGTCCACAGAGTAACAGTCGTGAAGATTTAATACAGATCGTAAAGCACAATCTTCATCCAGGACTGTCTCTGGACAGGATAAACCACCAAGGTAAGTATAATTTAGTTTTGTGTCAAATTTAAACTCCGCATTGGAGAGAGAACTGAATTTGAAGATAGAGATGGTTTTGGCAGGGATTCACACTAATGCTTCTTCCATCCATAAATACAACTATCTCTGCAAACAGACTCTGATGCACTGGCCTCTGTTCCTTCCTTCATAGCATCCCATTGCCACGTGACTGGCCAAAAGTTGTTAGCAAAGCAATGCAAAGGTCCCCTCCCCACCAGCTGAACTCTGCCCTCCTCTTCAATATCTTATCCTATTTCCCAGATATTGGGAAGGAACAAAAGACCAGGACCAGAATTCTCATTTCCTTTGCTACTGACAGCTTGGCTATTGGTTCGATTTACTGAGCTCTGTGTTCCCTTATATTTTATCTTTAAGGTGGTTGTCTTTGACAGTGCAGACACTGGATTCCTCCTCCTCTGTTAGTCTGGCAGATAGGAGGATGATCAGTTGCCATCCACAATTTTCCCACTGAAGTGCTCCTTCCTCTGCTGCAGCTAGATACCTGCTTTACTCAAAGCAGCATGCAGGAAGGTGACTTCCGTGGGCATATCTGGCATCATTCGTGGTTCTACCAGAGAAGGCTAAAGAAAAAGATTTTGAGGGCGGAGGGGGGGAGCGATGAACACATCATCTGTGCCTCCTGCAGTAGTGATATGCAGTGGGGAGCCTTAAGAGTCCTTCTGCTCTTGCTGAGAGAGAAACCTTTGCGATTGGCTCAGAGGCTGGATCCATTTCTGGAAATCAGATGAAACTGCCCCTCAGCTTCTCTAAAGGGGGAGAGAAGTGCCCATGTTGGGAGTCGAGGCTCTCCCAGAGGCATCAATGGAAGCAATTTTCTGGAGCTTTGAAAGGCCTGTAAAATAGGGCGAGGAGCTCACTTGTGGGGAATGGCGACCTTTTCCATGATAGCCTCAGACTCTGAAGAGGTTTCTTTGAGATTTCCACAAGCTAAACGGCTTTCATTGTCAAATACCACCCCACTCCTTTACCTAGCCTGTGGATTACATGAGTGGCTCAATGACTTATTTCTGCCTGCTAAACCTTTCCAGGAGCCTTTAACCTCCACTCCTAGGGGGTACTCTCAGGATTCTTCCATGTTTCCAGATTCTCTGCTAAGCTGCTGGTGCTTGCCCTTCCCTTGCGTTTTCATGACTGCTCTAGTAGGTCACAGTTCAGAAGAGGGAGAGGTGTCCTTAGAGCTGAGCCCCAGGCTCCATTACAAGGAGCTCAAGCAGCTTGATAACTCTTGCTGTGGCACATTTTTTGCAAAATTCCTTCCCAGTTCCATCTCTCTCTCCAACAGATCATGTAGACAGCCTGCACCTCTCCTGATGTCAGTCAGGGTTTTTTGCCAAATCTTTCTGGGGTGGGTTTGGGTTCGGGATTTGCTCATTTGTCAGGAATTTCCCTCTGAAGCATTAGACTAATTTCATTTTAGGAATACCTGGAAGTGAACCAAACCTTCCTCCTCTGTCCTTAAGCAGAGGCACAAAGATTTGGTACTATCAACCTTTTTCCTCCATGCTTTCCTTGTGGGGAGGATCTTTTTCTCTTTATCCGAGTGGATGATAACTCCTGAATCTTCTTCCTTCATCTTCCAAGGTGCTTTTTTTTTCTTTGCTTTTTCCAAGATCAGGGAGGCCTTTTTTTTTTCCGGAAAATTATCTGGGGGTTGGGAACAAGTTTTGGAGGCTACTCTATATTCTTTGTAGCCCCAAGAAAGAAGGAATCAGTTATTTTGGGTCCTGTAGTGCGTTGAACCATTTCCTAACCTCAGATCCAAAGTGGAATCTTCCACATCCACCTTGTTTGCAATGGATGAGGACATTTTCATGCAACCTGTTTAAGCTACTATAAACTGGTGCTTCTGCTGAAATGCTTATAGCAAATACTTTATTTAAAAAAAAAAAAAAAAAAAAAAAGCAATACCCAATAACCAATTCATCTGTTGCTCACAATTCTATATCTGTGAACCATTCTCAAAGAAAGGAATTTCTGTTTTACTGAAGAAACTTTGATTTCAGGAACTAAATCTTGTTAGTTCCTGATATCAGTATGACTTTTTTTTTTTTTTGCCCTATGCTGTATATAAAATGCATGTGATTAATTTTGTGGATGTATTAGTTTTTAAAGTGTGTTGTAGAGGATTATAAATCTGTTCTTCGCTCTTCTGCTCTTCCCCCTTTCATTGAGCACTTTTTAAAGATTGAAAGCACCACACTTCAATGCAAAATTTTTTTTTTAAATAAATCTGATGAACTTGATTTCTTTTCTGTATTTCAGGGTTCTAGTTATACAGCTTTGTGCTAGAAGTGACCTATATAATTCAGTTTATAATTGCAACATCTTTTTTTTATTTATTTAAAAAAAATTTTTTTTTTATGTTTTAGGGATAGACATAGCTGAGCTGATGATGGACTTTATTGAATGGCTAACCAACCAAGAATTTGGGCGTCAGTGTATTCTCAGTGTCCGGGATGTCTTATCGTGGGTTAACTTTATGAATGTCATGGTAGAAGATGAGGAGTACAGCGTATTTTACATCTCTCCTGTGTTGTCTTTTGTCCATGCTGCATGCCTGGTGTACACTGATGGAATAGGTTCAGGTAGGTCATCAGTGCTTATCAGAGAAGAGGTGAATATATTTAACTCTTTACATTTTTTTTTCTTATTTTGCTCATCATATTTGATTGATATCCCAGTGTTTAGTTTGGTTAAAATGAAGGCATGATGCTTTAGGGTAGGGCATAATTCCTGTGACACAAATATTTGCTTCCACTTGACAATATCTTTAACTTCACATGTTTTTGCTTGCCATTTTTAACAGGAAGGACTTCTTGAATGGTTCAGCAAGCTAAAGTGGTACACACTGCACATATACAAAACTACATTAAAAGAACATTAAGGTTGCAAAGTCAAGCACCATCCTCTTATGTATATTTTTGGTGCTACAATTTTTAATTACATGTTGACATAGTATATTTCCATAGGACCCCTGCCTCATTCAGTGCACAGTATGGATAGTGCTCAATAAAGTAGTAGCTAAATTGATATTATTTTATCCATCTCATTCAGCGTGTGGCCTGAGGCCTTATTTACTGCAGACTATTCAAGCCCTGCTCTGAAGACAGAGTTATTAATTTCCTCTTGGGATTTTCTCTGGGACTCCTCATTGTAGTACCTCAGTGTTTCAGAAATATTAACTTACCTTCACAACACTCCTATGAGATGAGCGGGTATTATCCCCATTTTACAGATGGGGTGCCGAGGCAGAGACAATACGGACAAAATTATCCAAAAATGTTGGGTGCCAAATTTGAGACCCTTAGGACCTGGTTTTTCAGCGTACAAAGCACAGCTCCCATTAACCCCAGCTGCAGTTGTGGATGCTCAGATCTTCTGTAAATTAGATCTCAGGGTTTCAAGTCAGGTGCCCAGAAAATGAGAAACAAACAATGACCACATCTGACAAGTTTAGGTAAGTGACTTGCCTAGCATCACACAGGAGCTCCTTTGGCAAAGGCAGGGATAGAATTCAACTGCCTTAATCAAGAGAGCGTCCCTTCTCTTTTTGCAATCCCCTCCCTCCTTCCCTACATACTTCCCAACTTCTGCAAAAAACGAGGCAAGGGTCCTACAGACAGTAGCTTCCTCCTTCCTTACACAACCCTGATTCATCCCCAGAGCAGGTGTGTCCCGTGCACTGATTGGTGGAGGGGTCCAGTGGAAAAAACTCTATATGATCATGTAAATAAAGACTGTATCATAACGCATACACATTCTGGCATTTCCTAACTTTTGAGTGCTTGAGTTTGCAACCTTAATGTTCTTTCATTGTAGTGTTTTTGAGTGTAACTTCCTAGGCTTTTAAAAAAGCAAATTGAAAAAAGCAGAAATTCTATCATGGCCTCATATTGATACCCACATGGGTCATCAGCAGAGTTGGGACCTTTAGATCCGTGGCAGAGACCTTTGCCACTTGCACTCACAGAAGAACTGATAGCAGTTAGTAGATGCTCATCCTCTGTCGACCACCTCTAAAGGGGATGAGACTCTCACTTTCCAGTGGGTTTCCACAGATGTTTGCTGACAGCAGAGGAGTTGTAAGAGTCAGCAATCATGGGTTCTGTTCCAGGCTCTCGAGGGAAGTGTACTCTACTGGGTACAGATTCTTCTGCCTATGTCCATCCTCCACCAAGCTTGATCCCTTTTTGCCCTGCTCCCTCCAACCTGTCTGGCTTGTGTCTGGTCCAGTCCTGTCTTTTCCTCACCCCTTGCCCCACCCACCCTGTTTCCATTTCTCAGGATTCTCATTCCAGTCCCAGTCTCCTTACCCAGCCCGTCCTAGTCTCCCCCAATTCTTTCGTCTCTGGTCTCCTCGCCCAGCCAGTCCCAGTTACCACCCTCCCAGCTCCTTATCCAATCTGTGTCTCTGTCCTCCCCCTCTGCCCCCCGGCTCCCAGGCTTCTCCCCATCCCAGTCGCTTTGCCAGTTCTGACAAGGAACTGGGTGCACAGGAAGATCTGTTTCTTCTCCCTCTGCTTCCCCGCCTCTGGCTCCTACTCCCAGTCGTCTTGTCCAGTCAGTACCCCCTCCTCCCATCTCCTTGTCTGTTGTAGGGTGTTTCCCTCCTCCCCCCAGACGTGAAAACTGACAAACATAAGCATGTGAATTTCTTCAAAAAATCTGCCTTAAGCAGACATCTGGCATGGAAAATTTCAGCCCAAACTGTTGAAGTTTTGCATAGTTATAAACAGCTATAAACAGGATCTTATAATGGGAAGTGTCAGGCAACTTCAATAATAGGCAGTGTTACGAAGCCCCCACCTATAATACAGTAGGTTGAGATTAACCTTCACATTTTTGATTTTTAATTCAAGGCAGCAATACAGTTGTGATGTGACATTAAGCACCATGTGCCTTCTGGAAAAGAATGCTACTGTATCTGTAGATCTGTATTTCATACATGTGTATCTCTTTGTTGAATTCACTAACAGTATTTGGTTGAGCTCAGCACGATGCATTCACCGTAGCTTATTGCACTGCAGTTTCTATACTGTTGGCTGTCTGTGTTTCTGAATTTTGAAATGAAAACAACTGGCTGTAGTTGGGAATCTTATTTTTACTTTTTGTTTTCTTTAATATAGGTACAACATCTTGCTCAGCTGATACTGCTTTATCTGCTCGTGAAAAATGTCTGAAATTCTTATGTGAGAAACTTTGCACTATTGTTGAGCTTACAGAATATCAGAAGGATGAACTGAGGATTTACGACAGAACAAAGGAGAGAGAATTTATATGGATGGAAAATTTCATGGGAATCCATCCATTTTTTATACCAAGAGGCAAGTATTTTTTGTGGGGTGGGGGACATTCATCCCATGTTTTGTTTTTAATGACTTATCAAGGACTAGCCTTAGCCCCAAGATATGTGGGGAACTGTAATTCATAATGTGTTCTAAAAATAAAGACAGCCTCTTTTCTTTTTATAAAAGTGCTGCAGAGTATTTCCAAGCATATCTAATAAAATTGTTTCACCCTTTTTAGAAAGCCACATCTGTAAGCAACCTTTTTTTTTTTTACCTTGGGTGGATGCTTCAGGCATATTTCACTTCATCTGACCCCAGTTTTGGTGTAATAATATCTCAGTTTTCATGGTCAGATCAGCTACTAGCTTGGGCCAAGGGCAGTGCTCATCCATCCACCTCTCAAGGCATGGGAACCTATCTTATTGCTTCACTGTTGGAGACTTACTGACTGACCCATTGCAGCAATAGAATTCCAAGGGAGAGTATGTGGGTACCACAGGACTGAGTATGATATAAGAACCTAGATATTCTTATTGTGCAATATTTGGACCATTCTGTTCATGGGCTGGCTAGGACAATAAGATCTCTTTTCCTCTTAAACACTGATACAGGGCAGTCAAACTTCCCCTCTCCTCCCATTGTGTCCCATTAGTACACAGGTGAATTGGAGGAACACTACAGTACTGGTGACATTCATGCCTCTGAGTCTGATTGTGGCATAGTTTCTGCAATCTTGTGCTGCAGCTATAATGAAGTCTAAAAGCTTTATTTTTAACTGCCGCTTCTTCTCCTATCATAGCATCTAGAGAATCTAGACCAACAGAACTGTTTTTTAGCATTGGACAACCTGGTGTATTGTATTTTACTTTGTTTGGATACAGGAAGCTGATATTTAAGATTCCATCCACAAAGTAGATGGAAAATGTGCTGTATTGGTGATCATTAGTGTCTGCTTATGGAGGAACTAGGTGAGTTGTGGTCTACAGCCTATGAGATACCAAGACCACACAAGTTCACCAGGTGTCTTATTGCTGCTGCAAGCTAGCAGTTTGGGTCAGTTGTTGAGTGAAACTGTTTGCTTTTCTGACAGAAGCTGAGTAGAGGAGTCATCGGGCCCTTCTATAAGAAACCATTTCTTGACACTGGTAGTCCTACAAATTACACTGGTCTACAATTTTTGAGAAGTCGTCTGCTTCAGAGATAAAAT